>NC_063364.1:1024666-1038061 GCF_021869965.1 Rhincodon typus | reverse complement strand
TTTTCTGATGAAGGGTCTAGGCCCGAAACGTCAGCCTCTCTGCTCCTATGATGCTGCTTGGCCTGCTGTGTTCATCCAGCCCTGCACCTTGTTGTCTCGGATTCTCCAGCATCTGCAGTTCCTACTATCTCTCATATGCCTCTCTTATCCTTTATTTCAGTGCTGAATATTCCTGGACATCCAGAGCTCTCTGAACTATTGTTCCTATTTTTCACCTTAAAGCGAACATGTAGATGTACAAGCCAGATGGCTTGCATCTGAACAGAGCTGGGACTGAATTCCTAGCAGGGTGCTTTGTTAGTGTTTTTGGGAGGGCTTTAAAGTAACTTGGCAGGGATGTGGGAACAAGGAGACAATAGGAGAGAAGAAGACCAGGGTTTACAAATACTCGGAGATACAACTCTACTAGCATAGAAAATAGCAAGTTAACAAGTGCGGTCAGAATAAGGGAGAAAGAAATTGCACCCAAAACAGATTTAACATGCGCATATATAAATGTAGAGGATAGTAAATGAGATTGGAGGGTTGCAGGCACAGATTGCCATGTAGTATTTTAATGTTGTGGTGATAACAGGGTCATGCTCAAGGATGAGCACGAATGGGTGTTAATTATGGTAGATCTGGCAGTATCTATGAAAAGTAAACAGTGTTAATGTATCAAATCCAGTGACTCTTCTTAAGAACTCAAAATGTTAGCTCTGTTTGCTCTGCTGAGTTTCTCCAGCAATTTTTGTTTTTGTTTCAGATTTCCAGCATCCAAAGTTCTTTGTTTTATTTGGTTATTAAGTATTCCTGGGTACAAAGTGTTCAGGAAAAGTTGAAAAGGAAAGGAGGATGGCTAGCATCATTGGATAAGGAGGACATTGCATTGCTAGAGGAAGAGGATGTCTCAGATGGTCCAAGGGCAGAATCAATTACTTAGAACTAAGGAACAAAAAGTGTATAGTTATAGTGCTAGGTATTGTCTATAGATTACCAAATAATGGGAAGAATGTAGAAGAACAAACCTGCAGGGAAATTACTGAACAATGCCAACATTATAGAGTAGTTTTAACGGGGGACTTCAATTACCCAAAAAGAGATTGGAATGCTGGTCATGTAAGGGGCAGTGAAGGGCAAGTGTTCCCAGATTGTCTGCAGGAGAATTTTCTACAGAAAGACATGTCCAGCCCAACAAGAAAGCTATATTGTTGGACCTTGGAAAGGAGGAGAGCCATGTGGATTAAGTGTCAATGGGAAATATCTAGGAGACAGTGACCATTATAATGAAAGGTTCAGGATGATGGTGGAAAATGACATTGGTCAATCCAGAGTAAGGAAAATAAAGTTGGTGGACAGTGGACATCACAGGGACAAGAATGGTGCTGGGCAGGATTGACTGAAATGAGGGGTTGGTGGGAAAATCAGTAACTGAACAATGGTCTACCTTCAAAGAGATGATTCAGGTACAATCAAGGTGAAAATCCTACATATGGGAAAGGTAGAACAAACAAATCTAGAGTTCCCTGGATTACAAAGGAGCTAGAAAGTAACATAAAGTAGAAAAAGTATGCTTATGAGAAGTCTCAGGTAAAAAATGAAATTGAGCACCAAGACGAATATCAAAAGAACAGGGGGAAGCGAGAAAGCAAATACACGAAGCAAAGAGGAATCATAAGAAAAGACTGGCAGCCAACATAAAGAGGTAAGACCGTAAGAAATAGGAACAGGAGTAAGTTGTTTGGTCCCGTGCACCTCCTCCATTCAGTTAGGTCATGTTTGATCTGACATTCCTCATGTCCATTTTCTTGTCCTTTCTCCATCACCATTGATTTCCCCTACTTTGGTGTCCCAAAGTTTTCTATAAGTATATGAATAGTAAAAAGGACGTTAAAAGGAGAAGTACGGATAATGAGAAACCAAAAATGAGATTTACACCTGGAGGGAGGGGCACGGAGGAGGTGTCAAGTGAATATTTTGCCAAGGAAGCTACCAGGCCATGGTGACAGAGAGGGAAAGTCAGTCTTTAGAGGGATCAAAAATGATAAGGAAAATGTTTTGGTAGAGTGTTGGATTTAGACATAGAAATCTACAATATAATATCAAGAATAGACTATTCAACCCTTCAAGCTTGCTCTGCAATTCAATATGACCATGGCTGACCATCCAACCCAGTATCCTAGTTGTGCTTTCTGCCCATACCCTTTGATCCCTTTAGCCCTAAGAACTATATCTAATCTCCTTGAAAAGAAGGAATGCTTTGGCCTCAACCACTTTCTGTAGAATCATTGAATGCCTACAGTGTAGGAATAGACCATTCAGCCCATCAAGTCCACACCAATCCTCTGAAAAGCATCCCATCCAGATCCCTTGCCCTATAACCCTACATTTACCACAGCTAATCCACCTAGCCTGCACATCCCTGGATACTACAGAGCAATTTAGTATGGCCAATTCACCTAAGCTGCACATCTTTGGACTGTGGGAGGAAACTAGATCACCTAGAGGATCACCACACAGACACACAGAGAAGGTGCAAACTCCACACAGACAGTCACCATCCAAGGCTGGAATCAAACCCAGGTCCCTGGTGCTGTGAGGCAGCAGTGCAAACCACTGAGCCAGTGTGCTGCCCTTCTGTAGTAGAGAATTCCATATGTCATCGTTGTCTGGGTGAAAAAATAAAGTTGACAAGGCACTGGGGTCCAAAGATTTTGAAAGAAGAAAAGAGTGAAAATTGCAGGGGCACTAATCACAACCTTTCACTGACTGCAGAAGTGCAAACATTAATAACTTGTTCAAGAAAATTTGTAAGAATAAGGAAGAGTTAGCATAGATTTCCAAAGAGGAAAATCATGCTTAACTAACTTAGTGAGTTTTTTGAAGAGATAACAAAAAAGGTTGATGTCAATGCTGATGATATGGTTAAACAAGGATTTCCTGAAGGTGTTTGATAAAGTACCACACAACAGAATTGTGAGGAAAGTTATATGTAAAAGGGACAGTAGGAACATGAATACAAAATTGGCTGAGTGATAGGAAGCAAAAATTAATGGTCATTGGATATTTTTTGGGCTGGAGAAAGATGTTTTAGTGGAGTTCCCCATTGGTCAGAATTGGAATCTTTGTTTTTCCTGATATATATTAATGATCTGGATTTTGGTGCGCAGAGGATGATTCAAAGTTTTCAGGTGACATGGTTTCATGGTTTTCAGGTAAGCGTGAGGTGATGCACTTGGTCAGGATCATTAAGACAAGAGAATACATGATGAACAGTAGAACCCTGGGAGGCACCAAGGATCAGAATGACTTTGGTGTTCATGTACACTGTTCCCTAAAGGTATCAGGATACGTGGATAAAGTGGTTAAGGCAAATGGGATATTTGCCTTTATCAGCTGAACCATAGTGTTTTTGAGAGCAGGCAGGTCATTCTGAAACTGTAAAAAATGTTGGTTAGACCCCAGCTAGAGGAAAAATGTGATAGCATTGGAGAGGGTGCAACGGAGGTTTGCCAGGATGTTGTCTGGGCTGCAGAATTTCAGTTATGAAGAAAGGTTGGACAGATTGGAGTTGTTTTCCTTAGAGCAGAGGAGATTGAGAAGCAACATAATTAAGATGTATAAAATTATGAAGGGTACTGATAGGGTAAGTAGGAAGAAACAATGACCAGGGGGCATTGATTTAAAGTAAGAGGCAGAAAGTTTGGAGGAGATACGAGGAGAAACCTGCTCCTCTGATGCTGCTTGGCCTGCTGTGTTCATCCAGCTCTACACCTTGTTATCTCAGATTCTCCAGCATCTGCAGTTCCTACTATCTCTGAAACAACTAGAGGACAGGCTAGTTTAAATCCAGTATTATGTAATGTAAAGGGTTCATTAACAATCTTGTTCTAATAGAATCTTAGGGAAGAGTGACCACAATTTGATAGAATTTTACATTATGTTTGAAGTGAAGTAGTCTAATCTGAAGCAAGACTGTTAATTTGATTTGATTTGATTTGATTTATTACTTTCACATGTACAGAGATATAGCGAAAAGTCATCAGTTCATAAGTCCCTTAATTGTGATAGGCTACATCCCAGTGTGTTGACAGATGTGGCTATCAAGATATTCAATACATTGGTCATCTTCTTCCAAAATTCCATCAATTCTGGAATAATTCCTGCAGATTCAGAGCTAGATAACGTAATCCGCTATTTAAGAAGGGAGCAAGAGAGAAAAATTGGAACATGCCCTGTATCAGTAATCAGCTAAATGCTTGAATCTATTACAAATTATGGGATAAATAGACACCTGGATGATCCAACTGGGCAAAGTCAGCATGAACTTGTGAAAGGGAAATTGTGTTTGCTAAAGTTTTTGGAGTTTTTTGAAGATGTTCCTAACAAAATTGATAAAAAAGAAACGATGGATGTCATGTACTTATATTTTCAGAAAGCTTTTGATAAAGTCTCCCATGGGAGGCTTGTTCAAAAGATTAAAGCATATGGCATGGGAGGTAAAGTACTGTCATGGATTAATGATTGGTTAACGGACAGAAAACAGAAATGAATGGGTCTCTCTCACATTTACAAGCTATGACTAATAGTGTACTGCAAGGATCAGTACTTAGATTCCAGCTGTTCACAATATTTATCAAGAATTTAAGAGGCAGTGACCAAACGTAATATTTCCAAATTTGTGGGTGATACGAAGCTAAGTGGGAACATGTGTCTTGAGGAAAATGCAAAGCAGATTCAGGAGGATTTGGGCAGTTAGTGAATGGCAAGTACATGGTAGATGGAATACGATGTAGCAAAAGGCTATCCACTTTGATAGGAGAAACTGACGTGCACAGAATTTCTTCAATGAAAAAAAAAAGTTGAAAAATGTAGAAAGTCAAAAGCACCTAGATGTCCTTGTAGATAAGTTTCTAAAGGCTAACATGAGGGTGCAGCAAGCTTTTAGGAAGGCTGATGGAATGTTAGTCTTTACAAGAGGACGTCAGCACAGGAGTAATGAAATCTTAATTCAATCATATAGGAACTTGGTTAGACCACACCTGGAGTTGTGTGCAGTTTTGCGAAAGATATCATTGCCATAACTCTCAACAAAAGTTCATTGGATTGATTCCTGAGTTGACAGAACTGATCCATGAAGAGAGATTGAGTAAACAGGATCTGTTTGAGAATGAGAGGAGATCTCATTGAAACCTATAAAATAATTAAAGGGATAGAGAGGATAGATGGTTGGGGAATCTTGAACCAGATGTCACAAATTAAAAATAAGGGGGATGCCACTTAGGTCCAAGTTGAGAAGAAATTCTTTTATACAGAGAGTGGTGAATCCTTGAAATTCTCCACGACAGAGACCTGTGAAAGATCAGCATGTTTAAGGTAGGTATTGATAGATTTCTGATTACCCATAGCATACAAGGTTATAGAGGTGGGGTACGTAAAAGGCATTGAAGCATTTCATCAGCCATGACCATATTGAATGATATGGCAGGCTCAATGGCCTACACCTGGTCACTATATTTTCAACCCCAAATACTTCTGAAGCACAGAGTAAAAGGCTGTGGAAATTTTGAAAGCCTTGGAGGCATGCTTTGAATCCCACTTATGAATAGTGTGTGTTCAATATTAGGGTCATGGATAAAAAAAAAAGCATCTCAGTCAATACGTGACTTCATTATCTCAATTCTCAAGAACAACAAAAACACTTTAGTTAAAGACAAGGTTGTATTAGGTATAAGAAATCCTGCAGTGACAGCACACCTACTAAGAGAGGAGAAACTTACTCTCAGGAAAGTAATTGACATGCACAAGTGCTGAGGTTGTAAATTAACAGCTAAAGAATATTCATGGCAGAACAGACTAGGCCTGACAGATACTCAAGGCCCAAGGGACAAAACAATCACAGGCAAATTCTGCAGAAGACATCATGCGAAGTAGAAGAAGGCATATCCAGTGGAGAGAAAGCAGTATTCTCATTGCAAGAAGCAAAATCATTTTGCATACATCATACAGCAGGTTGGTTCAGTCAGACTAATAGGTGATAAAATGTTTGCACCAATTTGGAATGATGACTGCAGGAGACCATCAGGCCAACATTAACTGTCAGATAGACATGGGTGCATCATGCAAAATCAATAACCTTCACCTGTCAAAAATAGTTCAAAGTAATGATCCAAAAATGAAGCCCTCAGAAGTAAGATTGAGGCTATGTGATGGCATCATTTTTGTAAGAAAACAGGTTACTCTATGAACTCACTGTGGTGACAGGAACATAAATATAGAGTTTAAGATCATAGACACCCAGCAAATGGCACTCACCTCAGCTGGACTGAACCTAAAGCACATACTGGTAACCTTCAATGTGCTGAAAGAGATTTGGAACATGTTGTAACACACTAAATGGAAGAGATCCTGGAGAAGTACAATGATGTGTTTACAAGGATTGGATGTCCTCCAGAGAATATTATCACAAAGTAGATAAAAATGTAAGACCAGTTCAGCATTTACCGAGGAGAGTTCCAGCTTAAGGCCAGCCTGAAAGGTAAGATAGAGGAGCTGAGAAAGAAAGGAATAATGAAGAAGGTGACACCTCTATAGGATGGATTAACAGCATAGCAACAGTAAAATAACCTGAAAAGCTATGAGCATGTACCAATCCAAAGAACCTAAATAAAACTCTGAAGAGTCATAGTCATAGAGCCAAACAGCATGGAAAAAGATCCTTCGGTCCAAATAGTCTATGCTAAGTATGTTCCCAAACTAAACTAGTCCCACCTGCCTGCATTTGGCACATATCCCTCCAAACCTTTCCCATTTATGTACTTATCCAAATGCCTTTTAAATGTTATAACTGTATCTGCATCCACCACTTCCTCTGGCAGTTCATCCACATATGATAGTCTGTGTAAAAAAAAAGTTGCCCCTCATGTCCTTTGTCAAACTTTCTCCTCTCATCTTAAAAATATGCTCCCTAGTTTTGAATTCCCCCACCTTAGGGAAAAGACTCTTTCTATTCATCTTATCAATGCCCCTCATGATTTTATAAACCTCTTATAAAGTCACCCCTAAAGATCTCACTACCTCATGCTGATCATCAAATGAATTTTGTCACAACTTGCAAAGGTAAAATTCTTCATCACTCGAGTGTGAAGTATGGTTATTGGCAGGTGAAGTTGGATGAGAAGTTTTATAACTACATTCTGGGCACCCATCGGGAGATACAGATGGTTGGGGATGCTGTTTGGCTCCAGAGATTTATCAACACAGTTAAAATGAAATGGAGTGACAGGCTAGGGGATTAGGAAGAAGGGCAACAGAGGGAACTGGGGGGAGAAATGTGGTGGGAATGGAGGTGATGCTGCTGTGAATGGGGAAGGTGGAGGACAGAGGGAGGCAGGAGTAGGAATAGAGAGAAGGGGGAGAGGAGGGTATGAAGACAAAGGGAAGAGAAGTTAGGGAAGAGAGAAGGACAGAGAGAGTTGGGGGTGTGTAATGTTTCAAGACTACTGCTGAGATCGTTAAACGCCTAAGAATACAATTCAGACTTTACAGGATTTCTGAAACAGGTCAATAACAATGACCCTCAGTTCACAGTTGAAGAATTTAACAGCTTCCTAAATGATTGAGAAATGCAACTTCACACATCATCTCCACATTATCCCCAGTCAAAACAGAAAGCCTGAGACAGCAGTGAATATCGCCAAAGAAATCAAAGAAATTAAGCAAATCCAGATGTACACAAGGCAATCACCGAGTGGAGAAACATACCAACTGAAGGCATGAAAAATTGTCCAATGCAAAGACTAATGTTATGTCATATAGAGTCACACAGTCATAGAGTCGTACAGCACGGAAACAGACTTTCAGTCCAACTCGTCCATGTCAACCTGACCTCCTAAATTAATCTTGTTCCATTTTCCAGCATTTGGGGTCCATATTCCTTGAAACCCTTCCTATTCATATACCCATCCAGATGCCTTTTGAATGTTGCAATTGTACCAGCTTCAACCAATTTTTCCTCGCAGCTCATTCCATACACGCACCACCTTCAGCGTGAAAAAAATTGCCCCTTAGATCCCTTTTAACTCTTTCCCCTCTCACATTAAACCTACACCTTCTAGTTTTGAACTCCACTACTCTGGAGAAAAGATCTTGGCTATTCACCCTATCTATGCTCGTCTTGATTTTATAAACTTCTATAAAGTCACCCCTCAGCCTCTGACACTGCAGGGAAAATAGCCCCTGCCTATTCAGCCTCTCCCCTAAAGTTCAAACCCTCCAACCCCTGGTAACATCCTTGTAAATCTTTTTTGAATCCTTTCAAGTTTCACATTTTTTTCTATAGCAGGAAGACCAGAATTGAATGCTGTGCTCCAAAAGGGGCCTAACCAATGTTCTGTACAGCTGCAACATGACCTCCCAACTCCTATACTCAATGCACTGATCAGTAAAGGCAAGCATACCAAATGCCTTCTTCACTATCCTATCTAGCTGCAACTCTACTTCCAAGGAACTATGAACCTGCATTCCAAGGTCTCTTTGTTCAGCAACACTCCTGAGGAACTTACCATTAAGTGTATAAGTTTTGCCCTGATTTGCTTTCCAGCACCTCACATTTATCTCCATCTGCCACTCCTCAGCCCAGCTAATCAAGGTCTCATTGTACACTGGGGTAATCTTCTAGACTGTCCACTACACCACCAATTTTGGTGTCATCTGCAAACTTACTCACCATACCTCTTATGTTTACATCCAAATCATTTATATAAATGATGAAAAGCAGTGGACCCAGCACCGATCCTTGTGGCACACCACTGGTCACAGGCCTTCAGTCTGAAAAACAACCCTCCACCACCATCCTCTGTCTCCTACCTTCAAATCAGCTCTGTATCCAAAAGGCTAGTTCTCTCTGTCGTGGCCCTAGAAAGAGTGGATGCATTGGTGGTCATTTTCCAGCATTCGGTAGACTCTGGAAGAATTCCAATGGACTGGAGGGTAGCTAATGTAACTCTACTCTTTAAAAAAGGAGGGAGGGAGAGAGAAAGAAAATGAGGAATTACAGGTCAGTTAGCCTGACTTTGGTGGTGGGGGAAAATGCTGAAGTCAGTCATTAAGGATGTAATAACTGAGCATTTGGAAAGCAGTGACAGAATTGATCCTAGTCAGCATGGATTCATTAAAGAGGAATCATGCTTGGCAAATTTTCTGGAATTTTTTGAGGATAAGACCAGGAAAGTAGACAATGGTGAATCAGTAGATGCTGTGTATCTGGACTTCCAAAAGGCTCCACACAAGAAACGAGGAAAGAAAATTAAAGCTCATGGTATCAAAGGTAATGTATTGAGATGGATAGAGAACTGACTGGCAGACAGGAAGCAGAGAGTTGAAATAAATGGGTCTTTTTCAGAGTGGCAGGCAATGACGAGTTGGGTACTGCAGGGTTCAGTGCTGGGACCTCAGATGTTTGCAATATACATTAACAATTTGGATGAAGGAATTGAATGCAATATCTCCAAACTTGCAGACGACACTAAGCTGAGTGGCAGTGTGTGCTGTGAGGAGGATGCTAAGAGGCTGCAAGGTGACTTGGACAGACTGGCTGAGTTGGCAAATGCAACATAATGTGGATAAATGTGAGGTTATCCACTTTGGTCACAATAATAGGAAAGCAGATTATCTGAATGGTGGCAGTTTAGGAAAAGGTGAGGTGCAATGAGACCTGTTCCACCATGACACAGTCACTGAAGGTTGGCATGTAGGTGCAGCTGCTGGTGAGGAAAGCTAATGGCGTACTGGCCTTCATAGCAAGAGGATGAGAGTAGCCAAGTAAGGATGTCTTGCTGCAGTTATACAGGGTCTTGGTGAGGCCACACCTTGAATATTGTACACAGTTTTGATCTGAGGAAATCTGAGCTCACAGTTTGAGAAAGGACATTCTTGCTATTGAGGGACTCCAGCGAAAGTTCACCAGACTGTTTTACAGGATGGCAAGACTGACATATGAGAAAACATTAGATTGAGTGGGCTTGTATTCACTGGAATTAAGAAGAATGAGGGGGGAATCTCACAGAAACATATAAAATCCTGATGGGACTGGACAGACTAGATGCTGGAAGAATGTTCCCAATGTCCAGAACGCAGATGTCCAGAACAAGGGGTCACTTTCTAAGGATAAGGGGTAGGTCATTCAGGACAATCAGAGTTGTGAACCTGTGGAATTCTCTCCCACAGGAAGCTGTTGGGGCCAGTTCATTAGAGGGAGCTGGAATTGGCCCTTGCAGCTAAAGGGATCAAGGGGGATGGGGAGAGGGCGGGGATGGGATACCGAGATTGTATGATCAGCCATGATCATATTGAATTTGTAATCTGGTTAAATTTAAAATTTGCATGCCTAATTTGTTTTATGTTGTTTTATTTGTTGGATTAAAATGCAAACAAGTGCAAAGTGCTGTTCCAGGTCTGCCATAATAATCTCTACCATGAAGCAACCATCTTACAAAACTTCAATACAGGCACAGAGCACAGCAACCCTTGTCCAAGAGATCAGATCTAAGCCCTGCAGTCCGCCACATCCTGCCATGAATAATACTGATCAATTAAATATCTAACAGGAGGATTAGCCTCCACAAATACCCCCATTTTCGACTATAGAGGAGCCCAGCAAATAAGTGCAACAGATAAGGCTGATGCATTTGCATCCAAATTGAGCCAGAGGTCTCTTCCTGAAATCTCTAGCAACTTAGATGCCAATCTTCAAAACAAAACAATTCAATACACTCCACGTGATATCAAGAAACAACTGAAGGTACATTGCTGCAAATGCTATAGACCCCTGACAATATTACAGCAGGAGTACTGAAGATGCACGTTCCAGAATGAACCCTTAGCCAAACTGTTCCAGTATAGCTACGACACTAGCATCTACCTGACAATGTGGAAAATTGTTCAGATATGACCTGTCCATAAAAAGCAGAACAAATCCAAACTGGCTAATTACAGCCCAACAGTCTACTCTTGATAATCAAAATAGTGCTAAAAGGGGTCATTAGCAGGGCTACCAACAGGCACTTGCTTTGCAATAGCTTACTCACTGATGCTCAGTTTGAGCTCTGCCAAGGTCACTCAGCTCCAGACCTCACAGCCTTAGACAAGAGAGCTGAATTCCATAACGGAGGTGAGAGTGACGGCTTTTGACATCGAGGCTTGGAATCGGGGACAAACTCTCCACTGGTTGGAATTATACCTGGCACAAAGCAAAATTTTTGTGGTTGTTAGAGGTCAATCATGTCAGTCCATGGACATTCCTACAGGAGTTTCTCAGGTTGTGCCCTGGACTCAACCATCATAAACAACTTCTCTATTTTAATTGTGAAGTAGGATATTCACTGGTGATTGCACAATATTCAGCTCCATTTGTGACTACTCAGACATTTAAGCAGTTGGTGTTCACATGCAGCAAGACCTGGTCAATACTTAAGCTTCGGCCAATAAGCAGCAATTATCGTTTGTACCACAGAAGTGCCAGACAATGGCTGTCTCAAACAGGACAAAAACTAAGCACCATCCCTTGACGTTCAATGGCATTATGATCACTAACTTCCCCAATTATCAACATTCTGGGGATAATCACTGACCAGAGCTGAGCTAAATTAGCCATATTGTGACTACAAGTGCACATCAAATGGTGGGAATCCAGTAAGGAGTAACTGACCCAAGTCCCCAAAGCCCATCAGCTGCACCATTTCTGCTGTCCAGTACACACAGGCTCAAATTTTCTTGAAATCTTCTTTCATGGGATGTGCTGCTGGCTTGCCACAATTTATTGCCTGCCCCTAATTATCCTTGAGAAAGTGGTGGTGAGCTGCTGTTCCATCTCTGTATTGGAGACTACATATTTCTAGATCCCTCTGAGCAGAGATCATTGAAATGCTGCAGGTGAACTCAAAACCCTGCAAGGATCCTCCTTGCCAACATCGAGATAACCCATAAAAGCACGGCCTTTTAAGCCCCTCATTTCCTTACCACAGAATACTCATGAAACTAAGCTCTTCCCCCTTCACTCTCTTTCTTTCTTTGGATCCATTTTCCACTTCTCCATGCTCTAATGCCGCATCACAAGGCCTTCACCACTAATACATTCTTGTCAGTTCTGAGCCTCTGTGCAAGCAGCAACACTCCTGCTCCCCTCCCTTATACAAAAGTAAATCATGGAGGTCAGATACAACTGCACAAAGTAGACTTGCAGGCTCATTTAAACAAACATTAACCAGAACCCACAGTATTCTCATATGCTACCAACAATATTAAGATAGAAATTAATTTCTTAATTTTATACCAATGACATTTAGGTAATAATCACAAGTGAAAGCTCACCACAGGTCAGTGAGAAACTTAACACAAACATGCAAACTTAATCCCTGCATCTCAAAGCACCAGGAAATTAAAATCCACCCTTGCAATGAATCCATCAGGATTGTTTCTTTCATCATTTTGAAATGCTCCTATCAATCCACCTCTACCTGGTTAACCCAGATTTTCCTTCTTGGTAGTTGTGTGAAAAGTGTTTTTCTTCTAACACAATAATAAAACCACAAAGAAACAATAAATCATGTTCATTTTTAATAAACAGTATGTATACAAATCAGTACACAGGAACTTTTAAAAGAATTTTAGTTGGAAATTTGCATTACACAATTTCAGAGCTTTGTCATTTAAAGGGCAGAAATATTATAAATATGTAGTTGCTAAATTGCAACTCAATTGATTTTTATATATAAAAAAGAAATATCTATCAAAACAAATTGTCTCAAATTCTTCAGGTGTACAAACCATGAAGAAAATTGTTTGGCTGTTCAACAATGTGGGTCTCTCTGCAGTTCTTGAAGACATTTTGTTACATCAATCAGCTCAGTTAATCCATTGCAAGATTACCAGCACATCCAATTTTAAATTGCAGAATTCCTAACACAGAGACATGGACCCATACACATAAAACATGTCATTATTCTCCACATCTGGTTTCAACTGTATTTTGTGGCAGTACACGTTCAAAAAAAATTGGTGAAAATCTTTTCAATTAAATCTTCTTAGAGATCTGCAACAAAATGCATTAAACAACAGATTCAATGGTCATTAAGAAATCCCTCTAATATTCTCATTAGCTAATCTGTAAACTTCAAAATGGTAAGGAAACACTTAAGGATTAAGTTTGTACAGTGTCCTTGGGCCACACATTGAAAGTGTTCTCCAATGGTAGCTGTAAGAGTGTTATATGCATTTTCTATGGCCTATTAATTTGACCTGAAGCGTTCTTACAGAATGGAGTTAGCTCAGGCTCAATTGGAGCTTTTAAAATCAAGAAGCTGGACGGTATCAACAGATCTTCCCTTTGGAACTTTCAGACATGGGGGAATAATTTTG
>NC_063364.1:1022404-1024166 GCF_021869965.1 Rhincodon typus | reverse complement strand
GTCCCTCCGGAAAGCAGATAAGGGTGGGGAGGGAAAAATGTCTTTGGTGGTGGGGTTGGATTGCAGATGGCAGAAATGTCGGAGGATGATGCGTTGGATCCGGAGGTTGGTGGGGTGGTAGGTGAGGATAGGGGGATTCTGTTTTGGTTGTTATTTGCGGGGAGAGGGTGTGAGGGATGAGTTGCGGGAAATGCGGGAGACACGGTCGAGGGCGTTCTCGACCACTGAGGCGGGGGAAGTTGCGGTCCTTGAAAAATGAGGACATCTGAGATGTACGGGAGTGGAATGCCTCATCCTGGGAGCAGATGTGGCGGAGGCGAAGGAATTGGGAATAGGGGATGGCATTTTTGCAGTAAGGTGGGTGGGAGGAGGTGTATTCTAGAATCCAGTTCTGGGGAACTGCAAACGAAAGTACACCGTAAAGCCACACACACAGACCAGGTATTGAACTTCAATAGTAACCATCCCAGCACACACAAACGAAGCTGTGTGCGAACGCTATTTAAAAGGGCAACAACACACTGCAGCAACATGGAACTACGTCAAGAGGAGGAGGAATACCTCTTCCAAGTGTTCAAGGATAATGGATATCCAAAGAACTGGGTCAGGAGATGCCTACAGGAACAGCATCAGAAAGCTTCTACACGCCCAGACACACTCATCACACTACCCTACATCAGGAACACGTCAGAACTCACCACAAGACTTCTACAACCACTGGGCATCAGAGTGGCACACAAACCCACATCAACCCTACGACAAGTGCTCACCCGAACTAAAGACCCACTCCCCACCATGGACAGGACCAATGTCATCTACAAGATCCCCTGCAGAGACTGTGAGAAACACTACATTGGACAAACAGGAAGGAAACTAACAACAAGAGTACATGAACACCAACTGGCTACAAAAAGACACGATCAATACTCACTCATCTCAATCCACATGGACAAGGAGAACCACGACCTCGACTGGGACAACACCAAGATCCTGGGACAGGCTAGGCAGAGACAAGCACGAGAATTCCTGGAAGCATGGCACTCCATGAAGCATGCTATTATTAAACACATTGAATTCGACCCCATATACATTCCACTACGGAGGAAACCCGGAAGTGAGGCAATCCATTGCAACGGACCCCAGAGTTTAAAAACCAGGCGGGAAAACACACTGACGCTTCATCAGATGCTGCACTGAGGATGTTACCCAGCACGGTAACGAAACGTCTGCGGAACAACAAAACAGCTCGCTGAGCCAACCAACCTCAACACCCACAACCCGAGCTACAGATCTACTCCAAAACCTTAGCTACAACAATGCTACCCGAAGGTTGCAGGAACAGCAACTCGTATTCCGCTTGAGAACCCTGCAGCCCAATGGTATCAATGTGGACTTCACAAGCTTCAAAATCTCCCCTCCCCCTACCGCATCCCAAAACCAGCCCAGCTCGTCGCCGCCTCCCTCACCTGTTCTTCCTCCCACCTATACCCTCCTCCCACCTCAAGCCCCACCCCCATCTCCTACCTACTAACCTCGTCCCGCCCCCTTGACCTGTCCGTCCTCTCTGGACTGACTTATCTCCTCCTTACCACCCCACCTACACTCACCTTTACTGGCTCCATCCCCGCCTCTTTGACCTGTCTGTCTCGTCTCCACCTATCTTCTCCTCTATCCATCTTCTATCCGCCTCCCCCTCTCTCCCTATTTATTTCAGAACCCCCTTCCCCTCCCCCATTTCTGAAGAAGGGTCTAGGCCCGAAAC
>NC_063364.1:1010945-1022304 GCF_021869965.1 Rhincodon typus | reverse complement strand
CCTCCTCCCACCTCAAGCCCCACCCCCATCTCCTACCTACTAACCTCGTCCCGCCCCCTTGACCTGTCCGTCCTCTCTGGACTGACTTATCTCCTCCTTACCACCCCACCTACACTCACCTTTACTGGCTCCATCCCCGCCTCTTTGACCTGTCTGTCTCGTCTCCACCTATCTTCTCCTCTATCCATCTTCTAACCGCCTCCCCCTCTCTCCCTATTTATTTCAGAACCCCCTTCCCCTCCCCCATTTCTGAAGAAGGGTCTAGGCCCGAAACGTCAGCCTTCCTGCTCCTCTGATGCTGCTTGGCCTGCTGTGTTCATCCAGCTCTACACCTTGTTATCTCAGATTCTCCAGCATCTGCAGTTCCTACTATCTCTGTTCATTAGCATGTTGTTTGTGGAAGTTTGCTGTGTGCAATTAATTGCTGAATTTCTTTTTTATGCTAAAGACTAGAATAGAATCAAAGAATTCCTACAGAGCAGATAGAGGCCATTGGGTCTGCGCTGACCCTCTGAAAAAGCATCCCACCAAGACCTAACCCACCTATCCCTGTAACTCCATTTACCATGGCTAATTCACCTAGCCTATACATCTCTGGACACAGCAGACGATTTAGCATGTCCAATCCATCTACTCTGCACACCTTTGGACTGTGTGGAATGAAACTAGAGCACTTGGTGGGAACTTGGACAGATACAGGGGATCGTGCAATCTCCACACAGTTATCCGATGCTGGAGTTGAACCTGGGTCCATGGTTCTGTGAGGCAGCAGTGGTAACCACTTTATAAAAAGTACTTAGTTAGCTGTCTAATGCATTGGGATGTCCAGTGTAAATAAAAGGTGTAATGTGAATGCCAAAGTTGTTACGCTAACAATACTGCTGGAAAATAGACTTTATCTTGATCAGAAAATTCTTCACTCGGACCTAAGTTTGACCGAACCCCACTTTGTAGGAATACTTCTTCAGCTTAAGTCCTATTGATAAACAGCTTGTAGGTGGATGGATGAACCAGCTGTTTTCAGGAAGGGTAATTGAGGACTCAGCTCTACTTGTTGGAAACCTGTATTCAGTATTGTAGCTTCAGGCTGTCTTTTAAGAAAAAATCATAAGGACTCGTTTGCTTTGGTTCAACTGAATTTAGGCACTGTTGGTGCACACTTTAACTATTAACTGCCTAGTTTTGGTAATTAAAATGCTTTTTGTTAGGAAGTGAGTTTAATAATACAGAAAAATGTATTTACTTTCATACAATACAGTGCAACACAGGAACAGGCCATTCAGCCTACCAAGCCTGATTCCTAGTCCTTATTTAGATCCGCTACTTATTGCCCATATGCGGTTTCGATTCCTCTGTTCGCCTCCTGTTCATGTGTATATCAAGATATGCCTTAAATTGGCTTAGAAGACAGTAGCGGTGGAAGGGTGCTTTTCTGAATGGAGGTCAGTAACTAGTGGTGTTCCACAGGGATCAGTGCTAGGACCTTTTATTGTTTGTAATATAAAATGATCTGGAGGAAAATGTAGGTGGTCTGGTTAATAAGTTTGTGGATGACACCAAAATTGGCAGAGTTGCAGATAGCATGGGGATTGTCAAAGGATACCATGGGATATAGATTGCAGATTTGGGCAGAAAATGGCAGATAGTGTTTAATCTGGACAAATGCAAGGTGATGCATTTGGAAGATCAAATTCAGGTGCAAATTATACAAATTATATTCAAAGAATTATGTACTTGAACCTCTAGGTCTCTCTTGTTCTGCAACACTCCCCAGGGCCCTACTGTATATCTGTGTAAGCTGTGCCCTCGTTTGTCTTACCAAAATGCAATACCTCATATCTGACTTAAACTTCATCTGCCATGCCTCAGCCACTGATGCAATTGATCAAGATCTTTTTATAATCTTAGATAACCTTCTTCATAGTTGACTATACCACCAACTTTGGTGTCATTGCAAACTTACTAACCATGCCTTCTATATTCTTATCCAAATTATTTATGAAAATGAAAAACAAATGTGGACTCAATACTGATCCCTCTGGAACATATGGTCACTGGGCCTCCAGTCTGAAAAACAGCCCTCCACCACCTTCCTCTGTCTCCTACTGTCAAGCCAATTTTGTATCCAATTGGCAAGATTTCCCTGAATCCCATGTGATCTAACTTTGCTAATTAATACACCATGCGGAACTTTGTCAAAGGCTTTCCTACAGTCCACGTAAACTACCTCTACCACTCTGCTCTCATCAATCTTTTTGGTTACATTCTCAAAATACTCAATCAAGTTTGTGAGACACGATTTCCCTTATACTATCCCTAATTAGTCCTTGCCTCTCCAAATGCATGCAAATCTTATCTTTCAAAATCACCTCCAACAACTTCCCTACCACCGATATCAGGCTTCTTGCAGCCTTTCTTAAATAGAGGCACAGTATTAGCCACTCTTCGGTCCTCCAGCACCTCACCCGTGATTATAGATGATAGAAATATTTCCACTAGGGACCCGCAATTTCTTCACTAACTTCCCACAATGTCTATGATGCTGTTGAGCAGGCATGGGAGATTTATCCAACTTGATGTTTTCTAAGAACTCAGCACTTCCTCTTCTCTACTGTGGACTGTTTTCAAAAAATCAATTATTTATTTCCTCCAGTCTCCATTTCTTTGTCCTCAGTAAAAACTGGCGTGAAATGTTCAATTAGTATCTCTCTCATCTCGAGATTCAACACATAGATGACCTCACTGCTCTTTAAGGGGCCCTATTTTCTCTTTAGTTGCTTTAATCTCAAGCCCTTCCCCAGTCTCTCTACTTAACTGACCTATTGTGCTGGTTCCTGCCCCCTGCTGTACTAATTTAAGCTTCCCAATTGGCACTATCAAACCTCCCTGACAGGGTATTGGTGCCCCTGTAGTTTCAGTGCAACCCGTCCATTTTGTACAGGTCCTGTCTTCCCTGGAAAACATCCACATACCTGTAGCCCTCCCCCTTATGCTAGCTCTTCAGCCACATGTTCAGTTATACTTTGTTTCTGTTCATAGCATCAATAGCATGTGGCACGGGAAGTAATTCTGAGATTACAACCCTAGAAATCCTGCTTTTTGGTTTACTACCTTAATCCCTGAATTGTCATTGCGGGACTTTGTCACTCTTCCTTCCTTTGTCATTTGTGCCAATATAGACTGTCTGTTTACACTCCTGTTTCAGGATGCCCTATACATGCTGAGAGACATCTGTGACACTGGCACCATGAAGGCGATATACCCTCCTGGAATCTCCCTCATGGCCACAGAAGCACCTGTGCCCCTGACTATTGAATCTCCAATTACTGTTGCTCTACTACACTTTGACCCTCTCCTCTGTGCAGCAGGGAAAGCCGTGGTTATGCTGCCCTAGTTGCTGCTGCTGTCAGCTGAGGGGTCATCCTCCTCATCAGTATCCAAGATGGAATACTTGTTTGATGGGGATAATTGCAGATGACTTTTGTCCAGTTCAAATCTCTACAGAATGCATTAAAATATAACTTTTCATGTGTAAGAGTACAGCAATTATAGATTGACTATTTGTGCACTCCTTATGCCTGGGTGCTTTATAAGTTGTTAGAGGGCTTTGAATGTAATTAGTGGATGGAAAGGATATGACACTGCTGATTTAACCAGATTCCACTCAAAATATGCTTGAGGACAGTGTCATATTGCAGATATGGAGAGGGGAGCAAGGAGCTTAATTTGCCTCCTTTGTCTTTACACATAATCCATCGTGATAGACAGCAATTCTCAATTTACCCTATCAGCCCATGCCACTATGTCATGTGCTGTCACTGTAAAGAGGGATTTGTATTTATATAGTTTCTTTAAAATAGTGAAACATCCTAACATTCTTTAGGGGAGAATTGTCAGATAAAGCTTACACCAAGCTTGATTACAGTAGATTTCTGCGGTCATCTTGAAACCAGGAGAAGTGTTTGAAGTTCTGCTTTCATAGCAGTCAGCTTTTGAGTGTTAACTGCAAAATTGAAATGCTTTGGAGTAATTGTGAATGATGCCAGTCTGATATGTCTGACTTTTTTTTTAAATAGTACGGACACACTTGTCTCTTTGAGGTCATCTGCTCAATTATTTCTATGCTGTTGAACTTAAGACTCATGTCCATAGTGGGAGTGGTGAATTGCACAAAGATTGGTCAAATGTAAAGTGAATATAAAATCTAATAGATGAAAATTGCTTTGAATTTTTTTTCCTAGTTTGGATATATCCAGATTGGAGATGACCTGTTGTCAATAGAACCTGTAAATAAATTGAACTCGTCATTCAGTGGAGAAGTTCACCAGATCTACAGGCACAAAGGGTCCCTCACATCAAAGAATAAACACTTGAAGAATGACTTCTGCAAAGTGATTGAAGGTAAATAACCTTGGGTCAAAAGTGGGTGGACTGTGTGACGAGCTATGAACCTACATTGAGGGGGCGTGAGGAACTGTGGTCAGCGTGACTTTGGAAAGAGTAGGGTCATGTCTGATGAACTTAGTGTCTTGGAGAGATGACTGAGTAATGAACAGGGGCATGTCTATTGATGCTATTTATATGGACTTCTAGAAGGCATTTGGTAAAGCCTTTCTTAAAAGACTGTTTTGTGGAATTGAAGGTGCCTTATTGACACAGTTACCTGGAAATAGGCTGAGGAGCAGAGAATAAGAATAATGGGTATGTACACCAGTTGGGTACTAGTCACTATTTATTAACGACTAAGCTGATGGGATAGAAAACCACATGTAGAAGAGTTGTGGGCGAAGAAAGAACCATAACTTGCAGAGAAACACTGATAGATTGAAAGATTGTACAGAATATAGAAAGTGGATTTCGCTGTAGGAAAATAAAAGTTTGTAACTTGGCAACTGAAAGATATGGAGCACAATACCATAAATGATGGAAAGTCAAAAACAATGGAGGGCCAAAGATGTGGAAGAGTGATTGGTTCATTTACATAGATCATTAAAATGTGAAAGTCATAGGCAATCACTCACTAGTGAGAATGATTGTGAACCTAGGAAATTGGATGTCACTGGTCAGGAGTTCTGCGGCTGATGAGCCGGATCCTAGAGCCACATCTCTCTCCTCACGTTTGGCAGGTGTGGGAGTGTCCTTAGTCTAGAGTTTGGCATTCATTTCTCCAGTTTCTTTTTCATACTTTCTTTGGCCAATGGGTGTTCCCATATAATTGAATCTATTCATACAGGCGTTTCCTCCAAGACTTTTTTCTGAATCAAATTCTCCCAGATGTTGATGTCTATGCTGCATTTCTCTAGGGAAACATTCAGGGAGTCTTTGAAATGCTTTCTTTGTCCTCCTCTTGTTCAAATACCTTCCTTGAGTTGGGTGGAAAGTATTTGCTTTGGGAATTGGAAATCTGACATCCTAAGCATGTTGCTGGCCCAGTAGAGTTAGTTTTGGATGGTCATAGCCTCAAAGCTGGTGCTGTTAGCTGCTTCAAGGACCCTGATATTAGTACGCCTGCCCTCCCAGATGATGTGGAGAATCCATTTCAAACAAAGTTGATGGTACTTTTCAAATGTCTTCAGGGATCATCTATACATCAAGTTTCAGAGCCATGTAGAAGAGTCGGAAGGTAAGCTTCCTTATAAGCAAGGAACTTTATATCCACACAGATGACATGGTCATCTGAAAGTGGAGCCATTGATTGGATGTAATGTTGAAGCTCTGCATCATTGTCAGACTTAGATGAGAGGTAGCTTCCCAGGTAAGGGAAATGTTTCATGTTTGGGAGGATTTGTCCATTGATCTTAATGGAGGGACGTACCAAAACTTGACCTGGGATGTCGTGTTAAATGGTTTGAGTTGCCTTGGCATTGAGATTGTCACCAAATGTATGGTATGCTTCTGAAAAGGCATTAAGCAAGATTTGAAGCTTGTCATCTCTTCTCTCATAGAAGTCATTTGTCATCCACATACTGAAGTTCCACAAGTGAGGTTGGTGTCATTTTTCCTCTTGGATTTCACCTGGTTGAGGTTGAAAAGATGTCCATTCATCCTGCAGACAATGACCACACTGCTGGGAAGCTTGTTCTTGATGATGAAGAATGGGGATGATGACACAACCCTGCTTGACCATCGTACCACTGATGAGGACTGTCACTGGCATCCTGTCTTGGAGAAATGAGAGAATGTTAATGAATTTCACTGAATAGCTGACTTTGACAGGGTCTTCCATGGATTGATCTGATCAAGGCTTTTGACTCAATGAATGCCATATAGACCAGTTGGTGGTGTACCTGACATTTCTCTTGGAGTTGTTGAGCAGTGGAAATCATGTCCGTGGTTCCAATGATTTGGTTGGAAGCCACATTAGCTTTTATGAATAGTTTCCCCTCAGACTGGGCGAAGGCACCTGGCGAGGATTTGGGTGACAATCTTCCCGGCAATAGAGAGTGGGAAGATTGCTCGGAAGTTCCCACAGTCCACTTTGTCTCCTTTTTTGAAGATGATGGCGATGGCAGCATCCTTGAGATTGGCAGAGATTTCTTCGTTGCCCCAGATTTTCGAGAACAGTTGATGGAAATGACAGGTGAACTCTGTTCGTCCAAGTTTGAAAATCTCCACTGGAATCCCATCTACTTCTGTGGCTTTTCTTCATGTGTCTAATGGTGGTTTCAACTTCTGCCATATATGATCATCTTTGGGGAATTGAAGATTTCCTCCAACACGTTCGTCTTCAATGATTGTATTGCAGTTTAGGAGTTCTTTTGAAGTGTTCTCTGATGTTTCTCAGAAGTGTGTCATCCTTTATTCACATTTGTTCGAAGTCAAGGATGTTGGGTCTGTATGTTGCCTTTGTAGCATTGAAGAAACCCTGGATGTTGTGCTTGTCAGCAAGGTGTTGCAGCTCCTTAGTTTGCTCAGCTCATCGTTTGTTTTTTGATTTACCTCATTCTTCCTTGTAACTCTGCCTTTGCTGTTTGATGAGTTCTCCTTTTTGCTTCACTGGCGATGTTGTTTTGCCAGGCACTGAGAGCTTTCCTCTTGCCATTGATGAGGTCTTGGATGATGTGGTCATTGTTGTTGAACCAGTCTTGTTGTTTCCTGATCTTGTAGCTGATGGCTTCTTCAGGTGTGAGATGACGGCTGTCTTCAGCTCTTTCCAGATTTTTTCCACTCCTATAAAATGAGCTCTCTGGAAATTTTGGTGAAGACATTGCAGAAGTTTTAGTTTGCTTGGTTCTTGAAGCTGCTCAGCATTGAGCTTTATTCTGAATGGTTTCTTCATCTTCAGCTTCTTCTGGTGGTTTTTGATGGACATTGAGGAGTGGCAAAGCTGATGGTCTGTCCAGCAGTCATCTGCACTGATCATCGCTTTAGTAATGAAGACATCCTTTTGGTCTTGGGAGTGAATAATGACGTATTGATCGCATGCCACTGCTTTGATCATGAATGCCACCAAGAAATCTTGAACTTGTATTTTTGGTGGACCAATGTGATGATCAGCTGGTGTTTTGCATATCTTTAGTAAGCAGGAGAATCCTGTTGGTGTTGCAATTGCCAACTCCTTCCTTTTTCCATTCCTTTCCAACCCTGGCATTGAAGTCCCTTAGGGATGATGATTTTTATCTTAGGAATGTTGGTGAGTATAGTTTCCAGGGTGGAGTAGAAGCTGCCTTTGAACTCTATGGCATCAAGTGTTGGAGCACAGGCAGTCATGCTTGTTACCTGCTGGTTTTTGGTAACTTGTAGACAGTCATGCAATAATCGTTGATGCTAACCGGGAGCTCTGAGTTGGATGGTGAAATTGTTCTTGATGGTGAAACCCAATTCCATGTGTCCTAGGTTGATCCTTGGGTTTTCCTCTGGAATAGAAGGTGTAACTATTGCCACCACTTTTCAGTCACCTTTTGCCTGCTGTTTGATACCACTGTTCTGCAGGACACTCTGTTAAAGTGCCTGAATTTGTGGGCAGCAAGGATAGTTCCTCATTCTGGGTGATTGCTTTGCTCATTATCCACGTAGGTTGGTACATTCCAGGTTCTGAGATTGTATTTGACCTTTGTTTTCAGGCTGCAGGTAGATGAGACATCTGCATGTGGTTTTCCAGCCACTTTGGTGATAGAACAGACTATTTTAAGGGCACCTTTTCTAGCCCCTATCCCTACGTATGGTGAACAGAGTGGAACCTGAAGAGGGCTGCTCAGTTGTGAGGAAAGCTGCTGGAAAGCTCTCCTGTTTCTATTACAAGTGCGAAACAATTGACTCAAATTCCTATGTCTATGTGCTGGTCCGAAGGTAGGGACTTCCTGACCTCTCAATCCTGTCCCTGTCCCAGTCACCCCTCGCTGATTGTGTGTGTGTGTGTTTTGGGAGTGGGGTGAAGCAGCTGAATTCCGCCAGTATATGCTTCATGTGGAACATCTTTTTTAATGTGGGAATGCTGCTGAACATCAGACAGTCCTTGAGAGAAGGTAGGACCAGTTCCAATGTGAAGGAAGCCTGGGAATTTCTGTACTGTTGTAACCTTCATCTGCCATTACAGCTGTTGATATCGCACAAATAACTTCTGCCTAGATCATTGTTGTGGACTTGAGGATTGTGCTTTGTCTGATTCCTCCCTTCTGACCTTGCCATCATGGATGGACCTGTTAGGAGTTGAGACCCAGTCTAGTAGCTTTTTGTTTTTCTTCTAAGAACTTGACCAACATGGTAAGTATTGGTGCTGCTGACTCTCCTTGAGCAGTGCACATTCAAGTTCACAACCAGAGTACATTGTGTGCCCTTGCCACCTTCATTGCTTCCTGCAAGTGGTGTTCAGCTTGGAGGAGTACTGATTCATCAGCTGATGGAGGATGGTACATGATAATCAGCACAAACATATGTTTGACCTGATGCCATGAGACCTCATGGGTTCTGGTGTCAATGTTGAGAACTCCCTCCTGGCTGTACATCACTGTGCAGCCTGTGGAGCAGGACACACTTTTCAAGGTGAGAGGGGAAGAGTTTGAGGGAGATATGTGTGGAAAGTTCTTTATGCAGAGGGTGGTGGGTGCCTGGAACGCGTTGCCAGCGGAGGTGGTAGAGGCGGGCACGATAGCATCATTTAAGATGTATCTAGACAGATACATGAATGAGCAGGGAGCAAAGGGATACAGATCCTTGGAAAATAGGTGACAGGTTTAGATAGAGGATCTGGATCGGTGCAGGCTTGGAGGGCCAAAGGGCCTGTTCCTGTGCTGTAATTTTCTTTGTTCTTTGTTCTTTGTATACCCACAGGTGGCGATGGTACTATCGGGATGTTGTGTGTGAGGGTGTAATTTCTCTGGTTTGACTGGGTCAAGCCATCAATGGGCTAGTCTGTGAGACACTGTCTAAATTTTCGCACTAGTCCCCAGATGTTAGTAAGGAGGACTTTGTAGGGTCAACAGGGTTGAGTTTGCCATTGTCATTTCTGGTTAGTTAATGCTAGGTGAACCAGCTGGTTATGTTTTTTTATTTGGATTCCCATTTGGAAATATAAGAGCAGAGAAAGTAAGAGTTTCTTGTACATACTCAGATATCTGCAGATACCTGTGGGTAATTAGAACAAAAAGTGTGAATGGAGAATTAATAATTCTAATTTGTTTGTCTGAATGGAGTGATTTACCAATGAGTTTTAATGTAGCTAAGTCTGATCTGCTACCCTGTAGAAGAAAGAAGGCCACAAACTGTGGTTTCACTCAGGGTAGCAGAGCAAGGGGTCTTGGAATGCAGTTGTACAAGTCTGAAAGTAGCAATGCAGATTAATAAAGCTATTTCTAAAAAAAAAACAAACTAACTCCAGAGCTAATCTCTGGACGGATAGAATTGCAAAGCAAGGAAGTCCTGTTTAAACTATCAAACTACTTGTTAGATCTTATGTAGGAGGACCATACACAGTTCTGGTTTCCATGTTCTCAAAAGAGCATAGACTCGCTGCAGAAAATGTCAAAGGAAGTGTAATAAAGAATGATTGCAAGAATAAAAGCAAAACCAGCAGGTTCTACAAATTGGGAAAGGCTGAATAGACTGAGTTAATTCTTTAAAATAGCAAAGAGAAGGCTGAGGAGCGATCTTTCATGATAATTGAATTTTGTTTTCATTTATTTGGGGAATATGAACCTTGCTGACAAGGCCAGAATTTGATGCCCATGAGAAGGTGGTGCTGAGCTGCCTGTTGTTTCACAACAGTTCATCTGGTGATAGGTAAGGCCCAAAGTTCTACTCGGGAGAAAGCTCCAAGATTTTTACACACTGACAATAAAGGAATGGCAATTATAGTTTTAAGTCCTGATGGTGTGTGGTTTGAAGTGGAACTTGCAGCTAACTGTTCATACGCGCCGACTGTTTTTTGTCCTTCTAGCTGGCAGAGGTCATGGGTTTGGAAGGTGCTGTTGGAGAAGCCATGGTGAGTTAGTTTAGTGCATTTTTGTAGATGTTGCACGCTGCTGCCACTGTGCATTGGTGATGGATAGTTTGAGTGCTTAATTTGGCGGACTGGATTTTGATTTGGTGGTCTACTTTGTGCTGGTGGCATTGAGCTTTTTGTTTTTCAAACCACTCTCATTCAAAACAGGTGAAGTGTATTCCATCACTGCCCTGAGGAATTTCTGCAGCGTTAACCTAAAATGGAGATGATTGATCTTCAACATCCACACAAACTCAAGAAATAGGAGGAGGAGATCACATAATCCATTCAGCCTGCTTCACCAAGTGATATGACCATGGCTGAACTTGGATTTATTCCAATCTCCTGCCTGCTCCCCATATTACTCGATTCCCAGAGAACCCAAAAATCTCCCTAGCCCAACCTTAAATATATTCAGTGATGGAGCAGCACAGAGAATTCCAAAGATTCTCTCACTTGAGTGAAGGTCTTTTTTCTAACCTCTATCCTAAATGATTGACGAGTTATCCAGATGCTGTACCTATATTTTAGATCCCCTGACCAGCAGACGCAATCTCTCAGCATCTTTTGTTATCAAGCACCTTCAGAATCTTGTATAATTCAATTAAATCACTTCTCATTCATCTGAATTCCAGAGAATATAGGTCGAATTTACATCCTAGGGATCAATTTAGTGATATGAACACAAAATACTGCAGATGCTAGATATCTGAAATAAAAGCAAAGTACTGGAAATATTCAGCATGTCTGGCAGCATCTGTGGAGAGAGAAACTGAATTAATGGTTCAAGTCTACAAGGTGCAGAGCTGGATGAACACAGCAGGCCAAGCAGCATCATAGGAGCATAAAGGCTGACGTTTCGGGAAAATGAAGGGTCTAGGCCCGAAATGTCAGCTTTTCTGCTCCTATGATGCTGCTTGGCCTGCTGTGTTCATCCAG
>NC_063364.1:1003095-1010445 GCF_021869965.1 Rhincodon typus | reverse complement strand
GACAGTCCCCTTCACTATCTGCTACTCCACCAATCTTAGTGTCATCTGCAAACTTGCTAATCAGACCATCTATACCTTCCTCCAGATCATTTATGTATATCACAAACAACAGTGGTCCCAACATGGATCCCTGTGGAACACCACTGGTCATGGTTCTCCATTTTGAGAAACTCCCTTCCACTACAACTCTCTGTCTCCTGTTGCCCAGCCAGTTCTCTATCCATCTAGCTAGTACACCCTGGACCCCATGCGACTTCACTTTCTCCATCAGCCTACCATGGGGAACCTTATCAAATGCCTTACTGAAGTCCATGTATATGACATCTACAGCCCTTCCCTCATCTATCAACTTTGTCACTTCCTCAAAGAATTCTATCAAGTTGGTAAGACATGACCTTCCCTGCACAAAACCATGCTGCCTATCACTAATAAGCCCATTTTCTTCCAAATGTAAATAGATCCTATCCCTCAGTATCTTCTCCAGCAGCTTCCCCACCACTGACGTCAGGCTCACCGGTCTATAATTTCCTGGATTATCCTTGCTACCCTTCTTAAACAAGGAGACAACATTAGCAATTCTCCAGTCCACCGGGACCTCACCCATGCTCAAGGATGCTGCAAAGATATCTGTTAAGGCCCCAGCTATTTCCTCTCTCGCTTCCCTCAGCAACCTGGGATAGATCCCATCCGGACCTGGGGACTTGTCCACCCTAATGCCTTTTAGAATACCCAACACTTCACCCCTCCTTATGCCGACTTGACCTAGAGTAATCAAACATCTATCCCTAACCTCAACATCCGTCATGTCCCTCTCCTCGGTGAATACCGACGCAAAGTACTCATTAAGAATCTCACTCATTTTCTCTGACTCCTCGCATAACATCCCTCCTTTGTCCAACTGACATTCCAACCGATTGATGCTGTCTGAGAGGAGCTGTAGCCAGATCATTTCCTGCAGACATGGTCACTAGGGACAGTCGACTGTTCTCTGATCTCCCACATCTGACAGGTGGAGCACACCATTCCACTGACTGCCATCTCTGTCCCTTTAACAACTAGCCAACTCAATGAAGAAAAAAGGTCTTACCCTCCCTTGTTCCTGCTCACTGTCTTCAACAAAGCCTGGTGTTCATCTCGGCCCGGTCTTAGGTCTAACCAACAGCACCTCGACCTTGAAGCAGACCCTTGTAAAAATGGCTGGAACAAGACACAGAAATGTTTCTCTGCCCCACTTGCCTAAACCTCCACACTTAGCTCAACTCCCAGCGATTGCATACTCTTGCTGGTTGCACACACGCAGATTTTTTAGTCTCTCAGGCACTGAAAGGCGAAAGGGAGTGGGCAGGACAGTGGAGTTGAAGCTTTAAATCAGCTGCAATCACTTTGAATGGCAGAATGGGCTCGATGGGCCATATGGTCAATTTTCCTTTTTTTAAAATGTGTTCATGGGATGTAGGCATCACTGGCTGCTCCAGTGTTTATATTGCCATTTCTGATTACCTTTTAAAATGTGCTGGTGAGCTGTCTTCTTGAAGCATTGCAGTCTTGGGGGTATGTACACCCGCAATGCCCTTAGAGAGGGAATTCCAGGATTTTGACCCAACAACAGGGAAAGAACGGCAATATATTTACAGGTCAGGATGGTGAGTGGCTTGGAGGGGAACTTGCAGGTGGTGATGTTCCCATGCATCTGCTGCCCTTATACTTCTAGATGGAAGTAGTGTGCGTTTGGAGGGGTATAAGGTTCTTTGGTGAATTTCTGCAGTGCATGTTGTAGATAGATACATTGCTGCTACTGAGCATTGGTGGTGGAGGGAACAGATACTTGTGGATGTGGTGCCAATCAAGTGGGCTGCTTTGTCCTGGATGGTTGAGTATTTGATCTACACTCATCCAGTTAAATAGGGAGTATTTCATTACACTCACTAGTGCCCTGTAGATGTTGGACAGGCTTTGGGCAGTCAGAAGGTGAGTTCTGTCTTTCATTTGCTGCTTATCTTTGGAACGCAAATAATCCTGTTTTGTAGCTTCACCAGGCTGACACCTCAGTTTTAGGTTTGCCTGGTGCTGATCCTGGCTTGCCCTCCTGCACTCTCCATTGAACCAGGGTTGATCCCCTGGCTTGATGGTAATGGTTGAGTGAGGGTAATGCCAGGCCATTAGGTTTCAGATTGTAAAAACCAAAAGAACTGTGGATCCTGTAAATCAGGAACAAAAACAAAGTTGCTGGAAAAGCTCAGCAGGTCTGGCAGCATCTGTGAAGGAGAAAACAGAGTTAACGTTTTGGGTCCGGTGACCCTTCCTCAGAACTGAGTTTCAGATTGTGTTGGTATACAGTTCTGCTGTCGTTGATAACGCCTCATGGATGCCCAGTCTTGAATTGCTAAGTCTGTTTGAAGTCTGTCCCGTTTAGCATGATGTTATGCCACACAACATGAGGAGGATATTCTCAACGTGAAGACAGGATTTAATCTCCACAGCAACTGTGTGGATGGTCACTTTTACCAATACTGTCATGGACAGATGCACCTGCAGCTTGGTAAGAATGTTTTTCTTTTTGGTTTCCTTACACCTGTTGCTGACTCAGTCTAGCAGCTACATCCTTTAGGAGCTGACCATCTCGATCAGTAGTACTGCTGTTGAGCCACTGTTTGTGTTGAAAAATCCCATCCAGAGTACATTTTGCACCCTTGCCACCCTCAGTGCTTCCTCCAGACGTTGCTCAACATGGACGCATACTGATTCATCAACTGAACAAGATGCTACATGGTAATCGGCAGGATGTTTCCTTGCCCATGTTTAACCTGAAGCTGTGAGAATTCATAGAGTCCAGAAACAATGTTGAGGATTCCCAGGGCAACTCCCTCCAAACTGAATACCACTATCCCACCTCCTCTGCTAAATCTGTTCTGCCAGAGGGACTGGACATATCCAGGGATGGTGATGGTGGTGTCTCGGCATTGATAATAATGTCTACTTTATTGTAAAGTATGATTCCATGAGTATGACTATGTGAAGCTGTTTCTTGACTAGTCTGTAAGACAACTCTCTCAATTTTGGCACTAGCTGCCAAATATTAGTGAGGAGGACTTTGCAGGGTTGACATAACGTTTTTGCCGTAGTCATTTCCAGTGCCTAGGTCGATGCCAAATGGTCTGTCCCAGTTTACTTCTTTGTCGAGACTTTGTCGCAATTGATACAACTGAGTGGCTTGCTCGGCCATTTCAGAGGCCAGTTGAGAGTCAACCACATTGCTGTGGCTCTGGAGTCACATTTAGGCCAGACCAGGTGAGGATGGCAGATTTCGTTCTCTGAAGGAGATCCCTGCTAGACTGGATCTGCTGCAGGTGGTGACAGAATAAACAATGGGAAAAATTCTATTTGATCTCGTCCTCACCAATCTACCTGTCTCAGATACGTCTTAAACATTGCTACTTCTATCACCTCCCCTGGCAACACATTCTAGACACCTAGCACCCTCTTGTGTAAAAAACTTTCCTTGCACATTTCCTTTAAACTTTCCCATCTCACTTTAAAGCTATACTCCCCAGTATTTGACATTTCCAGCTGGGAAAAAGACTCCAACTATCCACCCTCTCCATGCCTCTCATAATTTTATGTAATCTATCAGGTCATATACTCCAATCCAGGCAGTATCCTGGCAGCAACCTCTTTTGCACCCTCTCCAAGGCCTCCACATCCTTCCTATAGTGGGGCGACCAGAACGGCACACAATATTCCAAATGTGACCTAAGTAAAGAAGACGATAGCTTCACAAATATCCTCAGCTTCAATGATAGGTAAAGCCCAGCACAAAAGACAAAGTTGAAATATTGAAACTGGGTTGACTCTGCTTTTTGTCCATGGATCCTGCCAGACCTGCTGAGTTTCTCCAGCAATTTCTGTGGCATAATGCAGTGTCGGAGTAGGGATTTTATTTGAGTTCATATTTTCAGTTCCACATATACCCCTGCTCCATGTTTGTCCTTACTCAATGACGGAAGCTGCGGGGTAGCATTTACTGCCCATTCCTGACGTAGTTGTGCAGTTTGTGCAGTCATTCCAGAAGCAGGTTAAATGTTACCCATTACAGTGTAAGACTGAAGTTATTATACAGATTAGATTGGATTGGAATTAATTCCCTAATTGACAATCGGGATTCAGTTGGATATTTACAGTAGTCCAACAGCTTCAGTCATTTTGTTAAATGATTACAGCATTTTATTATCAGATTGATTTTGTTTAAAAAAAAACTGAATTTACTTTCTAAAAATGCCTTACAGGGATTTCAACATTATTTTCTGGATTATTTGGTGAAATACAGAAACACCACACTGTTCTGAATCTGCCAACATGTTAATTATTGATAAAGAATTTCATTTCAGCATTGTCTTAAAGCACCAGATTGCATGTCAAAGTTGGACTCTATATTTGCATTGGCCAGCAGAGGTCAATAGTAAACTGGTTATGAGAAGAGATACCACTTCAGGAAAGTAAAATTGTCACAGCCCATCCTTCCCATAGCAATCACCACTGCTCCCCAAGACAGTAAATCTACCTCCCCTGTACTTCCCATCTCCAATTCCATGGTGCATGTCATTCCTCCCAAGCAGTGTGCATTTCGATCCAGATGGTAATGTGTGTCCACCATCACCCCACCATTGCTTCTGCACCAGACGTTCGACACACACACACACGCAGTCCCTGCCCCACCATATATATCTTCTACTGCCAAATTAACCTTTACCCTTCACCAGGCATCTCCTCAACCTGGGTCAACCTCAAACTTTCTCGGGTCTATCGCAGCCACCTCATCCTTGGGTATATCTCCCATAGAGCCTGACTTTATCAACACCTCTGCCGTGGTCTACCTCCTGCACGGCATGGTGTTTCTGGCATCCCATGAGTTCTATCCTCCATTCCCACTAATGCCTGGTATATCTCTCCACACCACTCCAGGTATCCTTCTCCCACAAAATGGCACCTTTCCAACCATCCCCAGCACTGTCAGTATACTCTCCACAACAGACCCCATCCCCATAAACCCCAACGCCCACTGACACTCACCCTTCCATATCCTTCACCCCAGCCTCTTTCCCCATGTTCCCTACCCTGGTTAGAACATAGAACATTACAGCGCAGTACAGGCCCTTCGGCCCTCGATGTTGTGCCGACCTGTGAAACCAATCTGAAGCCCATCTAACCTAAACTATTCCATTATCATCCATATGTTTATCCAATGACCATTTAAATGCCCTTAAAGTTGGCGAGTCTACTACTTTTGCAGGCAGGGCATTCCACACCCTTACTACTCTCCGAGTAAAGAACCTACCTCTGACATCTGTCCTATATTTATCACCCCTCAATTTAAAGCTATGTCCCCTCGTGCTAGCCATCACTATCTGAGTAAAAAGGCTCCCTCTGTCCACCCTATCTAATCCTCTGATCATCTTGTATGTCTCTATTAAGTCACCTCTTAACCTTCTTCTCTATAACGAAAACAGCCTCAAGTCCCTCAGTCTTTCCTCATAAGACCTTCCCTCCATACCAGGCAACATCCTGGTAAATCTCCTCTGCACCCTTTCCAATGCTTCCACATCCTTCCTATAAGGTGGTGACCAGAACTGTACGCAATACTCCAACTGCGGCCGCACCAGAGTTTTGTACAGCTGCAACATGACCTCATGGCTCCGAAACTCAATCCCTCTACCAATAAAACCCAACATACCGTATGCCTTCTTAACAATGCTATCAACCTGTGTGGCTGGGATTGTTTTCGCTAGAGTTCAGACAAATGAGGGAGGATCTCATAGAGACTCAAAATTCTAACAGGACTGGACAGGGTAGATGCAGGGAGGATGTTCCTGATGGTGGGTGTGTCCAGAACCAGGGGTCACAGTATGAGTTCTTGGGGTGGACAATTTACGATGGAGATGAGGAGTGGTGAGCCTGTGGAATTCATTACCACAAAAAGAAGTTGATGCCAAAATATTTAATATATTCAAGCCGTGATTAAATATAGCACTCGGGGAGAATGGGATCAAAGGTTAAAAGGGAGAAAACAGGATTAGGCTATTGAGTTAGATGATCAGCTATGATCGAGATGAATGGCGGAGCAGGCTCGAAGGACCAAGTGGCCTCCTCCTGCCCCTATCTGGATGACTATATGAATATGAAGGATTTAGAGTGATATGGGCCAAATGCTAGCAAATGGGACTAGATTAATTTAGAGCATCTGGTCGGCATGGACGGGTTGGACTGAAGGGTCTGTTTCTGTACTGTATATCTCTGTGACTCTATGCAATTTTCGGGGGTTCAGCTTTTCAAGCTCGCTTATTCTCCAGGTTGGTTTGTTTAACCGATACATATCACCATCATATCACAATCAAATGTTAGTTATGAATAAACTTTTCAGTGACATTTACCCTGTTTGCTTCCATGAGCAGTTGATATAAGGAGTACCTACGTTTGTATGCACGTAGCAACCCACAACAGAAGTGAGCATTTACAGCTTAGTGATCTGGTTTAGAACTTGCCCAAGCGATATTGGACCATAAGTGGATATGGAGAAGATATCTAACATGCCCCATGTCACTCTTGCTGCCCTTCAAGGATCTGTGTTGGGGCTACAGTGGGTCACAGCATGCTGCGTGGCATTATAGATATAACATTACAAAGAAGAAAATGGACAAAACTGTGGGAGATAGAATTTACGTAGATAAGCGTGAAGTCATATACAGCGGTTGTAAAAAAAAGGATAGAAAGGGGTATTCTCTAAATGGTGAAAGGGTTGAAATAGCGACATCCCTAAGCTTCCCTTAACGCTAACCATCCACAATCATCATGCGGCAGCATCTGTGAAGAGAAATCAAAGTTAACGTTTCGGGTCTAGTGACCCTTCCTGTGAAGGTGTCACCAGACCTGAAACGTTAACTCTGACATTTTTTTTTCACAGATGCTGCCAGATCTGTTGAGCTTTTCCAGCAACTTCTGTTTTTGTTTTTGATTTACAGCATCCGCAGTTCTTTCCGTTTTTATTTCACAATCATCATGTATCTGCCTACAGTCAATTAAAATGTGAGAACGAGCTGTGTGAGCTGCTTTGGAATTCTCTCACTCACCAGATACGGTTGTTGTTCAGCAGCAAACTTTTCAATCTCCGCAGTAACGGGAAACCATCCAGTTTACGGATTTCATTGTCAGAAAAATCAATGCAGTCAAACTGATCCAGAGTTGCCCCCAGATTCTCTACAACTGGAATCTTATAACCTGCGGGAAAAAAACACCAATAACCATCAATGGCCCAACAACTGCAAAAGGATGGTGGGTGGGGGGAGAAGTTGGGGGGAG
>NC_063364.1:997236-1002417 GCF_021869965.1 Rhincodon typus | reverse complement strand
GGGGGGGGGGGGGGGGGGGGAGGAAGGACGAACCGCGCTTTTTAAGTCCTGCCCCAGCCTGCCTTTCAGCCCTACGGCTAGATACGGGCATGGATCGACGATCAGCCAAATTTCTCCGACGTTCTCTTACCCCGAAGATCAAGCTCCCGGTCTCGGACCGGGTTCGTGTATTGAGCCGCCAACTCAATAAGCTCCGCCGTCAGCTTCACCATTATGACCCTCACTCCCACACTACCCTGCGGCCCGGCTGCAGCCCTCAATCCCACACTGCCCCGTGGTCCGGCTGCTACTCTCACTCCCACACTGCCCCGCGGACCGGCTTCGACCCTCACTCCCACAGTGCTCCGCGGCCCAGCCCCTGCCCTCACTCCCACAGTGCCCTGCGGCCCGGCTCCTGCCCTCACTCCCACAGTGCCCCATGCACGCAGGGTCACTTTGGACTTTGGGAATGAACTGGGAGACAGTGATTAGAGATGTGTTTGTGAAACATGAGATACAGGAACGCAGGTAGGCCGTTCAGCTTGTCTTTCAATAAGATCACAGCTGATGCTCCATCTACACCTGGTGTATACACTTCTGGTTAAACTGTTTAGAGAATTGCAGAGGTTTAAAAGCTTTGAAGAGAAAACGTTTCTTCTCATCTCAGTCCAAATTCCAGGAATAAAATCCAAACTCAGCGTTTCATCCCACTGAATAAAAACCGAAAGAGCTGGAGATGCTGTAAATCAGAAACAAAAACAGAAGTTGCTGAAAAAGCTCAGCAGGTCTGGCAGCATCTGTGAAAAATCAGAGTTAATGTTTCAGATCCGGTGAAGGAAGGGACACCGGACCCGAAACGTTAACTCCGATTTTCTTCTTCACAGATGCTGCCAGACCTGGTGAACTTTTTCAGCAACTTCTGTTTTTGTTCTCATCCCACAACTAAGATGAACCTGGACAAGTATATGGAGTCCAATTTTTGTTTTATTCATTCATGTTATATGGGTATCACTGACTGGCCACTGCTTATTGCCCATCTCTAATTGTCCCAGAGAAAGTAGTGGTGAGCTGCTTTCGTAAACCACTAAAGTTCATGTACTTCGGTAAACTCACAATGCCTTAAGGGATGGAGTTCCAGGATTCTAGATTGGTACTACCTAGGTAACTCTTTCAAGGGCCAATACAGACATGATGAGAGTTGAATGGCCTCCTGTACTGTATGATTTTTGACCCAGCCAAATTGAAGGAATAGTAATATATTTCCAAGTCAGAATGGTGACTAGCTTGAGGTTATAGACTTGCTCGCCAAGCTGGTGGGTTTGTTTGCAAACATTTTGTCACTCTGTGAGGTAAGATTGTTAGTGTGCCTCTGGTGAAGTGTTGTTGTTCTATCCTGCTTGTTATTTATATGCCTCCATTTGCTGAGGTGTTTGGTACCCCTTCCAGTTCTGTTTCTCTGTCATTTGTACAATATTGTCTAATTCAATGTGTTTGTTGGTGGAGTTCCAGTTAGAATACCAGGCCTCCAGGAATTCCCTGGTGTGTCTCTGTTTGGCTTGTGCAATTATGGATGTGTTGTCCACGTGTATTGAGACAAGTGAGAATTGGTCGTGTCTCTTGGTGGGATACACAAGATCAGGTCCAGGAGATTTATCCACCTTTACATCTTATAAGCTGTCCAGCACATCCTCTTCTGTAAAGTGAACAGTTTTCAAAACATCAATATTTATTTCCCTGCTTTCTCTAGCCTCCATTTCTTTCTCCATGGCAAAAACTAATGCGAAATATTCATTTAATATCTCTCCCATCTCATGAGATTCAACAAAAAGACGACTCTTTGGTCTTTAAGGGACTTTTCTATTTGCTGTCTTACTCTTAATGTACTTGTAGAATCTCTTTGGATTATCCTTAACCTTATCTGCCAAGCCATCTCACATCTCCTCTTTGCTTTCCTGAGAATGCCCTGGATTCTTTTTTATTCATGACTAGAACCTCAATATGTTTGTTCATTTTTCCCTACCAGCCTTAACTTTCTCTCTGACAGGAACATAATGCCCCTGAACTCTGGTTATCACAGTTTTGAAAGCCTCCCACTTGTCAAATGTCCCTTTCCCTGCAAACAGTCTACTCCAATCAACTTTTGAAAGTTCTTGTCTCATACTGTTAATATTTGCCTTTGAGGTTGGTTGGTTCGCTGAGCTAGTTTGTCGTTTTGCAACAACAAACCAGCTCGGCGAGCCAACCAACCTTAACACCCACAACTCGAGCTACAGATTTACTCCAAAACCTTAAAAATATTTGCCTTAATCCAACTAAAATCTTTAACTGTTATGGAAGGCTTGTCCTTTTCCATGAACATTTTCAAGCTAATAGAGTTATGATCACTAGACCCAAAGTGTTCAATAACAAGAGGGATAATTTTAAATTGAAAGGCAAGAGGCTTAGGATTTGAGGAAAAACCCAGAGGATGGTGGAGGTCTGGAATGTACTGCCTGGGAAGGTAGTGGGGGCAGGAAACCTCACATCCTTTAAAAAGTACTTGGATGAGCACTTGAAATGTCATAACTTTCAAGGTTATGAGTGCAGGCAGGTGGATAGCATAACTAGTAACAAAAACAGAATTTGCTGGAAAACCTCAGCAGGTCTGGCAGCATCTGTGAAGAGAAATCAGAGTTAACGTTTCGTTAACTTTGGTGACCCTGGGGAGGCAATGGCCCAGTGGTATTATTGCTGTACCGTTAATCCAGAGACCCAGATAATCTAGAAACCCAGGTTTGAATTCCACCACGGCAGATGGTGGAATTTGAATTTAATGAATATCTGGAATTAAGAGTCTAATGATGACCGTGAATCCATTGTCGATTGTTGGAAAAATCCATCTGGTTCACTAATGTCCTTTAGGGAAGGAAACTGCCATCTTTATCTGGTCTGGCCTACATGTGACTCCAGACCCACAGCAATGTGGTTGACTCTGAACTACCCTCAAGGCAATTAGGGATGGGCAATGAATGTTGCCTGGTCAGCGATGTCCTTATCCCGTGAATGAAAAAAAAAACCTTCCTCGGAACAGTATATTAAGGGCCAAAGAAATTCTACAAGTATATTAAGGGCAAATGAGTAACTAGGGCCCCTTAAAGATCAACAATGCTGCCAGACCTGCTGAGCTTATTCAGCAATTTCTGTTTTTGTTTCTGATTTACAACATTGGCAGTTCTTTCGGTTTTTAATTAGCATAGCTAGTATATTTTTGGGGAAACAGTCTTGGTGGATTGAAGCCAATTTTGTTGGTATTAGATAGCAACTTTCAAAAGTTGATTGGGGGAGGCTATTCGCACGTAAAGGGATGTCTGGCAAGTGAGAGGCTTTAAAAGGTGAGATACCAAGAGTTCAGGGACAGCATATTCCTGCTAGTGTGATGGGCAAGGCAGGCAAGAGTAGGAAACACTGGATTTCTAGAGATATGGATGCTCGAGTCAAGAAAAAAAAGGAGGCACATGCCAGGTAGAGGCAACGGAGATCAAATGAATCCCTTCAGGAGTACAGGGGGTGAAAACAGGAGGGGAAAGGGAGACCTAAGGTAGCTTTGGCAGGTAAGGTTAAGGAGAACCCAAAGATCTTCTACAAGTATATTAACAGCAAAAGAGTAACTAGCGAGAGAATAGGGCCCCTTAAAGATCAATGAAGCCGTCTATGTGTCGAATTACAGGAGATGGGTGAGACACCTAACAAATATTTTGCCACAGTATTTACTATGGAGAAAGACATGGAGCTCTGGAATTCAGGGAAATAAATGGTGATATCTTGAAAAGAGTCCACATTACAGAAGAGAAGGTGTTGGAGGTCTTAAAAACGCATTAAGGTAGGTAAATCCCCAGGACCTGATCAAGTGTATCTCAGGACATTGTGGGAAACTAGGGAAGAAATTGTGGGGCCCCTAGCAGAGATATTTATATCATTGACAGCCACAGGTGAGGTTCTAGAAGACTGGAAGGTCAATAAATGTAGAGCTGGAAAAGCGCAGCAAGTCAGACAGCATCCAGGGAGCAGGGAAGTAAATGTTTCGGACCAAAACCCTTCGTCATGACTCGTCAGGATTGTCGGCATGGCTTTGTGCACAGGAAATCGTATCTCACAAACTTCATTGAGTTTTTTTGAAGAGGTGACGAAGAAGATAGTTAAAGGCAGAGCAGTAGACATTGCCTACATGGACTTTAACAAGGTCTTTGGCAAGGTTCCTCGTGATCGACTGATTTGTAAGGTTAGATCATTTGGGATCCAGGGAGAACTAGCCAGTCAGACCCAAAATTGGCTTGACGTTAGGAAACAGAGTGATGTTAAAGGGTTGTTGTTCAGACTGGAGGCTTATGACCAGCACTGTGTCGCAAGGATCACTGCTGGTTTGACTGTTGTTCGTTACTTTATAGACAGTGTGGATGAAGTAAAAAATCACATGACACCAGGTTATAGTCCAACAGGTTTAATTGAAGACACAAGCTTTCGGAGTCTCATACCTTCTTCAGGTGCCAGTGAGAGAGGAGGCATCAGACACAAAATTCATAGGCAGAAGATCAAAGAGTCATAGAACTGATGTGAATGTATTGAACAAACCTAAGATGGCTGTTAAATCTTAATCAGTTAGGAAGGATTAATATACAAATCCTGGAATTTCTTTCAAGTCACTGTCCCAAGAAAACTAAAGGTTTTATCAGTATACCAGAGATGACATCTCAGGTCAAACAGTGCATTTTAGATATGAGGTCTTGTTTATAAAATGGAGAAATTTATAAAATTCCATATTGACTGTCTACAAATCGTATGCTTTTTGAACAAAATAGAATGTATCTGCAATTCCAAAGCTGCAAATGCAAATTCCTCTAAGGCGGACATTGGGACACACTACAGGTAACCCACCACACTATAAACTCTCTCTCTCTCACACACACACACACACACACTCACACACACACACACACACACACACACACACACACACACACACACACACACACACACACACACACACCCCCACACCCCTATATCAGTGGGGTGAATTTGCATTTGCAGATTTGTAGTTGCATATACATTCTAATTTGTTCAAAAAGCACACAATTTGTAGACGGTCAATGTGGCATTTTATAAATTCCTACTTTGGAAATAAAACCAGTCTGACTCCAAGTTAATACACAGCTGGATTCTAAACAA
>NC_063364.1:947095-996736 GCF_021869965.1 Rhincodon typus | reverse complement strand
AACTACTGGAGTATTATCTAAATAAGGGCACTGCATTTAACGGACACTAATGTCCTTTAGGGAAGGAAACTGCCATCTTTACCTGGTCTGGCCTACATGTGACTTCAGAACCCACAGCAATGTGGTTGACTCTTAACTGCCCTCTGGGCAATTAGGGATGGGCAATAAATGCTGCGTCACCAGTGACGCCCTCATCCCGTGAATGAATAAAGGAGGAAAAAAAAGGACGAATGTAAGAGGATTTTGGAAAGATGCAGAAAAGCTTTATGAAAATAGTTTCAGGGAAGAGAGATTTTGATTATCTGGAGAGATTGGAGAAGCTGAGATTGCTGTCTTTTGAGGTGCAAATGTTAAAAGGAGATTTGAAATCATGAGGGATCTGGACAGATTAGATAGTTAAACTATTCCAGTGGCAGAAAGACCAAGAACTAGAGGACACTGGAACATACAAAATAGATGCAGGAGTATGCCATTCGGCCCTTCGATCATGCACTTTCAGTATCCCGTTCCCACTTTCTCTCCATACCTATAGCCGCAAGGGCCACGTCCAGCTTCCTCTTGAATACGTCGAATGAACTGGCCTCAAAAGCTTTCTGTGGTAGAAAATTCCACAGGTTCACGAATATCTGAGTGAAGAAATTCTTCCTCATCTGAGTCCTGAATGGCTTAACTCTTACTTTTGGACTGTAACCTCTAGTTCCGGACTTCCCCAACATAAGGAATGTTCTTTCTGCATCTAGCCTGTCCAGTCCCATCATGATTTTGTTTCTATGAGATCCCCCCCTCATTCTTCTAAATTCCAGTGAGTACAAGCCCAGTCAATCCAGTCTTTCTCCATATGTCAGTCTGCCAACCCAGAAATCAATCTGGTAAATGTTTCAATCACAGAACCCTACAGTGTGGAAACAGGCCATTCAGCCCAACAAGTCCACATTGACCCTCTGAAGAGCATCCCACCCAGACTCATCCCCCTAAACCTGCATTTCCCATTGCTCATGCACCAAACATCCCTGAGCACTATGGGTAATTCAGGATGGCCAATCCACCTAAATTGCACATTTTTGGACTGTGGGAGGAAACTGTAGCACCTGGCAGAAACCCACGCAGACATGGGGAGAACATACAAACTCCTCACAGGCAGTTGACCAATGAGAGAATGGAACACAAGTCCCTCGCGCTGTGAGGCAGGAGTGCTAACCACTGAGCCACTGTGCTGCTCTGAAAAGGACCCATTTATTCCAATTCTCTGCTTCCTGTCTGCCAAACAGTTCTCAATCCACATCAATACATTACCTCTGATACCATAAGCTTTAATTTTCCTTACTAATTTCTTCTGTGGAACCTTGTCAAAATTGTTTTGAAAAATCCAGATGCACAACATCTACTGATTCACTTGTCCACTCTACTAGTCACATCCTCAAAAAATTCCAAAAGTTTTGTCAAGCATGATTTTCCTTAAGTGAATCTATGCTGACTTGAACTGATCCTGTCACCGCGTTCCAAATGCTTGGTTATTACATCCTTAATAATTGACTCCAGCATTTTCCCTAGCACCAATGTCGGGGTAACTGGCCTATAATTCCCATTTTTTTGTCTCCTTTTAAAAAAGTTGGGTTATGTTAACTACCCTCCAGTCCATTGGAACTCTTTCAGAATGCTGGAAAACGATCACCAATGCATCTGCTGTTTCTAGGGCCACTTCTTCCTTAAGTACTCTGGGATGCAGAGTATCAGGTTTTAATCCCATCAGTTTCCCCAAAACCATATCCTGACTAATATGGATTTCCTTCAGTTCCTCCTTCATGCTTGACCCTCTGTCCCCTAGCATTTCTGGAAGGTTATTTGTATACATCTTTGGGTGCCTTAAAAAACATTTAAGATGAGTCGCCAGGGCCTGATGGGATCCATCCCAGGATACTGAGGGAGGCAAGGGAGGAGATTGCTGGGACCTTGAAAGAGATCTTTGTATCCTCTTTAGCCACAGAAGAAGAATAGGTGTATTAGGGATAGTGAGGCTTTGTCCTGGAAAGTCTTGTTTCTCAAATTTGAATTTTTTGAGGAAGTAAAACAAAAAAGATTGAGGGTAGGGTAGTGGATGTTGTCTACGTGGACTTTACACAAGGGACCCTATCAAATGCTTTAGTATTGAGGTAGGATTAATAAGAGATCTCATAGCATGGGTTGAGGATAGATTAACACACAAAACAGCGTTTTCAGGTTGGAAACGCTTAATTAATGAATTGCCACACGGATCCAGTCCTATGTGGTCAATTATTTACTATCTATACAAATAACAGAAGAGAGGGGCCAGAATGTATTGTGTACAAATTTGCTGATGATAGCAAAAAAAGGAGGGCATGTAGTGATAAGGACATAAGGAATCTCCAAGAGGATATAGGTAGGTTGAGTGAGAGAGCAAAAATGTGGCAGATGGAGTTTAATGTAGGAATGTGAGAGGTACTGCACCTTGGTAGGAAGAATCAAAAGGCAGACTTGTTTAACTGGAGAGAAACTCTTGGGAAAAAAAATCTGCAATACAGAGGGATACGTGTGTTCTTATGCATGAAACACAAAATGTTAGCATGCAGGTGCAGCAAGTAATTAAGATGGTAAAATGAAGTTTTGGCCTTTATTGCTAGGGGTTTGGAATTCAAAATTAAGGAAGTCTTATCACAGTTTACAAGGTATTGATGAGTAGGGTACTATGCACAGTTTTAATCTCCTAATTTTACAAAGGAGGTACTAGCTTTGGAGACAGTTGAAAGATTCATTAGATAACAAGGTGTAGAGCTGGATGAACACAGCAGGCCAGGCAGCATCAGAGGAGCAGGAAAGCTGACGTTTCGGGTCTGGACCCTTCTTCAGAAATGGGGGAGGGGAAGGGGACTCTGAAATAAAGAGAGAGGGAGGCGATGATGGAAGATGGATAGAGGAGCAGATAGGTGGAGAGAAGACAGACAGGTCAAGGAGGCGGGGATGAAGCCAGTACAGGTGAGTGTAGGTAGGGAGTTGGGGTGTGAGTTGGTCAGGTGGGGAGGGAGGGTTGGGTAGGTGGGAGGGAAGATGGACAGGTCAAGGAGGTGGGGCTGAGGCTAGTAGGTAGGAAGTTGGGGTGGGGTTTGGTCAGTGAGGTGGGAGGAGCAGATAGGTGGGAGAAAATACGGACAGGCCAAGGAAGCGGGGATGAGATGGGCTGGTCAGGGGTGGGGAGATTTTGAAGCTTGTGAAGTCCACATTTGAGATCATTGGGCTGCAGGGTTCCCATGCGGAATATGAGGTGCTGTTTCTCCAGCCTTCGGGTGGCATCGTTATGGCACTGGAGGAGGCCCAGGATGGACATGTCGTCCAAGGAGTGGGAGGGGGAGTTGAAGTGGTTCGCGACTGGGAGGTGTAGTCATTTGTCACAAACTGCGCATAGGTGCTCCAAAAAACAGTCTCCAAGCCTCCGCTTGGTTTCTCTGATGTAGAGGAGGCCACATCAAAAACAGCGGATACAATATACCACATTAGCAGATGTGCAGGTGAACATCTGTTTAATGAGCAAGGTTTTCTTGGGGCCTAGGATGGGGGTGAGGGTGGAGGTGTAGGGGCAGGTGTAGCACCTCCTGCGGTTGCAGGGAAAAGTGCCAGGGGTGGTGGGGCTAGTGGGGAGTGTGGAGCAGACAAGGGAGTCACGGAGAGAGCTGTCCCTCCGGAAGGCAGATAAGGATGGGGAGGGGAAAATGTCCTTGGAAGTGGGGTCAGGTTGCAGGTGGCGGAAGTGGCGGAGGATGATGCGTTGAATCCGGAGGTTGTTGGGGTGATACATGAGGACGAGGGGAATTCTGTCTTTGTTATTGTGGGGAGGGGGTGTGAAGGAGGAGTTGCGGGAAACGCGAGAGATGTGGTAGAGAGCGTTTTCGACCACTGTAGGGGCGATTGCGGTCCTTGAAAAACAAGGACATCTGAGATGTACGGAAGTGGAATGCCTCATCTTGGCAGCAGATGCGATGGAGGCAAAGGAATTGGGAATAGGGGATGGCATTCTTGCAGGAAGTAGGGTGAGAGGAGGTGTATCCTAGGTAGCTGTGGGAGTCGCTGGGTTTGAAATAGATATCAGTTTCCAGGTGGTTACCAGAGATGGAGACAGAGGTCCAGGAAGGAGAGAGGTATCGGAGATGGTCCAGGTGAACTTGAGGTTGGGGCGGAAGGTGTTAGTACCTCGTGGGAGCACAAGGCGGTGCCGATACAGTCATTGATATAATGGAGGAAGAGGTGGGGGATGGGGCCAGTGTAGCTGCAGAAGAGGGACTGTTCTACGTATCCTACAAAGAGGCAGGTGTAGCTTGGGCCCATGCAGGTACTCGCGGCCACCCCCTTTGTCTGTAGGAAGTGGGAGGAGTTGAAGGAGAAGTTATTAAGGATAAGGACGAGTTCGGTTAAGCGGATAAGGGTGTCGGTGGAGGGGGACTGGTCGGGCCTGCAGGAGAGGAAGAAGTGGAGGGCTTTTAGGCCATCTGCATGGGGAATGCAAGTATATAAGGACTGGACGTCCATGGTGAATATGAGGTGTTGAGGGCCAGGGAATCGGAAGTTTTGGAGGAGGTGGAGGGTGTGGGTGGTGTCACGGACGTAGGTGGGGAGTTCCTGGACAAGGGGGAGAAAATGGATTTGAGATAAGTGGAGATAAGTTTGGTGGGACAGGAGCAGGCAGAGACAATGGGTCGACCAGGGTTGTCCGGTTTATGGATTTTTGGAAAGAGATAGAAACGGGTGGTGCGGGGTTGGGGAACGATGAGGTTGGAGGCTGTGGGTGGGAGGTCACCTGAGGTGGATGAGGTTATGGATGGTCTCCTCCCTCCCCACTGACCAACCCACATACCAACTCCCTACCTACACTCACCTATACTGGCTTCATCTCTGCCTCCTTGACCTGTCCGTCTTCTCTCTACCTATCTGCTCCTCTATCCACCTTCCATCATTGCCTCCCCCTCTCTCTCTTTATTTCGGAGTCCCCTCCCCCTCCCCCATTTCTGAAGAAGGGTCCAGACCCGAAACATCAACTTTCCTGCTCCTCTGATGTTGCCTGGCCTGCTGTGTTCATCCAGCTCTACACCTTGTTATCTCAGACTCCAGCACTGGCAGTTCCTACTATCTCTGAAAGATTCATTAGTTTGATTCCTGAGATGAAGAAGTTGACTTATCAATAATGGCTAAACACCTTTTATTCATTAGAGTTTAGAAGAACAAGGGGTGATCTTAGTGAAATATGCAGCATTCTGTGGGGCTTGAGAGTGTAGATATGCAGATGTTACCAAAAGTGGGAACTCTGAGATGTAGTTCAAATGGGAAGTTAGGGAGGAAATTGCAGGGCCCTTGTAGAAATATTTCTACATCCATAACTACGGGTGAGGTGCTGGATGAAAGGAGAGTGGTTAATGTTCCTTTTTTTTTTAAAGAAAGGATGTAAGGAGAAGTCTGGGAACTATAGTCCTGTGAGTCTGACTTTGGTGGTGGGTAAGTTGTTGCAGGTGATTCTGAAAGATAGGAATTATATGCATTTGGAGAGGCACGGAGTAATTAGGGATAGTCAGAACAGTTTTGTGAGAGGGAAATTATGTCTCTTAAACTTGATTGAGTTTTTTGAGGAAATAACCAAGAAGATTGATGGCAGATTGGTAGATGTTGTTTACTTGGACTTTAGTAAAGTCTTTGGCAAGGTTCCGCGTGGTAGACTAACTAGTAAAATTAGATAATGTGGGATTCAAGGTGAGCTTGCCAATCAGGTGCAAAATTGGTTTAACACAGGAGACAGAGAGTAATGACAGAGAGTTGTGTTTCAGACTGGAGGCCTGTGACCAGTGGTGTTCCGTAGGGATCGGTGCTGTGTCCGCTTTTGGTATTTATATAAATAATTTAGAGAATATAGAAGGCATGGTTAGTATTCCATGGTTAGTACATTTGTGGTTAATACCAAAATTGGCGGTATAGGGACAGTGAAGAAAGTTATTTAAGATTACCAAAAGATCTTGATCAATTGGGTCAATGGACTGAAAAGTGGCAGGAGTTTAATTTGGATAAATGTGAGGTATTGCCTTTTGGTAAAACAGTCAAAGGCAAGTCTTATACAATTAAAAGTAGGGCCTTGGGCAGTGTTGCAGAACATAGAGACCGAAGGGTTCAAGTATATAATTCTTTGAAATTTGCGCCACATATAGGTGGTTATGGAGGAGTTTAGCACTCTAGCCTTCATTGCTCAGACCTTTGTAGAAATTGGGACGTTATGTTGAGCTTGTAGGACGTTGGTGAGGCCTCTTCTGGAATGCTGTGTCCAGTTCTCATTGCCCTGTTATAGAAAGGATATTATTAAGCTGGAGAGGGTTCAGAAGAAATTTACCAGGATGTTACTGGAAATGGAGGGTTTGAGAGACACTGATAAGCTGAGACTTTTTTTCACTGAAGCATAGGAGGTTGAGGGATGACCTTTATAAAATCACGAGGGGTATCAATAAGGTAAGTGGTAAGTCTGTTTTACCTAGGGTAGGAGATTTCAAGACCAGGGGCATATTTTTAAGGTGAAAGGAGAAAGATTTAAAAAAGACATGAGGGGCAATTTTTTTTTTCACACAGTGGTTCATGTGGAATGAATTTCCAGAAGAAGTGGTAGAATTGGGTACAGTTATAAAGTTTAAAAGACATTTGGATAAGTACACGAATAAGAAATGTTTGGAGGGATATGGGCCAAATGCAGGCAGGTGGGACTAGTTTAGTTTGGGAACATGGACTGGTTAGACCATTGGATCTGTTTCTGTGTTGTATGACTTTATGACAAGGGGATACTCCATTTTAAAGTCAGATGCAAAGGAGTCTCTTTGAGGGTAGTGAATGTTTGGAATTTTCGACCCTCAAAAGAATTGTGGAGGCTAGATCGCTGCAAGTATTTAAAGAGGAGGTAGTTAGATTTTTGAGATATCGGGGAAATGAGGGCTATGGTGAGCTGGAGACCTGGAGCAGATTAACCACAATCTTTTTGAGTGGCAGGACAGGCTGCAGGGCGAACATCTATTTCTTATATTCCTATAACATGAGCTGGTTTTAATTTTCAGTTTACTTTGGAACCACAGAGATTTCTACTGCTTTGATCACCTATCACCTGATCTTCCCTTAATACAAATTTAAGATTTTTCAGATTTAACTGATAGTAGATAAACTTTTTTTAGATTCATTCCTAGAATGAGGGAGTTATCCTTTGGGAAGCTGAGTAAATTGGTTGTATATTCTCTGGAGTTTAGAAAATAAGGTGATCTCATTGAAATATACAGGATTCTGAAGGGGATTGACAGGGTGGATACAAAGGTTGTTCAGTTTGGCTGAGGAATCCAGGACATAGAATCCCTATAGTGTGGAAGCAGGCCATTTGGCTCATTGTGTCTGCGCTGACCCTCTGAAGAGCATCCCACTGCATCCCGTAACCCCACATTTAAAATAGGGACACTGTCTTTGGATTAATGCCAGTTGTTTTGAGGGTAATGTTCCTTCATTTGAAGGTTATGAACATTGAATTCCATAACCTGGATGGTTGTAGATATTTTATCATTGAATACATTTAAGGCTGGGGTAGATAGAGGTTTTAGGACACACAAACAATATGGATTGTGGTTGGGAAAGTGAAGTTCAAGCATGATTACACCAAGGCTGACAGATCTTTTGCTCCTATTTTCACATTACGGTCACATCCGCTTCCTGTAACTACGTTCCCTCTGCCCATCCTCATCCCCTTCCCTCCTATCATTCTTGCTCCCCTAAGCTGTGTTGTTATTAGAATCCCCAGAATCAGATCAAGGCACTCCCAGTTTAGGCTGTGGGCCCCTGGGATAATTAGGTCACAAGATGAACAGTGAAATGTACATTTTTGATTGTATTGACATGACAAAGAGTTTGATGTTGGATTTTATAGGTTTTAATCCTCTGACGGGTGATGGTGGAGGTTCATGTTCCTGGAGACCGGGACGCAGGGGACCATCTGCTGGAGCATGAGGTTAAATGTTGGTCAGTGCCCACTACTACAATCGGCACTGACGGTCAAAGATGCGTGCTATCCTGTTACCATAGCTGGTCAAGTTTAATTATTTTATTCTGCTTTGATTAGTTTCAACTTAGTGTTTGTCATATCTGAATTTTAAATTTTTAAGAACAATTTGGATCTGCTCTGAAAATGATTAATTTTCATGTTTACTCAAATTTGATAAAATTGACAGCTGTGCATGATGTCATCCTCAAAAATGGCAGTTCAGCCAATGATGATGTCTGAAAATGGATATGGGTAGTGGCAGTAAATTGACTTAAGTGAATATTCCTTGTTTTTAAGTACTAATGAGTGAGTAAGTTTATTTTGTTTTCACCGATAATTAAAAGTATTAAATATGTTTAAAATCCCAGCTGTGCTGTTACTAGAATGCTTTATTTATTTTCTTTATCTGGTTGTATAATAAATGTAAATCCTATGTTGGTGAAGTGGACTTGCTTATATATGTAGTAGTATTTTTGTGTTATACAGTATCTGTTATAGATACGCATGTTTCTGTTGAACAATGACATACATAAATTTTAAATTGACAATGGCTACTCAGTTGCCAGTAGGCCAGCTTTTAGTTCCAGATTTTAGTGAACTTCAGTTTTCCCGTCTGCCATGTTTGGGTTCAACCCAGTGTCCAGAGAACATTTAGCCTGAGGTTCCGGATTACTATTCGAGTGAGATTACTGCTGCAGAACCGCATCCCAATATTTGTATTTGTTAATATTCTTATGCAATGTTCCTATCTTACCATCTTGGAACAAAGTCAGAAGTCACACAACACCACATTATAGTCGAACAGATTTATTTGAAATCATAAGTTTTCAGAGCATAGACCCTTTGTCAGCCCCCTCTTCACCTGGTGAAGGGGCTATGCTCTGAAAGCTTGTTTTCAAATAAACCTGTTGGACTATAATCTGGTGTCATGTGACTTCTGACTTTGTCCACCCCAGTTGAACACCAGCACCTCCACATCTTGGAACAAGCGAGAGTTGATATCCCCTCCCCCAAACTTGCAAATTGACATGATTTCCAGGGCATGCATAGTTGGAGATTTCTTTTGCTGTTAAATGAGTAATCACTGGAGAAATGAAGAAGTTAGAAACGTTTTCACGTAGGTTATTAGAATCTGTTACTGTTCACCTGCTTTCCACAGGAAAGTTAATCTATCAAAGGAAAGTTGATCACTATCAATTCATGGGAACAGGAGACCAATCAGCCCCTTGAATCTGTACCACAAATTGTTTTTATTATCCAGCTTGGTTCCTGAGTCCTCCGTACCCTTACTCAGCAAGAAACTATAGATCTGAATCTCCAATTTGACCCATTGAAATTTGAATCCCACAGCTTTTGAGAAAATAGTTTCTGATTTCTATTGCCCTTTATGTGGAAAAAATATTTACTGATTTAATTCCTAAATGGCATAGCTGTAATTTTAACATTATACAGTTCGCTACCATCTGAAATAGTTTCTTTATACTGTCAAATCTCATCATTTTAAACATCTCCATTAGATTATCTTTCTAGCTCAACTCCAGCTACTTTTTAATGACACAGTGACAAAGAAACACCAAATTAAGATAGCCAAGAAATGAGTTTAAAAAGTCAGATCTACAGCACAAAAAAAGCCTTTGGTTTATCAAGTCTGTGCCCATCAAAGCAAGTACCTAACTATTCTAATCCCATCTTTTATACTTAGCCTATAGCCAAGTATGTCTTGGCATCACATGCACACTAAATATTGCTAAAATGTTATGAGGACTTCTGCCTGTGCCATCCATACAGGCAGTCAGTTCCACATTTCTACCACTCTCTCGGTGAAGAAAATATTTCTTCTCATCTTCTCTAAACCTTTGTCCGTTATCTTAAATCTATGATCCCTGGTCATTGATTCCTCCACTAAGGAAAAAGTTTCTTCCTGTGTGTGTGAGGGTTTTTTTTTTTTGGGGGGGTGTTGCTACATGTTGTCCGTGATCAGCTGCGGGAGGTTCCCTTGCCCATTTTTGATTTGATGCCAGAAGACTTCGTGAGTCAGAGTCAACATTGAGGATTACAGGATAACCACTTCCTGACTGTTTACCTCGGTTCTGCTACATCTGGTGAATCTATCTTGGTACTGGAACAGAACTTACCCAGAAATGGTGACAGTGGTATCTGAGAGACAGTTGTCCCTATTTTGGCATAAGCCCCCAAATATTGGTATGGAGAGCTTTGCAGGGTTAACAGGGTTGTGTTTATCATAGTCAATTCTAGATGGTCTGTCTTGTTCCATTTCTTTCCTTGGGCTACTTAGCGGTTTGACACATTAACATTATATGTGTCTCCAAAGTAGATCAGACCACGTAAGGATGGCATATTTCTTCCCTACCGGGCACTTGTGAACAATCAATAATAATTTCACAGTTACCATTAGACCAGCTTTTTAATTCCAGATTTATTAACTGAATTCAATTTTTTGGGATTTGAACCCAAGTCCTCAACATTAGCCTGGGCTCTGGATTACTAGTCGAGTGATATTAGGACTAAGCCACTGCCTACAGCATTCAAGTACAGCATGCTTCAAGATGTTTTGCCAGTGCTGGCTCTTTAAATATGTGATTGAATGCTCCTTGAAGTTTACACTGCAGTTTGAGGCTACAGTATTTAAAGGGGAGCCAGCACTAATTGAAGGATCACTATTTTTATATGTCCAGCAGTAATTACAGGACAGAACTGTACTCTGCACTGCCACGTGGAGCAGCTACCTAACCACCTAACACACTGGAAAACAGGATAACTTACACAATTGAGGCAAATTTTTGGAGTTATCATGCTGGTCACAGGTTACATTACAGAATCAAGTTTTAAAAATTGAAAACTACAGTTTTAAGTAAGCTATGTATGACAATTTGTAACCTTGGTTTGGATGTGATTGCTCAATATAATTCAAAGGGAGAAACTTGCAGAGGTGACATGAAAATAATATTGTTTTTTTTCCAGGAGTTGGATGCAGTACAATGTGGTGTAGAGCTCTTGCTCAAAATTCATCCTAAAAAAAATTTGATGCACTGTTTGGTGGTAGAAGTAGATACATCCTGATCAGGCTCTGGCAAAAAAAAATTCTTGAGAATTATGCTGCTCTAATTCTGTAGAGGACAGTCTTAGTAGCCTTGAACAACTCAAGAAAAATGCAAGTATGGAGCAAGTGACTGGCACCATTAATTGCACTCCTTTTCATTTTCCTGAGATTTTAAATTCCCTCCCCGTAAACTCTGTTACAGTTCGCAGGTAATTATAATTGTTACTACAATAAGCCAGCTTTTACAGCTGGTTCTGATGACCTGGCAGTGGATTGATACCAGTGTTTTGCATTCATTAATCAAGGCTTTTAAATGTGGCTCAAATAAATTGTTTCCTTTCAGAGTAAAAATAAGAATTTCTGAGCCAAAGGCACCAACGGTGAAGTTTCAGCAAAATACCTGAAATTAAAAAAGAACACTGGTGTTCCAGGTAAAATATAAACGTCCAAAAACACTAGAGGGCCAGTCACAAAGATTAATGAACCTTCATCAGGCTTTGAATTCAAACTAAACTGTTAAGAGAAAATCCTTTTAATAGCATACTTTTTTTTATTTTTGGGAAGTCAGCAACACCGGATGGGCCCTAATTTATTTCTATCCGTAATTACCCTCGAGACAGTGGTGGCAGGATGTTTTCTTGAACCAGTGTATGTATGTACGTACCCAGTGCTGTTAGAGAGGGAGTTCCAGGATTTTGACCTAAAGCGAGGAAGGAACAGTGATGCAGTTCAAAATCAGCACTTTGTGTGATTTAGAGGGGAACTTGGGAATGATGATGTACCCATGAATGTGTCCATGTCCTTGATGGTGTAAGGATTGATAACCTTTTTACATGGATGGGGAAGGGGGCACGTTTCAGCTTAACACAACAATAAACTTTTAATGTGCTCTTTTGGTTAAGATGCAGAACTGGAGAGAGAGAAAAAGGTTAAGCCCCAAGTCCTGATCTCTAGGAGACAAGTTGGGGATAGGGGTTGAGCTTGAAAGTGGAGTTTAACTGACAATGACATTGGTTCACCTCTGATAGGTAAACTTGTACAAGCTGCACAGGGCAGAGTTCCAAAAATGGATGCCTTTCAGCCTGGATTTGTGCAGGCAGGAGGAAGGGTGGGAGCGATGAGGAAAAGAGTGAATCTGTCCCTGGCTCAGTCTCACACACACGCATCTACGCTTTTCTTCCATTCCTCTCAACCCCATAACCCTTTATCTAACCCAGTCCTCCCCACTCCTTACTGCCTCAGCCTCAAACTCCAACACTATTTCCCTCACCTCACTCCCTCCATCTCTCTCGCCTATTCCCCCTCAGAGGTGGAAATGTGGGACCTATGCAAGCTTCTGAACGTGTAACAGGACCAACCTATTTGCAGGAATAGAGATAGCAAAAACTGCAGATGCTGGAGTCAGAGTCAATACAGTGTGGAGCTGGAGAAACAGCAGGTCAGGCAGCATCAGAGGAACAGGAAAGTCAACATTTCGGGTTTACATCCTTCATCAGAACTGGTGTTTTGTGGAAATGTTTGCTAGTGCTGTTGGTGGAGGGTTAAAACTAATTTGCCAGAAAGATGGTATACGACATGGAGGTACAATTGGGCGTGATGCACCAATACAGAGAGGAACAGCTAAGTCAGCTTGGCAGGCAGAGTTTATATAGTCAGGTTAAGACAAGGGAGCATGAAAAGACTGGATTCCATTTCATTTTAATGCAAGGAGTCTTGTTACCAAGGCAGATGAGTTGAAGGACCTGATTAACACATAGGGATATGATATAACAGCTATCATGTTTGAGGGAGGGACAGACTGGAAGCTTAATATTCTGTGGTATAACTGTCATACAAAATGGATAGGAGTGTAAAGAGGTGTGTAATATCAATCAATAAGTCAATTACTGCAGTCGAGGGATGAAATCATTGTTCCTCAATTGAGGACAAATGGGCAGAAATTGAAGACAAAAAGGGGACAGTCACATTGTCAAGAATGTATTATAGATCCCCAAAAGAGGAGCAATAAAAGCAGAATATGGTCAATAATTACAAGTGTAAAAATAATAGGATAATAAGAGTATGGGATTTCAATTTCATTGATATTAACTGGGATAGACAAACTGAGAGCCTCAGAAGGGGTGGAATTCTTAAAATGTATCCAGGAGAGCTTTTTAAGCCAGCCTGTAAAAAGTGCTACTAGGGAGGGTGTGGTGTCAAGAAGTAGTAGAAATCTGTTGGGGTGCCTTTAAGTGACAGTGGTAATATTTACATAGTTATGGAAAAGGACAAAGATGCACGAGAAGTAGAGGTTCAGGACTGGAGAATGCCAATTTTAGTATTAAACAGGATCTGGCGAAAGTGGCCTAGAAGCAGCTACTTGCACGAAAATCTACATTACAGCAGTGGGCGTCATTCAAAAGGGTAATAGTGCAGGGCCAACATCTTCCATTAAAGATGAGGGGTGAGACCAACCAGTCCAGAAACCCTGGATGTCAAGGAATGCACCAGATTGGAAAAGGAATAAAAGGGAAGATACCAAGGGCTCAAAACACCACAAGCCCTAGAGACATATAGAAAGTGCAGGTGGTTGCTTAAAAGAAAAAGATTAGGGAAGCATGGAAAAAAAAAAACATTATTTTGCTCGCCAAAGGCACTTTTTAAATATATTAGCAACAAGAGGATAACCAGGGAAAGAGTGCCCATTAGGAACCAAAGTGGCAAAATGTGTAGAGCTGGAAGATGGTGAGGTTTAAATGAGTATTTTGCTTTTGTATTCCTTTATGGAGAAGGATAATGTAGGTATAGAAATCAGGGAAGAGAACAAATGCATTTGAATAAATAATTGAAGGAAATTTTAATGTTTTGAGTGGTTTTAAAAATTGGATTGATCCCCATTTTCATTTGTTCTCGTGATGTACATGCAAATGGTAAGAAAATATTTGGAAAAAAATTGAGAAACAGAATTAATCTCTACTTGGACAGAAAAGGATTAAACAAGGATAATCATAGCTATACCAAGGGAACATAGTGACTGATGGGTTTAATCGAGTTTCTCGTGGTGGTGATGAGGTGTGTGGAAAAGGGGAGTGCTGTTGATGCAGTTTACGTGGACTTCAGCTTTTGACAAGGTATCATGAGAGACTGGTTGAGAAGTTAAGAGCCTGTGGGATCCAGGAGGCAGAGTTTAATGGTCGAAGGTTATTTTTGTAACTGGAAGCCTGTGTTCTGTGGCATACCACAGAGTTTGGTGCTGCATCCCTTGCTGATTGCAGTGTACGATAATACTTGCTACATTCATGCCTAGATCATTTATCAGTAAGTTTGTAGATGATCACAATAATTGATTGTGTAGTAAATAGTGAGGAATAAAGCTTTAGACTACAGGGTCCATAGTCAAGCTGGTCAGATGTGCAGAACGTTGGCAGATGGAAGTTGATCCTGAGAAGTGAATTGATATGTTTTGGGAGGATTAACAAGGCAAAGGAGTACACTATGAATTTGTAGGATGCTAAGATATACAGGAGATCTTGGTGTATGTGTCCACAGATCTCTGAAAGCAACGTGATAAATATAGCTTATGGAATATTTGATTTATTAGTTGAGGCATTGAACAAAGAGCAGTGAGATTATAATGGATTTTAAGTTGTTAGTTTGGCCACCGGTGAAGTAACTGGTATTTCTGGTCACTGTGCTATTGAAAGGATATGATTGCGTTAAAGAAAGTGCAGAGAAGTTTTATGAGGATGCTGTCTGAGCCGGAGTGTTCAGCTGTAAAGAGAGACTCGATAGGCTAGAGCTTTCTTTAAAGCAGAGAAGGCTTAGGGGGTCCAGACTGAGTGTACAAAATTTAAGAGGTAGAGATAGGGTATGTAGGAAATGATTTAGCCCTTAGTAGAGGAGTCAAAAACCAGGGGCCATTGATTTTTAAGGTAAGGGGCAGGTGGTTTAGAGGGTATTTAAGGAAGATTTTCCCTCCTGGAAGGTAGTGGGTATTTGGAAGTCAGTGGGTATTTGGAAGTCACTGCCTTAAAGAGTGGCAGAGTACAATCCGTCAGAAGTATTATTTAGATAAACACAAATCACTGTAGCTATGTGCTGAAAAATGAGACTACAGCACATAGGTGCTTCATGACTGGACAAAATGGGCTGAAAAACTTTTTCCATGCAGTACAACTGAACTGTCCTGTCTGTGCAATTCGAGGTTGAGGGAAAGCCCCAATCACAGCCAGTCCAGCTGTAAATTACACAATGCACAGAAAAAAGGGACCTTTGTGTACAAGTCCATAGAACCTTGAAAATATCAGCACAAGTGGATATGGGATACTTGCCTCCTTTAGTTGGTATGTAGGAGCAAGGAAGTCTTGTTGCAAAGTTATAAAATATTGGTTAGGCCCAGACGGAATAATGTGCATTGCTAGCCACCACACCGGCGGAAGGATATGATTGCACTGAGAGGGTGCAGAGAAGATTCACCAGGATGGTGCCTGGGATGGATAGGCTGGATTTATTTTCTTCGAGCAGAGGAGGCTGATTGAGACATGCAAAATTGAGAGGCATAGATTGTGAGAATCTTTTCCTCATGGCAGACCTGTCTAAAACCAGATAGCATAAGTTTAAGGTGAGGAGTAAGTAGTTTAGAGGGGATGTGAGGATTTTTTTTCTGTGGGTGGTAGAAATATGGAATGTACTGTCTGAGGGAATGATGGAAGCCGGTCCTTTCGCAGCATATAAGAAGCATCTAGACTAATGTTTAAAATGCCAGGGCGTAGTAGTTATTGACCAAGTACAGGTAAATGGCTTTAGTTGTAGTTGGTCATCATCGACATGTTGGACTGAGGGGCCTGTTGCTATGACTATTAGTCACGTTAAAAGAAGAGACTCAGCTCCAGTATCAACACTGGGTGTGGAGAGGTTTAACTCTGTGGGACGGTAGTTAGTGTGTGAATTTTAAGTACCTCTCTCCAGCTGTAAGTTTGTGCTCTACTTTGAGTTTGACTGTTGTGGTCACACATCACCCCAGGTCCAGCGCACAAAAATCAAGGCACATATTCGTGTGGAGAAAGTGGTGCAAGGTGAAGGTGCTGCCTTTCCGATGAGCTGCTGGCTGGAAAAGATTCAACAGCTGCGCTTCTTAGAAGTGGGGATTGTCCTGAACGATATATAGTCACCGTCAAGGAAAAAAAAATGATCAGTTTCATCTTCTTGTTTGTGACAGGTTCCCACACAATCCCCGCAGGCTGTGAAAGGCACTATGTAAATGTAATCCTCTCAGTCCTGAGGGCGGTATCTGTAAGAGGTGGGCCCTACTAAAGGAGTTTGATGAGGGGCGGGCTGGCCGTCATTAAAGGCACTGCGGGCGGGAGGATCCCGAGTAATGGAGCGGCCGAAGGCTAAAAGGCCAGGCCGGGGCTGCTACACTAACACTCCCGTTGACTGAGGCGGCTGGCAGGCACTCTGCAGGGAAGACGGCAGGGGAAAGGCCCGGGATGGCGCCCCGGAGCAGGCACTCCTGGCTCGGCCTCTTCCTGGGCCTGGTGCTCGGTTTCGCTCTCGCCTCCCGGCTCTTGCCGCCCGGAGCCGGCCCCCTGAGCAGGCTGCAGCAGCGGCGGCGGGGTGGAGGACGCGGACTGGTTTGCGGCGGCCACCCGGGGCAGGGAGGCGGACAGGTCCCGCCAGAAAAAGCCGAGGCCTCGGACTCGCGCTTGGTCTACGTGGGGGTCATGAGCGCCAAGAAGTACCTGAGAAGCCGAGCGATTGCTGCCCAGCGGACCTGGGCCCAGCATATCCCAGGCCGGGTAGAGTTCTTCTCCAGTGAGGGCTCGGACCTGAGTTTGCCGCTGCCCCTGGTCGCCTTGCCCGGGGTTGATGACTCGTACCCGCCGCAGAAGAAGTCCTTTCTGATGCTCAAATACATGGCGGAGCGGCACCTCCAGGCCTTCGAGTGGTTCGTCCGCGCCGACGACGACACCTACATCCGCGGCGAGCGGCTCGAAAACTTCCTCCGGGGCCTCAACAGCAGCCAGCCGCTATATCTGGGCCAGACCGGCTTGGGCACCCCGCAGGAGCTGGGCAAGCTGGCACTCGAGCCCGGTGAGAACTTCTGCATGGGCGGCCCGGGGGTCATCCTGAGCCGGGAACTGCTCCGCCGTGTGCTGCCCCATATCGGCCAGTGTCTCCGGGAGATGTACACCACCCACGAGGACCTGGAGGTGGGCCGCTGCGTGCGCCGTTTCACCGGCGTTCAGTGCGCCTGGTCGTACGAGGTAAGGGAGGCCGGGGCGGCAGGAGAGCGCCTGCCGGAGCCCCATCATCCCCATCCCCATCCCATCCCCGTCACCCCAATCCCAATCCATTCCACACCCCGCCCCAGCTCTCCGTTATTGCAGAACTCCTGTATAACAGCTTTGCAGATGGTTTTGAGTTAATATTAGCTTTTATTTCAGAAGTTTAGTCTGGTAAATTGGAATCCTCTTTGAATTGCAGCAAGCTGCTGCACATTGTGGCCAGATGAATGAGTACCTAATGAGCAGTAAGTAACTATAGCTTAACTGATTGCAGTTGTCTGTCCTAATTAAGGCAGATAAAATACATTTGCTCATTACAGTTTGCAGTGCCGGGACGTGAAATTGGATAGTAGCGTGTGGATTAAGCCCTTGTCTTTTGACTCGAGCTTTCCAAATAAACACCTGCAGATTTACCTTTGTTATCTCTTACCCTTTTTCCCCTTTGCCCTCTTTCTCATTCTGTGCACTTTCTTGTTTCCATTCTCCCTGGCAGCAGCTGATTTTGCTCCATGATCTGTCTTTTCCTCATCTCAACATTCTCTGTTTTAAATGCCTGACCTTTTCAGTGGTCTGTTTACAGAACTCTGTTACCGTAATCTGTTGGTTTACGTTACTGTGTGTGTTTATCCGTTTCAGTTATATCACTAGCCTCCAGTATTTTAGAATCCCTAGAGTGTGGAAACAGGCCATTTGGCCCAAAGGTCCCCACTGACTCTCTGAACAGTATCCCATCCAGACCCATTCCCCTACGTGTAACCCTGCATTCCTATGGCTAACACACCTAGCCTGCACTATGGGCAATTTAGCATGGCCAATCCACTTAACTGGCACAGCTTTGAACTGTGGGAGGAAACCCACGCAGACACTGGGAGAAAGTGCAAACTCCACACAGATAGTTGCCTGAGGGTGGAATTGAACCCAGGTCCCTGGCACTGTGAGGCAGCAGTGCTAATCACTGAGGCGCCCTGTTTTTGGGTATTAGATTACTCACTTCGCAATAAATTGTAATATTCAATTTCTCCTGTACTTGTCCTGTATAGCACACTGCCTCATTATTTCCACGATCCTGTTACTCAACAGAAAGTTGCGTATGGCTTTTTGGTCATGTAAAGGCCATCTGGAATGGGTGGAGATCCTGATCCTGATCCTGATCCTTGGGTCACGCGATGTTTGCGGCAGCTCAGGGTGGTTGGACAGTTTTGCATATAGAAGGAGGTAGATGACTTGTTTCGAGGATAGAACACAGTATCGGACTCTGGGGCACACTTATGTGATTTGGTGTTTGCTGAATATGGTAAGATGTGCAAATTTTTTTTTTGTTTGGGGAGGGGCTGTCGTGTGAGAATGGAAGGCAGCATTGGTTTAGTAGGAGCAGTGCTGAAATGTTCGTTGAATAAAGGCCTGCTATCTGTTTCTGAAATGGGTGTTGCTATCTTGTTGTCTTGTAGCTGACTATCCTCAGCAGACCTGCAGGCACTCGGTTACAGATCATGCTACTGATCGTGTAGATCCCAGATAAAGGCATGGTATTTTTACCAGATCTACTTCTGGTGGAGCAGTTTTAGATGTGTGCACATCTGACGTGTGCAGTGTGGGGGTGTAATTATATGCTCTTTGGGCCATCTGTCTGGGATAGCAATGGGCAGTACAAAGCAGTAAACCTATATATGACAAAATCAAAGGACATTTAATTAACACGGTGTCAGTACTATGACTTCTGCAAACTCTGACCAAAGTCTGCAGTTAGGACCAGAGAGAGAGCACAAATGCCTCCTTTTTGTGTACGATCATTCTATCAGGGTGGATTTTAAAAATAATAGAACACAGAATAGTATAGCCCACGATGTTGTGCTGAACATGACACCAAATTAAACTAATCCATTCTGCCTGTCTATGGTCTGTGTCCCTCCGTACCTTGCATATTCATGTCCTTATCTAAAAGTCCCTTAAATGTCCCTATCGTATCTGCCTCCACCACCACCCTTAGCTTTGCATTCCAGCTACCTGCCACTCTGTTTGTTTTTTTTTAAGAAAAACTCTCCCCTCACCTTAAATGCATACCCCCTAATACTAGATATATTAGTATTAGACAAATAGGGTTAAAATAACTCAGCAGAGATGTGGGATCCGGGGAGAATACCAACAAGTAACACCCAAGAAAGGGTGAATAGGCCTAGGATAGTAAGTTAATAGGGTCAGAGTAGGGGTGAAAGAAACAAAGTCTAATTCACGTATGTATGTCATAGAGTTATATGGCATGGAAACAGATCCTTCAGTCCAACCAATCTATGCTGACCGTAATCCCAAACTAAACTGGTCTTACCTGCCTGCTGCTGGCCCATATCCCTTAAAACCTTTCCTATTCATATTTGCATCCAAATGTCTTTTAAAAGTTGTAACTGTACCTGCATCCATCACTTCATTAAGAAGTTCATTCCACACATGAACCACCCTCCGTGTAAAAAAAATTGCCTCTTCTTTAAATCTCTCTCCTCTCATCTTTAAAATGTGCCCCTAGTCTTGAAATTCCCCATCTTAGGGAAAAGACAACTACCATTAACTCTATCTATACCTCTCATTATTTTATAAACTTTTATTAGGTCACCTCTCAACCTCCTACGCTCGAATGGAGAAGTCTGAGCCTATCCAGCCTTGCCTTATAACTCAAACCTTCCATATCTGGTAATATCTTGGTAAATCTTGTCTGAACCCTCTCCAGCTTGATAATATCCTTCCTGTAACTGGGCGACCATAATTGAACACAGTATTCGAGAAGAGGCCTCATCAATGTCCTGTACAACCTCAACATCATGTTTCAACTCCTATACACAAAAGACTGAGCAATGAAGGCAAGCGTGCCAAATGCCTTATTAACCACCCTGTCTATATGTGTTGCAAACTTTAAAGAATTATGTACCTGTGCCCCTAGGTCCCTCTGTTCTACAACACTACCCAGGGCCCAACCATTAATTGTAGAAGCCCTACCCTTGTTTGTTGTACCAAAATGCAATACCTCGCATTTATCCAGATAGAACTCCATCTGCCATTTTTCAGCCCATTGACCCATTTGATCAAGATCCCTTTGTAACCTTTGAAAACCTTCACTGTCTACAATGCCACCAGTTTTGGTGTCATCTGCAAACTTACTAACTGTGCCTTCTATATTTTCATCCAAATCATTCTATAAATAACGAAGAAAAGAAGTCCAGAGCTGATCCCTGCGGAGCACCACTGGTCACAGGCCTCCAGTTTGAACAGCAAACCTCCACCATTACTCTGTCTCCTGCCATTAAGCCAATTGTATATTCAATTTGGCAAGCTTACCCTCAATTCCATGGGACATTACTTTAGTAATTAGTCTACCATGCAGTACCTTGTCGATGGCTTTACTTAAGGTCCAAATAAACAATGTCGACTGCTCTGTCATCAATCTTTTTGGTAACTTTCTCAAAAAACTTCTTCAAGTTTGTGAGACATGATTTTCCTTGCATATAACCATACTGACTATCCCTAATCAATTTTTGCCTGTGTAAATGTCCATAAATCCTTTCTTTTATAATCACCTCCAATTTACCCACACTGAAGTCAGACTCACAGGTCTATAGTTCGCCGGTTTCTCCTTGCAACCGTCATTTAATAAAGGTGCAACATCAGGCACCGCATAGATGATGCAAATATTTCTGTTAGGTGTCTCTCAATTTCCTCCCTTATTTCCTACAACATTGTGGGATACATTAGATCAGGTCCTAGCGATTTATCCTCCTTTTATATTCTTTAAGACCTCCCGAACATCATCTTCTGTAACGTGAACTGTTTCTAAAACATCAGTGTTTATTTCTCTAGTCCCCATTTCTTTCTCCACAATAAAAGCTGACGTGACATATTCATTTAGTACCTCTCCCATCACCTGGGGTTCAACACAAAGTCAACGACCTTGATCTTTGAAAGGTCCTACCCTCTTTCTGGTTACCCTCTTGCTCTTTACGTATTTGTAGAATCTTTTGGATTATCCTTAATCTTATCTGCCAATGCTATCTCATATCCGCTGTTTGCCTTCCTGACTTCTCTCTCAAGAGTGCCCCTTACACACTTTTTATATTGATTAAGAGGTTCAATTGAACCAAGTTGTCTATATCTAAAAAAAATTCTCTTTTATTCTTGACTAGAACTTTACTATCTTTAGCCATGCATTGTTCCTTAATCTTACCAGCCTTACCCCTCACTCTAACAGGAACAAAATACCTCTGAATTCATGTCATCGTACTCTTGAATGCCTCCCACTTGTCTTTTAGCTGTGAGCATCTTCTCCAGTCAACTTTTGAAAGTTCTTGCTTCATACAGTGTTAAGTCATATTATCATATTTCCACATGGAAATAATAGATTTGGCACAAGGAAGGCAAAACAGGGATACAAGAGGTTTGGAAAGATTGGGAATAGGTAGCAGAGCTGGTGGTATTAAGGAGAGCATGTCTATGCTGGAGAAGGAGAATGACCCTTCTGGGACATTGACAGAATTGATTTAGCTAGAGGTAAGGATCAAAAAGTGCAATAGCATTGTTTGATCGTTGGATTTATCAAATTTAAACTGTTTTTGGGAATGAGGTGTGCAAAGTAAATCAGGTATCAGAGGAAGAACATTTCAGGGGCAGTGAACACTGCATTGTAAGTCTTTTTTTAGGGTGACTAGAAGCATAATGAACAATCTGGAATAGGAGTAGCTAACTGGGGGGAAGCTAACTTTAATGGGGCAAGAATGGCCCTGCATTGGATAAGTTGGAGTGAAAGGTTGACAGGAAAAGCAGTAGCTGAAAAATTATGGAAGAGGGCGCATGGTACCAGGGACCCGGGTTCGATGCCACCTTGGTGACTGTGGAGTTTGCACATCCTCCCCATGTCTGCATGGGTTGTTGCTGGGGTGCTGCAGTTTGCTCCCGCAGTCCAAAGGTGTGCATATTTGTTGGATTGGCTTATAGTGTTCAGGGATGTGCAGGCTAGGTGGAATAGCTATGGTAAATGGAAGGGTTATGGGGATAGGGTGGAGAGCTGGGTGTAGGTGGGATGCCCCTTGGTGGGTCAGTGCAGATTTGATGGGCTGAATGGCCTCTTTCCAAACTGCAGGGATTCTATGATTTTATGAAGAGATGGTTCGGGCTTAGTCTCAATAACTCCCCTCAAAATAAATCCGAAGCTCTGTGGATGTCATTAGTCACAAAATGTCAAAGTTTCTAGGTGATACAAAGCTTGGATGCATTGTGAACTGAGGAGGGTAGTGTTGAACTTTAAAAGGATATTGAAAAATTGACGGAGTAGGCAGATAGATGATGAACAGAAACTGAATGTGGAGAGGTGAGAGGTGATATGTTACAGGAGCTGCAGCAGAACAGGGACCTGGATGCATATACATTAGTCCATTGAAGGTGGTAGGAGAGGTTGAAAGAACAGCTAATAAAGAACACTACTCCAGGCTTTATTAATAGGAGCATGGAATACAAGATCTAAAAGGTTAACTTGAATTTATGTAAGACACTAGTTCAGTCTTGGCTGGAGTATTGTATCCAGTTCTGGGTACTACATTTTAGGAAGGATATGAGAATGTTGGAGAGTATGTAAGAAAGAAAGAATGTGTTCAGGAGAAGAATTCTGTTATGTGGATAGATTGGAAAGCAAGGACTGTATTTGCACTTTTTTTGGGATCCTTTATCTTGATCACTTTATGCAGTGGAAATAACAAATCAGTACTGACGAGCAGAATCAGAACAGAGCCTGGGACAATCTTCAATGTGAAAGATGAGCAGGCAAATCTCCATTCTGTCTGGATAGTGTTTGTGATGGTGTGGGTGGGACTTTTCACAGTACTGCACACGTGGAACAGATGGGTTCCCTTAACAGTCGGGATACCTTCCAGCAGCCTTGGGCTTTGCTCACTAGATTTCTGGTGCTTGATTGTCTTAAAGAGAGGAGTCAGCTTCCCATCTTAAGTCAATGTCCATGGAAGAAAAATAAAATTATCCCTGGTGTTGTTATAAACAGTTTAAGCTTTTCTACACTTACAACAAGCTTGAAAATGTTTTATTGTCGTCAAGTCTGATTTAAGCACAAAGCCAATTTTCCAGATGTGTATTTGGGGATAGTCTATTGCACAGGATGACAGATCAAGTCATGAATCAGATTTGATTGATTTAATTTGTTTCGGCCTTGATTAACGTGTATGTTTGAATTTTTTTTTAAAGACCTAATCCTAAAGATGTTTAAATACTAGACAAAAATCCTAAAGAACTGCAGGTACTAGATTCTTCAGTACTGAAGAAAGGCCCTGGATGCGAAATGTTAATTCTGCTTTCTCTCCACAGATGCTGCCAGACCTGCTGAATTTTTTCCAGCAATTTTTGTTTTTGTTTCAAAAGATATTTACTTGAATGGAATAAACCAGAATGAGTGCATCACATAGAGCAGTCAGAATTTATCTTGATCTAGATCTCCAATCAGATCCTTTACGTGAGTGATATCGTAGGATGTCTTGCCACTTGTTAATCACAATCATTCTATGACTGAGTTAGTAACTTCTGATAATTAACTAATTTTCTAGCAGTTGAGGGTAAAAGATGTTAAACATGGTTTTCATTTAGCAATGTAATATTTTACATTTCAGTCATTTAATAACTTGGGACATTGGGCACCTGATCTTGAACACCAATGAGCAGAAATAAAACCATTCCTAATTTTAACCCCTCCTTTACAAGTTACCTCACCAAGCATCCCCAGAATGTCTGTACTCTGTCTAGACATTCTAGTTCCCAAACTAATGTATTATCCAAGTGCTTAGTATGCCCCTGTCCCTCCACCATGCAGTGCCAGGTCACATTCACATCAAATGTTGAAGCTTTTTTTTTAAATCAGACTTTGTATCACAGCAGCTTCTGTTATTTAAAACTCATTCCTTGTGTTTCATTGGGGTTCCCGTTGTGATGGTTGTACAGAGGCCAGTAGACTATCAGTTAATGATTCGGTCCAGGACCATGTAATGTTACAAACAATATATAATTTATTTGTTTCTTTTAGCAATAAGTTTCTGATCTTTGAAATAAAAGTTGAAGTTGCCATAGTCCAAGAGGACAATTAAGGATGCTGTCTAAGAGAGAGTGATGGCTGGTGGTTTAACCTGAGGATCACCACACCTCTGAAGCATGAAGTCAGGACCTTCTTGGTGATAGCTGATATGGGAATTAAATCCATGCTGTTGGTGTCACTTTATAGCGCAAATTAACCATACAGCCAACTTATAAATAATGTCACATTCCCTTGTGATTCTTCACCTACATGTAGGCACTTGGGCAAGTTCAGTCAGTTGCCCCAGTTGGTCATTTCCGTTGTGTTTCATTTTTGCTGAAGCGTGTTTAATCAGATCCAAGGGCAATGGAAGATTATCGAGCCTGTGATAAATGTAGAAAAGCTTAAACTGTTTAAACAACACCACGGATAATTTTCTTCTTCCATGGACTATGTCTTGAGATGGGAAACTTAATAGTTTGACATCCTCTCTCTTGAAGTCAAGTACAAGAAATCTAGTGAGCAAAGCCCAAGGCTGCTGAAAGGCTTCCTGACTGGTAAGGGAACCCATTAGTTTTCCTCTCGATTTTCTTCAACTAGTTTTCAGAAACATTCAGATTTTTCCATTTATCAGAAGAGAAACCTCAAGTACCAGATAAAAATGAAAAATTTCAGTTACACAGATCAGTCAGCATCTGGAGTTTTAAAAATCAGTCTTGGTGGTTTTGGGTGGGTGTTTCTGATCTCTGCTAATGACCTTTGCTCAAAAGCCCAGAAGGTCATAGAATCCCTACAGTGTAGATAGAGGCCATTTGACCAATTGAGTCTGTACTGAACCTCCCAGAGCATCCCACCCTGACCCACCCCCTACTCTCACCCATTGTAAATCGCTTGGACCTGATTAGGTATACCCTGGAACTATGTGGGAAACTAGGGAAGTGTTTGCTGGGACCCTTGCTTGGATACTTGTATTATCAATAGCCACAGGTGAGGTGCCGAAAGACTGGAGGTTGGCTAATGTGTCACTATTTAAAGAAAGGTGGTAAGGATTAAATGCCAGGTTATTACCATCCCCAATAAGAGACAATCTAGCCACTGTCCCTTGACATTCAGTGGTGTACCATCACCGAATTACTATTAACCATCACTGTTAACATCCTGGGGGTTACTGTTGACCAGAAACTGAACTGGACTTGCCACATAAATGCAATGGTCATGAGCAGGTCATGAGCCAGGAATACTGTGTTGAGTAACTTATCTTCTGACTCTCCAAACCCCGTCCACCATCTACAGAGCACAAGTTAGGAGTGTGATGGAATACTCCCCACTTGCCTGGATGGGTGTGGCTCCAACAACATTCCAGAAGCTTGACACCATCCAGGCCAAAGCAGCCCTCTTGATGGGCACTGCATTATATTCACAGCATTCCCTGCTGATACTCACTAGCAGTTGTGTATACTATCTATCAGATACACTGCAGAAATTGCCAAAAAATTCTTGGACAGCACCTTTCAAACCCATAGAAACTGACAGAACTGCAAATGCTGTTAATCAGAAATATAAAAAGAAGTTGATGGAAAAGCTCGGCAGGTCTGGCAACATCCGTGAAGAGAAATCAAGAGTTAACATCTTAGGTCCAGTTCTGAGGAAGGGTTACTGGACCTGAAATGTTAACTCTGATTTCTCTTCACAGATGCTGCCAGACCTGCTGAGCTTTTCCATCAACTGCTGTTTTTTGTTTTTGTTCCAAACTCTCAATCTGTTCCATCTGGAAGGACAAGGGCAGCAGATATGTGGGAACACCACCACCTTCAATCTCGCCTCCAAGACACTCACCAACCTGACTTGGAAATGCATTGCTATTCCTTCACTTTTGCTGGGTCAAAATCCTGGCGTTCTCTCCCTAATGGGTCAACCCACAGCAGGTGGACTACAGCTCAAGAAGGCAGATTGCCACCACCTTCTTGAGGGCAACCAGGTGCAGACAATAAATGCTGGCCATGAAGTGATGCCACGTCCCACAAATGGGGTAAAAAATCTGTTTTTCATTGTTTCATTTTAGAAACACTTAGCAAGAGTCGTGAAAATGGGTGGACGTAGTGGCAATGTGTTTAGTTATTGAATTTAGGTTTGGAATGAGGCAAGGTTTCGATAGTGGCTCTCAAATCTAGGTCAGGCCTTTGAGACTAAAATGCAAGCTAGTGTGAGGAAACTGTCCAGGATGTGTGTAAATGGATCTACTTTAATAAACTCGCCTAGGAAAACAACCTTTTTGTATATTGTCATCTTGGATTAGCGTGTCAGTTTTACAGTCCATTTGCCTTTAAAGCTGTAACAATAGTTTTTCACTTGCATTCGGATCTTTCCCTCACTGGGTAGGGATGAAAAAAGCCTCTTGAAAAGAGTCCTGCCACAATCAGCAACCAGTCTTGGCACATGACATTTAAAAGAGAAATGAAGTAATTCTGGTGTATGAGACGTCAAAATTTTGAAGAATGAAAGCCAAGTTGTTAAGGGACAGGGTTTTGAATAATTAGCCAGAAGGAACCCAACTGACGTCTTTTTCTATCGTAGATGAACTTGAGTGTGGATATTATTTGCTTTGGAGTTTTGTAAAGGATTTGGTGAAATTGCTTCTCAACTGTGACAGAAGTCAGAGATTTCTAGGCCAGAAAGCAGCCAATGATAATGAACATGGAAAAAGAGTAAAGACAGGGAACCGTCTGCTGATGGATGGTGGATCCACTTAGGGGCTTGGGAACCTCTCACTATCACCCTGAGCTCTATTAAAGTGTTTTATGCATAAATTAGAGTTGGTAGTACAAATCTTGAGTATTGTTTAAAAAACATTTTTTAAGCTTTCCTAATACTCATCAATACAATTTACAAGGATACCAATTTGAGAGGAAAACCAACATTTTATACTGCATGTGAAGAAGGTGAGGATTTATAGGCATGTGGACTATGATAGAGGTATTGCTGTGAAGAATGAACCACTTAATGCTGATTTAACTGTTAACAGCTGGATTTTGTTTTAAATTTGAACAAGGCAGGTTGACTCTGATTAGTCAAGGCATCACCCTGAGGAATAAACCAGCAAATGGCTGTTATCTATTTTGTTCAATTGGAACAAAGTGTAGCTGTTAATTGTTAATCATCATTAATTAGTGCATTTGACATGGCAATGTCTCTGTCAATCGGCCCAGTCCTCTTGTGCAGAAGTGTTAAGGTATTGTTTACTAAATTTTAGCTTTAATGTAAGACTAAAATTGGGCTGGACAGATGTGTTAGGGCTAGTAATTTTGCATCCGTGCTATTAGTCTGAATTTGAAAGATTTTAAATTCTGTTTGGAGCCAGTATAAACATCAAAGTGCTACTGTAGACAAATGAACATAACCTATTTATGTAGCTATACATATTTGTAGTTTTTGTGTAACTTCTAATAAACCAATGCCACCTATTTTCATACTCTTAAACAATCCTATCCAGTTGATTGCAACTGGCTTCTCAGCACTTCAGAGTAACTTCAAATTGCTTAACATGGAGTGTAACTGCTCAGTCCTCACTGTACTCTTTTTGTTTATTGATGCTTTAACTGATTTTTTTTTTTTCTAATTCTTTGCCAACTCTTTCAGTGAACCTGGCACTTTGTAAGACCTGTGGGATTCTCTAGTGGTTGGACATTGCAGTACAGTTTGTTCCTTTATTCTTTCTCAAGTCACTCATTTAATGAGTCATTGAGAAAAATCTCCCAACATTTTCATAAGGTCTTTAAAATCTCCAAATGTACCTAGAAAAGTGAGCTATGCTAAATAAGGCTTGGGGTGCTGGGGTCTCTGTTCTGCACTTGGCACAAACAGGCCTTGTGCACTGCAACAAAAAACAAGGCACTTTCTGTACATCTGCTCTGAACATAGTAAACTAAACTGCACATTCCTTGCTAATTCTGGCTTGCTCTGGGCCCTAACTCCCACCTGGAGCAGATTCTGTTTTCTTTGCTCGGGGCATAATCAAGAAATTCAATCTGGGCCTTATGTGAAAGGAACCTTTAGTGGGATGTACGGCAGGGGAATCTGAAGTATTGGGACACTAATATTTGCACTGATAACAAGTAGTCACTGGGGAGTTGCACAAATTTGGCAATTCTAATACATGTCTAGGTTATGTTGCGAACTGTGACTGCTAAATTGTGTAAGCGTATAAAGCATGCTGAGTTTTGAGAAGCCACATCAAGGTTCCAACGTCCTGAGAAGTCTTCTATTATCTCTGCAATTTTTCAATGACACTGTGGCATTCTTCATTGGTTTAAAACAAACTCCACAGATGTGCATCCCAGTGTATACTTGTCTGGTTTGTGCTTCTGCTTCTAATAGTATGGGGGTATTGGATATTCTGACATCCCCAGCCCCACAACTGTCCACTCACCCACCTGCCTGCCTCCCAGCATACCACCACGAGGTAAGAGTGACAGCCCTTGACGTCAAGGCTGCATCTGGTGTCAAGGACCCCTAGCAAAATTGGAATCAGTGGGAATTGAGGGGGTTGGTTTGAAAGTCGCCACTGGTTTGAGTAATACCTGGCACATTAAGAAAATGGCTGTGGTTGTTGGAGGTCAGTCATCTCATCTCCAAGGCATCTCTATAGGAGTTCCTCAAGGTTATGGCTGAGGTTCAACCATCTTCAGCTGCTTCATTAATGACCTTTACTCCATAAGGTCAGAAGTGGGGATGTTCATTGTGCAGTGATCAATGTTTAGCACCATTTGTAACTCTTCAGATATTGAAGCAGTCCATGTTCAAATGCAACAAGACCTGAATAATATCCAGTCTTGGGTTGACAATTGGCAAGTAGCAGTCACACCACACAAATGCCAGGCAATGACTGTGTCTCTTACTAGAGAAGATCTAACCACTACCCCTGACATCATTGGCGTTCCCATCCCCCATTATCAACATGCTGGAATTTACCATCGATTTACTATCAACCAGAGCCTGGTCTAAACTGGACTCACAATCTTTATATAGTAAGAGCAAGTCAGAGGCTAGGAATACTGCAGTCATTAACTAACCTCCTGACTTCCCAAAGCCTGTCCAGAATTTATAAGGCACAAGTCAGGAATGTGATGGAATACTCAGTCACTCTTCAGCAGAGGGCGACTGAGATGGAGAGGCATCACTTTGGCGCATACATTAGAGCCTGAAAGCAGTAACCTGCATTGCAGAGCAGATTGTTATGCATGATTGACGTCGCGATGGCAGTTGGAGATAGAGGCCACGGAGCCGTGGGGTGGGGTGTGTTGGAGGTGGGAGAAAGGGAGGGTGGGAGATTACCAGAGGGAGAGTGAGACTCCTGCTCAAAGAAATAGGTGAGGAGGTGGCGGAGAAAGAGTTCAACATCCAGACATGTACGGAATTCGTTGATGTGTGGGTGCAGGGAAATGAATGTGAGTCCTTTTACTGAGGATTGATCTTTCGTCCTCAGTGAGGGGGGGGTCTGGGAGGGAATGGTAAATGCCCGGCAGGGCTTGGGGCTAGGGCTAGGTGTAGAGCTGGAGCTGGGTGTGGGTGTGTGTATGGGGATGGTAATGTAGGCGGAAGCGGAAGTGACATTGTCGACGTCAGTGGCAGAAGTCGTGGTCAGCGTCCGAGGCAACTGCATGGTTAATGGCACCGGCAAATTAAAAATTAGGTTGTGGATAGGGTTAAGGTCTAGTGTGATGGAGGAGGTCTGTGTTTGGAGGTCAGCACGAGCAAGTTTGGTATACTTACGGTCCTTGATGTCCAACAGAGCGGAGAAGAAGCATTGATTGAGGGTGTGGATCCTGCGTAGAATGAAAAACAGTAGAGGTCTTTTGCAGGTCTGGGACAGAGAGAAGGGCTCTGAGCTGGGGTAAGGGTGACTATAGTGCAAGAAGATGCCAGTGCATGGCTGCAAGTGTGGAGCTGAGGATCTGCAGAGAAAACTATTTCTGCAGGCTCTGGATGTATTGTAGATAACAGTTGTTGCAGTTGGGTCCAAATTGGGATGGCCTGAATGTTGTTTGGAGTCCACAGGGTATGAGCCGGCTGAGTAGGCAGGTACTGAGGAAGGAGATGTGGATGTAGTACCAAGTTTGTTTCAGTATGTGGTCGAAGAGCTTCAGGGTGGAGGAGATTACCAGAGGGTTGCAGTGGGAGAGAGATCCACTGAGCTCTTTCCAGAGGGAGGAGTATAACTTTTCTAAGGGCATCCTTGGAAGCGGCTTCGCAATAGGGTTTTAAGTCACTTGGAGATAGCAAGAACGGCAGATGCTGGAGTTAGAGACAACACAGTGTGGAGCTGCAGAAACACAGGTCAGGCAGCATCAGAAGAGCAGGAAAGTTGACGTTTCAGGTCAGGACCTGCCATCAGAACTGGGGAGGGGGAAAGGAGCTCAAATAAATAGGGGGGAGCTGGGGAATGGTAGGTGGGATGGTGATAGGTGGATGTAGGTCAGGAGTAGTGGGGATTGGTCGGTGGGATGGATAGGTGGGGAGGAAATGGACAGGTTGTGCCAGGTCAAGGAGGCGGGAGAGAGGAGGGATGGCATGTAGAATTGGCATAGGGGGCAGGTATTCAGGTTCCTAGATCATTAGGATCTTTTCTGGAGCAGAGGTGACCTGTTCGAAAGGGATAGGTTGCACCTAAACTGGAGGGGGACCAATATCCTGGTGGGCAGATGTGCTAGTGCTGCAAGGGAGGGTTTAAACTAGATTGGCAGGGGGGTGGGATCCTCACAGGGAGGAGGCTGGAAGGAGATACAGTAATCATAAGTAGCAAGTTAAAGAGACATGTCAGGCTGGAACAGGCCAGGGAATGAGGAATGACTGTTGGATTAAATTGTATCTGTCTCAATGTAAGAGAGCTGACGGGTAAGGCCAATGAACTCTGGGTGTGGAAGGTACATGGTGCTTGGATATTATAGCCACTACAGAAATGTGGCTAAGGGAGGGACAGGACTGGCAGCTTAATGTGCCAGGATACAGGTGCTTTAGGTAGGACGGAGGTGGAGGAAAGAGGGGAGGGGGAGTTGCATTTTTGATTAAGGGAAGTATCATAGCAGTAAGAGATGAAATATCTGAGGGATCATCCACTGAGGCTTTGTGGGTGGAGCTAAAAATAAGAAGCAGGTGGTGATGTTATTGGGTTTGTACTATCGGCCCCCAAATAGTCAATAAGAATTAGAGGAACAAATATGCGGGGAGACTGGGGAGACCAAGAGCAATAGAATTGTCATAGTGGGGTATTTTAATTTTCCTAACATAGACTGGGACTGCCATAGTATTAAGGGGGCTTAGATGGAGTGGAGTTTATTAAATGTGTTCAGGAAAGTTTCCTCAAGCAGTACATAGAGGGCCCTACTCTGGAAGGGGCAAAACTTGACTACAGTTGGGAAACAGGGCAAGGCAGGTGACAGTGGGGGAGCACTTTTGGACCAGTGACTGTAACTATTTTAAAATTAATAGAACTATGGCGAAGGACAAAACTGGCCCACAGGTTCAAGTTCTAAATTGGGGCAAAGTGAATTTTGATGGAATCAGACAGGAGCTTGCAGGGGTTGATTGGAGTAGTTTGTTTGCAGGCAAAAGGAACCTTTGCTAAGTGGGAGGCTTTTAAAAGTGTGATAGCTAGAGTTCAAGGTCTGTATGTTCCTGTGAGTGTGAAGGGCAAGGTTGGCAGGAGTAGGGAACCCTGGATGACGAGATATTGAGGCTTTGACCAGAAAGGAGGAGGCATGGCTCAATACGGGTAGCTGGGATCAAGGGAATCCCTAGAAGTATATAGGGGATACAGGAGTTTACTGAAGAAGGAAATCAGGAGGGCGAAAAGGGAGCATGAGATAGCTTTGGCTGAGAAGATTAGGGTGAATCCAAAGAGATTCTTTTAGTATATTAAAAGAAAAAGAATAACCAGAGAGAAAATAGGACCCCTCAAGGACCAAAGTGGACATGTATGTGTGGAACCGCGGGAGATGGGCGAAGTCCTCTGAATATTTCTCCTCTGTTTACCGTGAAGAAAGGCATGAAGACTTGGGAACTTAGTGGCGATATCTTGGGGACAGTCCATATCATAGTAGAGGAGGTGTTGGAAGTATTAGAATGTATGAGGGTGGTAAAACTCCTGGTCGTGACCAGATATTTCCAAGATCCATGCAAGAGGCTATAGAAGTTGCAGGGACCCTGGCTGATGGATTTCAGTACAGCCTTCGATAAGGTGCCACATGGTAGGCTGCTCTGGAAGGTTAGATCACATGGAATCCTGGGAGAGCTGGCAAATTGGATACACAATTGGCTTGATGGTAGGAAGTAGAGAGTAATAGTGGAGGCCTGTGACTAGTGGTGTGCCTCGGGTTGGTGCTGGGCCCTTTGCTATTATCTATATCAATGATTTGGATGAGAATATAGAAGGCATGATTAGTAAGTTTGCGGATGACTCTTAAAAAGGGTGGTATCGTGGACAATGAGGAAGGTTATCAGAAATTGCAGCAGGATCTTGATCAGCTGGGGAAGTGGGCTGAGAAATGGCAAATGGAGTTGAAATAGATAAATGTGAGGTGTTGCATTTTGGAAAATCAAATCAAGGTAGGAGTTGCATGGTGACTGGTAGGGCCTTAAGGAACGTAGTGGAACAGAGGGACCTTGGAGTTCAGGTGCCCACTTCTCTGAAAATGGAGTCACGGGTAGACAGGACAGTGAAGAAGGTTTTTGGCACAATGGCCTTCGTCACTCAGGGCATCGAGTATAGAAGTTGGGAAGTTATGTTGCAGTTGTACAGGACGTTGGTAAGGTCGCACTTGGAGTACTGTGTTCAGTTTTGGTCACCTTGCTACAGGAAGGATGTTATTAAACTGGAAAGAATGCAGAAGCAATTTACAAGGATGTTGCCAGGATTTGAGGGACTGAGTTATAGGGAGAGTTTTGACAAGCTAGGACTGTTTTCTTTAGAGCATAAGAGACTGAGGGGGGGGGGATCTTATAGAAGTGTATAAGATCATGAGAGGCATGGATAGGGTGACTGCACTCAGTCGTTTTCCCAAATGCTGGGGAATCGAGGACTAGAGGGCATCATTTAAGGTAAGAGGATAAAGAATACATGGGAACCTGAGGGATAACCTTTTTAGAGGTTGGTACGCGTATGGAATAAGCTGCCAGCGGAAGTAGTTAAGACGGGTACATCAACAAAATTTTAAAAGGTGTTTGGACAAATACGTGGCTAGGAAAAGTTTAGAAGGATATGAGCCAAGTGCAGGGAAATGGGGTTAGTGTGGATAGACGTTTTGGTCGGCAAGGACCCATATGGGCCGAAGGTCCTGTCTCCATGCTGTCGGGCTCTTGCTTTCGCTCCCCATGTGCCTGGATGAGTGCTGCTCCAACAACACTCAGCTCAACACCACCCAGGACAAAGCAGCCCGTGTTATGGGCATCACATCCGCAAGCATCCGTGCCCCTCTCACATACATACTGCTGCTCAGCATCATCGGCAAGATGCGCAGCAGAAATTTGCGTGAGTTCATTAGACAGCATCTTCCAAACCCATGATCCTTATCCACCTTGAAGGAGAAGGCCAGCAGTTCGTGAGAATGCCACTATATGTAAGCTCCCCTCCAAGCCACTAGCCATCCTAAGTCGGAAATATACTATTGTGCCTTCACTTCGTTGGGTCAACGTCCTGGAATGCCTTCCCTAACACATTGTAGGTTTGCCTACAGCACGTGGACTGCAGTGGTTCAATAAATCAAATCACCACCATCGCCACCTTCTTGATGGTAGCTAGGGTTGAGCAATAAATGCTGGCCAGTCAGTGAGGCCCACATACTACAAGAGAATATTTTTTTAAAAATTGTACAACTCTGAATTTTGTTTCAGACAATATTCTAATGCTGATCTTTTGATTAAGTTGGTGCTTGTTTGAAAAGTTAGCTTTCACCTGACACCTTTTTTAGACGGTACATTGAAATCAAACTTTAAATGGAGCTGAACTCATGTCATGTACTTTCTCTAAGGTGTTTTTTTCAGTCTGTGATTTTAATCACTGACATTACACCCCAACAGGTCTACCTTCAGCACCATGCAACCAATAAACAGATTGAAACCTCGCTGTAACTGGGAGTCACTAATAACAGCTCCATGGCAATAGTGCGAATTGGTCATCTGAACAAGTTGACTAAAAATATCCAAGTACTGTTTATGAGCTGGCTGTGTTGTTCTGTAGCTCCATGCTGAAAATCATCTTCTACCCTTAATGGCCAGCCCATGAGGTGGTGGTGACATTTATTTAATGCCTTGTCTCACCGTATATGAGGGAGCGAATGGAGAGTAAACAGATTGTTTGTTTGAAACTAACCTGATTTGTGCAGCTATCCACTTTTTAAAATATTAATCCCAGAGTGTGCAAGCTCTCCTTTTACCATAGTTGTATATATCACCATTTAGATGTTTCAAGTCTCGTTAAATGTCAGCAAGCTGTCACTAATGGGTACGATTGTCTGCCTAAGAAATTCTGTCTCACTAGTCAAGGGTTCGTGGGTTTTGTGTGGCTGATGAGCGTGATCCTGGGACTGCATCTCTGATCACACGTTTGCCAAGTGGAAGTGGTCCTTGAGATTGCTGTTATTCCTTTCTCTGGTTCCTCTTCCATATTTCCACTTGCTGCCAGATGTTCTTCACGAATTGTGTCCTTTCTTACAGGAATTTCCTCCAAGTCAGTTTCTTCTGAATGATAGTCTCCCATGCATTTCTTGAGGGAAGTCTTTGAAACAGTTCCTTTGCCCTCCTCTCGTTCCTTGAGTTTGATGAAGATGATTGGCTTTGGTAGTTGGACGTCAGGTATCCTAAGCATGTAGATAACCCACTAGAGTTGGTTCCTACTGGTGCCATTAGCTGCTTCAAGGACACTTAGTATGTCTGTCTTCCCAGCCAATATGGAGAATCTTGGTCTTGGTGTTGAGATGGTACTTCTCAAGGGACTTGATGTGATGTCTATGACATAGTCCATTGGCCCATTTAAAAGTAACAGTCCACTGGGAACAGAGATTTCCGCTTATCCCAGAAGCAATACTAAGTAGGGTATTCCTTGCTAAATGCATAATGCTTCTAGCTTTACTCTCGACAGGTTAAAGGTTAGGTTATTGTAACAGAAAAGCTTTGTAAAGTAGCTTGTGGGAAATATAGATTCACATGGGTGTCTCAACATGTTCTGTTGCCTGATGTTGGTCATGGTCCTAATACACAGATGTGTTTAGAATGAAGAAGTTTAGTGTCTTATCCCTTTAGGTTGCTGCTTAAACACTTCTGCCTTCTCTCTTTGAGAAGGGATCTAAATGGGCATGCTAAAGGTTCCTTCAGATCACTGTTTGTTGATCTCCAGTTCCCCCTTTTGAGAGGTGGTTCCACAAAGGGTTGAAGTCTGCTAGCTGTCTATTGCATTAATCAAACTGACTAAATGGCTATCGCCTTGGGAAAAGATTATTAGAGAGTGGGTGGTAGGGCTGAATTCATTGTTATAAAATGTAGTTTTGTTGATATGATTTTTAATGCTATGGTTGTAGATGGTGGTGTGTTCACCGAGCTGGGAGGTTTGATAGCAGACGTTTCGTCCCTTTACTAGGTTACGTCCTCGGTGCTGTTGTCTTGTGCAGGTTCAAATTTATATGGTCTGATCATATAAATTTGAACCAGCACAAGACAACAGCGCTTCACAGGAAGCTCCACAGCACTGAGGATGTCACCTAGTAAGGGAACGAAACATCTGCTATCAAACCTCCCAGCTCGGCTAACACACCGACAATATACAACCAGCACCCTGAGCTATAAATCTTCACTCAAACCCTTAATGCTATGGTCTTCAGGTTGTAAGTGGAAAGGACTTTTTCCAAGCAAATATTAGATTTCATTGCATGACCCAAACTTATTGTGTATAGGTCTAGCGGGCAGTTTATCACTGCTTAATCTTTGCCCAAGTTTAATTGGTGTGGTTTCTGTCTGTGCATGTACTTTGTAACTTTAGGAATATGTGCCATCATCTTTATGACATGGTGACATGCAGAAGGTCACCACAGTGTCAACAATGCTTTTCCTAAATGAGTGATGCAGGGTTTCCTTCAATGGTTCATTATGCCACAACAGGCATCGTTGCAAAATTCAAGAGGGGTCAGGACCCTGAGTGGGGATGCAAGCTGAAATTTTGGAATTGCAATCTCGGGGATAGCAATGGCTGGGATGGATCTGCATCCAAGTTACAAAAGCTGTGCTCCTTCTTTAAGTGCTTGCTTTTTTCAGCCTCATCCACTCTTTGTAGCTCTCACTGAGAGTTTGTGATCATTTTCAAGCCTGCGTAGAGTATAGTGAGGAATAAAACATGGACACTCTGCACTAATGTATCTATCTCCAGCATAGTGCAACAAATGAACAGACCGAGATCTAGCTGGAACTAGGGACTCTTTCACAGTTTGATAGCTCCGTGATAGTGGTGTTAATTGTCTAGCTGCACTGCTGTGTTGTTGTGATATGTATTCATGCTGACAAAGCCGTTGCCTTTCATAATGCCCATTCAGTGGGAGTGAAATCTACTTGATCAGTGTCAAATCCTACACTGAGGGACTACAGGGGAGCAGGTTGATTCTTTGGGATCAACTTGACTTTGTAATCATACCTTTTTGGCGGGGGGGGTGGCAGGTAAAAATGAACAATTGTGTAAAATCAGGATTTGAGTTACCTAATTCCCGATAAAAGTTTGGTCCTGTGCAAGTCCTTTAATTTTTGGCTCCTTATTTTAAAAAGAAAATTAGTACGCAGTCCTGAACTCGTGAGCAGTAGCAATCATACTGAATGCATTTGTAAACATGGTTTGACCTAACACATTGAATTAATAGGCTAGAATTTCATTTAGCAGCAGACAGCTAGAAGTTCTGATTGGAGAAACTTGCTGTATAGCAGCTGTCTCTTTGTCTCTAAAATTGAAAGACTATCTTGGAGGTATCTTAATCTCTAATGTCTCTATTCTCTCAAGCTGTTCCAACATCTCCCGTCTTGTTCGAGAAGGGAAGTAGGGATAATCCAGGATACTACAGATCAGTGAGTCTCATGTCGGTGGTTGGGAAACTATCGGAGAGAATTCTCAGGGACAGGATTTATGTACATTTGGAAAAGCATGGCCTAATTAGGGACAGTCAGCATGGCTTTGTGCAGGGCAGGTCATGTCTTATTAACTTGATTGAATTTTTGGAGGAAGTGAAGGTGATCGACGAGGATAGAGCAGAGAATGTTGTTTACATGGATTTTAATAAGGCTTTTAACAAGTTGCTCATGGTAGGCTCATCCAGAAGATTAAGATGCATGGGATCCATGGTGACTTGGCTGCTTGTATTCAGAATTGGCTTGGCCATAGAAGACAGAGGGTATTCGTGGAAGGATGTTTTTCTGGCTGGAGATCAAGGGTTAAGGAAAAGTATAAAGCAGGACTCTGAACAGCATTGATGTACAGAAGGATCTTGGGGTTCAAGTCCACAGCTCCCTGAAAGTGACATGTAAGCAGATAGGGTTGTAAAGAATGTGAATGGAATGCTTGCTTTTATTGGTCAGGAAGTTGAGTACTAGAGTCGAGATGTCATGTTGCACCATAGGTCTGGTGTGTTTTCTTTGCAGTTTCTTCAGCCTGTTGATGACTACCCAATCCAATATTTATTTCTTCTCGATCAGTCAAGCTTTTGTTTTTGTGCGGGTGTCCATAGTTCAAAAAATTTATGAAGAATTCACTTTGTTTACTTGCCAATGGTGTAATCTTCCAGTAACCCCAAAATTTCCCCTCATTTGTATGGTTGCCAGTATATTTATAGAAATTCTTGGTACTTTTTTTTCGCTTAGGCTTCTGTTTTGCTCTCCTGATTTGTTTTGCTTCCCTGTTGTTTCATTTTCCCTGTATTGTTGATAGGGCAGTCTCCTTGCTTTCCTTATTCCTCACATTCATTGCTTGGCTTCTTTCACCTTTCCCTCCTCCCCAATTACCCTGTTTGTGTTCTCTATGCGGTATTCCTGAATGCATTGGCCTTTTTCTTCTGCTCTAACACTACTGTCCAGTGAATTTCCCTTGCTCAGTGCTCATTAACCCCACATGTACACCAGTGCAAGTTGAAATTATCTTAAGCTTTCCACATGAACCAAAGCCCTGGTTAGACCACCATCTGGAGTAAGATGTTCAATTCCAGCACCACATGGACAATGTAACTGTCATGGGAAAGAGTGCAGTGCAGATTTGCCAGCAGATTGCTAGTTGGGGCACTACTTCAGAATTAGAATTTCAGCTGCCTAGGTCATAACATTCAGCATTCCCTCCTTTTAAAATTATTTCTCTTTTCTCTTCTAAATATTTTTGTAAAGTTCTTTGTTTAACCAAGCTATTGGTCATTTCTGATCCATCTGTTAACCATCTGGAATGTTTTGATGCATTAAATGCTGATATAGACTTGGATGCTTACAGCATAGGCGGCCACTTTACCCATCTGTTGGGTCCATGCTAATCAATAAAGACTAGACTTTACTAATCCAATTTTTCAGCTTTTGGCCCATCGTCCTAGAGACTGCGATAACACAAGGGAGTGTCTAAATACAATTTAAATGTTACAAGAGTTTCTGACTCATCCAGCTTTTTAGGTAATGAGTTCCAGGCACCCACCACTGTCTGGAAATAACATTCTCCTCACTGTTCTACTCTCCCCTTCAATCTGTACCCCATAGTTATCAACCCCTCTACTAGTGGAAAAGATGTCTTCCTACCCATCCATATTATGCTGTCATAATCTTATACACCTCTATTAGGTCCCCTGCATGCTTTGTTGTTCCAGAGGAAACAATCCCAACATATCCAATCCAGACAGCATTGTGGTAAATCCACTTTGCACCCTCTCCCATGCAGTCATATTTTTTTCCTTTTAACGTGGCGACCAGAACTGCATGCAGTACTCCAGTTGTGGCCTAATCGGTGTTTTACGCAGTTCCAATGTAACATCCATGCTGTTGTATTCTGTGCTTCAGCTAATAAAGGCCAGTATCCCAAATGCCTTCCCAACATCCGTATCTACCCACTCTTTCATCTGGGCAGCAGCAGTTCAAGAACACAGCTTGCCACTTAAGAGTATTTGGGATGTGTAATAAATTTCTGCCTTGTGACATCCACACCCAAAGAACAAGTATGTTATTAAATCTGTATATGCTACGTGCGAGTAATCTGCTTGATTAAATTCATTGCCAGAAAAATTCCCAAATTTAGGTGATCTTCATTTGTTCCCCATTTTAATGTACTTTCACTAAGCTTGTTTCCTTTCTATGGCCTGTTTGTTGGTATATATTTTTTGCCAAGTTAAGCTCATGACAACATCACAATGCACTTAATGTCAGGACCCGTAAGCAAAATAAGATTGTATCTCACTAGCCACTAGATAAGTTAACCTTCTTTTGCCATAAGCAAAAAAAATCCCCTTCCTGTTGTAAGGATATCTATGGCGTCAGTTTAAAGGCTGGAGAACTGGACTTCATTGTTGAGAATTTTTCCAATTATAAGAGCACAGTCTTTCCAGCTGAAGGTCAGCTTTGAACAACTTGGTTGGCTGTCGGAACCAGAGTGTTTTTTTTTTAAATGAACGTGGCGGAATTAATAAAAACCAAAGGAACTGCGGATGCTGTGAATCGGAACAAAAACAAAGTTGCTGGAAAAGCTCAGCAGGTCTGGCAGCATCTGTGAAGAGAAAATCAAGAGTTAACGTTTCGGGTCTGGTCAGCATCCGCAGTTCTTTCGGGTTTTTATTTAGAAGGTTTTAGTTAATTAATATGTGTATATATAATTCCCTGAATTTCTTTCAAGTCACGGTCCTGAGAGAACTGAAGGTTTTATCAGTGTAAGGAAGAGGTGACATTTTAGGTCAGACGATGCATGTCAGGTGTGAGACCTTGTTTGGAATCTGTTTGTGTTTTAGTTTGGAGAAGCTGCCAATACTGATTTGTCACACTAACTGAAAGCACCTCATTGCAGCTGCTAGTATACTTATGACATAATTATCGGAGATGAATCCTCTGACAATAGGAATAACATCCGTTAGAAATGGATGCAGGAATTTTAATGGAAATGTATACAAGGAATACAATGACTTCAACTGTAAACTGTTATTTAAACTTCAGTTACACCTCGGACTGATTTAAGGAAGCTTCATCTGAGTGTAACGAATGGGTGGCGTTAATCCATGTCAAATATATTGTAACTTCTTCATTAATACTTGTTTAGCCATTAGTAAAAGGTAAGTGTTAACCTTTATCCAGCAGAACCTGTAATGTTTGTAAGCAACTGGCATTGGTGAAAACGAAACATCTGTATGGTTCAAACCCCAGTCAAGCAGTTTGATGGAATACTCCAATTGTGAGGTCATGTAAGCAGATACCAGGACTCTTGGCTTGAGCAGGGGCAGTCACTTTACGCAAGGTTGATATCTTCTGGCTGCTCAGCTAAACACATGCTGGATTTATAGCTTTAGTGATCAAAGGCTACCATAATCATACGGTTAAGAGCCATGGAATTAACCACTTCAAAAGTAAACCCTTGATAAATTTTAGTGGCACTCTATAGCAATCTATGCAAGCCTAACTCTGCAGCAACAGTTGAGCATTTAAATTATAATTTCTATTTGCCACTTTCCTGGTTAAGACAGTGAGGGAAGAGCACGTCTTGCCACTCAATGTCCATCTCTGACGCGGTTACAGAATGGGACCCAGAACTTTCACTTTGGCAGCAGTGCTTATGGGCATGTCCACAAAACCAGAAAGAGTGGGTATTGCGTTAGAAAGGGAACGATGGTGGTAAGGTCTGATGTCTTATGCTGCACTCAACCCTTAAAGAGTTGGTTCTTGTACAGTTCTTGGTTACGTAATTGTTGAGCGTAGTAGCAGGCTTAACTGAAATCAGTGCAACTGGAGAATGGTCCAGAAAATACAGGTTCAAGTCCCATCTACTCCAGAGATATATCACAACATCCCTGAGCAGGTTACTCCTTTTTAAAAAAAAAATTAAAACTTCACCAAAAAATAGCTTATCTTCTATGCTGGAGAATCACATTCACTTTCTCCAATGTCTTCATGAGTAACCAATCTTGACCCCTGATTGCACCATTACCCTAAGAATGAATGGTTTTGGTGTTCAGGATGTTTCTATGGCTCCAACAATTGCACCAATATTGACTAGCCACGACATTTTAAAATGTTCTCCAAAAGCTGGTGCTACATCACTATGCGTTTGGCTGTTCAATATATATTCCCTTTTAAGTAATATTTAGGATCACTGCTGTAATCCTCAGTCATATCAGCAAATTACCATAAAACTGAAGTGTTGTGAGAGACCACAATAAACTGGGAGTAATTTAGTTTGATCGAAATCTTTGAATGATTTCAAATTAGTGATGACAAAATAGGACAGATCAACATCAACTTGGTGGTATAGCCCCCTCCCTAGCTCATCCACAGGCTTTGCCACCTTCACTTATTCAATTCTATCAAATAACACAGAATGAAGTTGACCTTTAAAATTGAAGTAAAAGTTTAGCTGTACAATTATGGTCAATTTTGCATAAAAGCTTTGTCACATGGTTCTCTTCGTGAATACTTTACTGTGTCCCCTAATCTAATCTGTACTTTTTGTTTCCCAGTGTGTTGATGACTATATTGATGTTGCTTTTTTTCCCCTAAAATTAAATGTTTATTCAAATTTGCACCTCCTTTGCTTTCAGGTTATTCATCTTCAGCTCTTTCCTTCCTCAACTTTTCTATTTCTGGGAATAAATTGTCAACCAATTTCTATTAAAAGTCTTAGACCCAACTTGTTCATACAGGAAGTTGATGGGAGGGAGTAAGAGCTATGCTAATCTGCCTGTTTATCCATCCCACACAAGTATCTCCACTATGTTTTCCTTCTTGTCAACCAAACATTCTCTAAACGACCATCCCATTTCCGGCACTTCTGTCCTCCTTCCTCCCTAAGCCTTGCGTTCCCACTTCCATTCCTTCCCACACAACAGTAAGAAAGACACAATAAGTGTCCCATTGTCTTCCACGTGCATCCCACTAGAATATTCAACAGATAATCTTCACATTCTCCCCTCTCCTGGTACTTTCCCAGTCAAGTGGAGGAGAAAACCCTTGTCCCTCCACCAACTCCCTAGTTATAAGCCAAGTCCCAAGCTGTTCATCCTTGTGATAGACCAATTGTATCGACCATAGGCTGATGCAGTGTTTCAGTGAAGTACTGCGATAATGACTAATCTCTTGAATGTATAACAATGCAAGGCTATTTAAATTTGCCACTTGGGTTTAAACATACTGTGGTGATTTTGATTTGCTCTTCCTGATGTCAAGAAACATCTCAACAGACTAGATGCAGCAAAGGCAATGGGACCTAATAATTTCTTGTCTTAGTCCTTAAGATTTGTGCTCCAGAACTAGCTAATTTCTAGTCAAGCTGATTTAACATGGCTACATTAGCATTTGCCACAAAAAGGTCAGCTTCAGCTTCTGTCTGGTCAGTCAGCGTCCTATAAGTCTGCTTTCATTGTCACTGCTAGAAAACAGTGCCTGCAAATAGCCTGTTCACTGATACTCAGTTTGGTTTCTACCAGAGCTACTTGATTCCAGATTTCATTGCAGCCTTCGTTCAGCCATATGCTTGAATACTGAGGTGAGATTGGTTTCTCAACAAAAGGGCAACATTTCACTGATTAGTATCAAAATTCCAAGCGAAATTAATGGGACTTGATCCTTTGCTTGGTGTTACGATCCCAGAATAAAACCTAGCTTGATAGATCGTGTTCAAATTTTGCAGTTGATTACTGTGGTGGTTAATTGCTGAATCATATGCACGTAGGCTGCAAACAGTCTTTAACAAAGAACATTTAAGTCAATTGCATGGAAGAATAAAGTGCTCTGACCTTTTTAAGGTATCATAACAGAACTAACCAAAATTTATCTGTCTCCCTTTTAAATCTGAGTCCCAAATTGTTTGTTTTAATTCAGTTGTGGAACATAAACGTTTCTGGCAGGCCAGCATTTGTTGTTTGTATGTAGTTGCCCTTGAGGTGATGGTGAGCTGCCGCTTTGAACTGCTGCAGTCCACCTGCAATGGGTTGACCCAAAGTACCACTAGGGAGGGAATTCCAGGCTTTTGACTCAGCAAAAGTCGGGAAAAAGTCAGTATGGTGAGTGGCTTGGAGGAGAACTTGCAGGTCATGGTGTTCCCATGTATCTGCTGCCCTCGTCCTTTCAGATGGACGTGCATGTGGGTTTGAAAAGTGATGTCTAAGGATTTAGGTGAATTTCTGCAATACATGTTGCTGCTACTGAGCATTACTGGTGGATGGAATGGATGCTTATGGATGTGGTGCCAGTCATCCGGGCGAATGGGAAGTATTCCATCATGCTCCTGACTTGTGCCTTGGACAAGCTTTAGGGAATCGGGAGGTGAGTAACTTGCTGCAGTATTCCTAGCCTCTGACCCGCTCTTGTAGGCAGTATTCATGTGGTAAGTCCAGTTCAGTTTCTGGTCACTGGTAGTCCATGGGATGTGGATAGTGGGATTCATTGATGGTAACATCCTTAAATGTCAAAGGACAGTGGTTACATATTCCATCTTATTGGAGATGGTTACTGTCTGGCATGTGTGTGGCGTAAATTTTACTTGGCCACTTTTCAGCCCAAGCCTAGAGATTGTCATGTTGCATTTGAACATGGACTTCTTCAGTATCTGAGGAGTCATGAACATTGTGTACTCAACAATGAACATCCACACTTCTGACCTAATAATGGAGGGAAGGTCATTGAAGCAACCAACAAAGGTTGGACCTAGGACACTACCCTGAGGAACTCCTGTTGAGATGACTCAGCTCCAGCATACACCACTATCTTCCTATGTGACAGGTATGACTTCAACCAATGAGAGTTTGCCCCTGATTACCATTGATACCAGTTTTTCTAGGGTTCCTTGATGCCACACTTGCTGAAATGTGGGCTTGATGTCAAGAACTGTTGGCTCTGACTTCTGGAATTTGGCTGTTTTGACCATGTTTGAACTAAGGCTGTAATGAGGTCAGGAACTGTGTGGCCCTGTTGGAACCCAAGCTGGGCGTTGCTGAGCAGGTGCTGCTTGATAGCACTGTTGATGACACCTTCCATCACTTTACTGATGATCAAGAGTAGACTGATAGGGTGGTAATTGGTTGGGTTGGATTTGTCCTGCATTTTCGTGTACAGGACACATCTGGGCAATTTTCCACATTGTTGTGTAGATGTCATTGTTGTAGCTGTACTGGAACAACTTGGCTAAAGGTAAAGCAAGTTCTGGAGCATAAATCTTCAGTACTGTTGTTGAATGTTGCAGTATCCTATGCCTGCAACTATTTCCTGATATTACGTGGAGTGAATCGAATTGGCTAAATTTTGGCATCTGTGATGATGGGGACCAGTAGACAATGCTGAGTTGGATCATCCTGTTTAGTAGCTTCACCAGGTTGGTACCAAATTTTTAGGTATGCCTCTTGCAGCCACTGGCGTGCCCTGCTGCACTCTGCATTGGAACAGGGTTGATCTCCTGGCTTGAAGGTTATGGTAGAGCCGGGGATATACTGGGCTCCGAGTTGCAGATTGCATTGGAATATCATTCTGCTACTTTTAACTTCTCACAACACCCAGTCTTGAGTTGCTGGATTTGTTTGTAGTCTCTTCCCAACTAGCATGACAGATGCATGTGTTAGCAGGCAGACTGGTGAGGACGAGGTTGAGTATGTTTTACACTTCCACTGGTTCCTTCACTACCTGCTGCAAACCTAGTCAAACCTTAGGACCTGACCAGCTATTGCTGCTGCCAAGCCACTCTTGGTTGTGAACATTTGAAATCCCTTACCTAGCGTATATTCTGCACCCTTGCCACACTCGGTGCTTCCTCCAAATGTTATTCAACATGGAGGAGCAGTGATTCATCAGCTGAGGTAGGACAGTCTGTGGTAATCAGCAGGAGGTTTCCATGCCTATGTTTAATCTGATTCCATGAGACTTCATTGCTTCCAGAAGCAATGTTGAAGACACCCCAAGGCAGTTCCTTCCCAACTGTACTGGTAGATCTGTCCTACCAGGAGGACAAAATGGTGATGGTGGTGTCTGAGACATTCTGTAAGGTATGATTCCATGAGAGTGACTATTTCAGACTATTAACGAAAACTGAAATGTTGGTGAAACACAGTAGGTCTGGCAGCATATGTGACAAGAAAACAGTTCACATTTTCTCCAGCAATTTCTGTTTGTTTTAGATCGCCAGCATCTGCAGTTCTTTGTTTTTATAATGTCAGGCTGTTGCTTTGCTTTACTAGTTTGAGACAGCTCTCCCAATTTTGGCACAGGTCCCCCAGATGTTAAGGAGGGTGTTGCAGGGTTGACAGGGCTACTTTGCACCTGGGCCGTGACAGAGGCAGTTAAGAGTCAACCACATTGCTTTGGTTCTGGAGTTGACCAGACCAAGTGAGGATGACCGGTTTCCTTTCCCTGAGGGACATTATTAACCAGAAGGCTTTTTCTTTGTGTCAGCAGTGATTTCAGTTATCATTAGGTTCTTAATTCCAGATATTTATTGAATTCAAATGCCACCATCTGCCATGGCAGGATTTGAACCCAGATCCCCAGGACATTGAATGTAGCATAAACTAACCTTCTATCATACTAGAGATTTACTGAATGGTAAGGAAGATAATTGTGATTATTGGAGAACAGCCATCCCAATCCCAAGATTTTCTTGGAGTAGCCAGTGTAATAAGCTGATTGGATATGCTGTGAAACACCTTCGGGGCAGGTGGGACATGAAACTGGAACTTCTGGTCCTGAGATAGGTACAAAACCTGTGCAAAACAAGAACCCAGTTCTTTGCAGTAATATCTTACTGATGATTCCACAGTTTTAAATTCCATCTGCAAGTCCCTCAATACCGAGGCAATCAGTGACTGCAATGGAACATTCAAATTTCGACTGATAAGTAGCAAGTAATGTTTGCACCACATACGTAATGACCTCTCCAACCAGAGAAAATCCAGCCAACCATTCCTTTGACAGTCAGTCACATTTCCATTGCTGAATCCTGCACCATCAATATATAGGGGGTTCCTGTTGGGCAAATATCCCTAATGAGTGTCAGGTCCTTCTCTTTTGAAACATGCAGCATTCCTTCAGCAATCTTTGGTTTTAGAATGGTTCTTTTCTCATTTCAAAATGCAATTCAATTAAAAGTAGTGAAAAATAAGACAGTCTTTAAAGGAAACATTGAGAAAGCACATTTATGAAGTCCGTATGTGTACTTGTGTTGAATATATTTTCCTCTTTACTTGTGCAGATGCAGCAGTTGTTTTATGAAAATTATGAACAAAATAAAAAAGGCTATATCCAAGATCTACATAACAGCAAAATCCAGCGGGCAATCACTCTACACCCCAACAAGAGTCCTGAATATCAGTACCGGCTACATAGCTACATGTTGAGCCGCAAGATTATGGAGCTTCGTTATCGCACGATCCAGCTTCATCGGGAGATTGTGCTGATGGGCCGATATAGCAACTCCAAACTTCACAAAGATGACCTTCAGTTGGGAATCCCCCCTTCATTCATGCGGTTCCAGCCTCAACACAGGGAAGAGGTATTGGAGTGGGAGTTCCTGACGGGGAAATATCTTTATTCAGCTTTTGATGGGCAGCCCCCAAGGAGAGGGATGGATTCAGCTCAGAAAGAAGCTTTAGATGACATTATCATGCAGGTGATGGAGATGATCAATGCAAATGCCAAGAGCAGAGGTCGAATCATTGACTTCAAAGAAATTCAGTATGGTTATCGAAGGGTTAACCCTATGTATGGAGCAGAATATGTACTTGACCTACTACTTCTCTATAAAAAACACAAGGGCAAAAAGATGACTGTCCCCGTGAGGAGACATGCTTACTTGCAGCAAACTTTCAGCAAAATCCAGTTTGCCGAACGTGAAGAAATTGATGCAAGAGATCTGGCCAATACAATTAACAGTAACTCACGATCTCTCTCCTTCTTCTCAAACCCCCTCAAAATATTTGCCCCTTTCCAACTGGGAACCACTAAAGTTGGGACCAAGGAACCCAAAGACAAGAAAGTCAACATTTTGGTCCCGCTGTCTGGGCGGTTTGAAATGTTCGCCAGATTCATGGAAAACTTCGAAAGAACTTGTCTGGTTTCAAATCAAAATGTCAAACTAGTTATTTTGTTATTCAATTCTGATTCAAATCCAGATAAAACTAAACAAGTAGAACTGTTGAGAGATTATCAGGTAAAATACCCCAAAGCAGAGGTCCAGCTTTTCCCTGTGGCCAGTGAGTTTTCCAGGGCTCTTGCTCTGCAGCTTGGAGCTGCTCAATTTAGCAATGATTCCCTACTCTTGTTTTGTGATGTTGACTTGATTTTTACAGTAGATTTTCTGCAGCGTTGCAGGGATAATGCTTTGCCGGGGAAAGGGGCATACTTTCCAATTATCTTTACCCAATATGACCCAAAGATTGTACATGCAGGGAAAGTTCCCAATGACAATTATGCCTTCACAATACAGAGCGGATTCTGGAGAAACTATGGATTTGGGATCACTTGTGTTTACAAAAGTGATCTTTTGCTGGCTGGTGGCTTTGACGTCTCAATCCAGGGCTGGGGTATGGAAGATGTGGATCTCTTCAACAAATTCATTGAAGTTGGTTTAAAGCCATTTAGGAGTCAAGAAATTGGAATTGTTCATGTCTACCACCCAATTTATTGTGACCCAAATCTGAAAGCAAAACAATACAAGATGTGCATGGCTTCCAAAGCCTCAACTTATGGCTCCACACAGCAACTGGCAGAGCTCTGGCTGGAAAAACACAGACTCAATCTCAGCAATAGCAATCATGACGATATAAAGAGGACTTCCTAACATCCAGCTTGGCTGGAGAACTTTTTTCTAATTTATTTTTTAATGTTTTTATTGTTTTGATTTAAGCAATATGAGTTATTGTAAATAAAGAATAGAGGCGAAAGGACATTTCACTTTGAATTAAAAAAACTGTGAATGTTTGCACCAGCAATTCTGGCTGTTTACTGCTCCAGGTGCAGGCCTGGAATGAAGCAAACTGGTAATTGCACACAACTCACTGGCAGTTCCCTTGGTAGAAGAGCAGGAGACCAGCCATGGTCACCAACTTCCGAGAATAGTCTGCCCAGATCCTTGAGACGTTAAGTCTAACTTTTTTTATAATGTGAATAATTTTGGGTTGCTGTTTAAAGTTATGAAGCAACTGTGCCCATTTATAGCAGCTGAACCATTACACACTGACAATGTTGTGACTCCATAACTTTATTGTGTTTGTTTATGAATTTATGTGTCACGACATTGCTCATTTCAATTATTGACTTCATTCCTTTTTCCTCGATGAACTGAGTTTAGTCTGTATCCCAATACCAGCAGCTAAGTGCTGACTTCAGTGAGTGTTAAGTATGTTTGGAAGTGTTTGTGGCATTTTGTTTGTAGAGGTCATATTTTCCATAGATTTAATTTCCTCAGTGGTGTGTGATTCAACATGTTGAATCGACTACGCAAGATTGCCAGGGTGTCTCAGACCCTCTGTATTTGTAGCATTTTCTACACGTCTACATCGGTTGAGGAATACCTTTTGAAATTTGTCTTCCATCTTCCTCCACGTGCCCTACATTCAAAATAAACTATTTTCCTGCAGTCAAATAATATGATATCGTTCAAGCCATGACTCTGGTATAAAAGGTTCCTTTTATAGACTTGATGTAATGTGTTCATATTTTTGTAATTCAGATTGGACCAGACAGAATGAAACACAGCACTTCTGTCTTTGTAAGTGAACATTCCTTCAGACTGAAATTCTCCAGTTCTGGATGAACTCCAGCGTGAGAAGGGAGTTTCACCGCCTGTCCAGATACTACAGGATTGTTTTCTGCTTTGGGCCTGACTAAAGTATTGGTTTGTGCACTGTGTGGGGAGAACATATTATCATCCAGAGACAACAAGGTGCAGAGCTGGATGAACACAGCAGGCCGAGCAGCATCATAGGAGCAGAAAGGCTGACGTTTCGGGCTTAGACCCTTCATCAGAAATTTCTGATGAAGGCTCTAGGCC
>NC_063364.1:946736-946995 GCF_021869965.1 Rhincodon typus | reverse complement strand
GGCTGACGTTTCGGGCTTAGACCCTTCATCAGAAATTTCTGATGAAGGCTCTAGGCCTGAAACGTCAGCCTTTCTGCTCCTATGATGCTGCTCGGCCTGCTGCGTTCATCCAGCTCTGCACCTTGTTGTCTCAGATTCTCCAGCATCTGCAGTTCCTACTATCTATCATCCAGAGAGTTTGTCTAATTGGGTAACTACTTGCAGAAACTGACCTCTTAATTTTCCTTTCTGGACCACTGTCAGGTGATGGTGAACAAGA
>NC_063364.1:909082-946236 GCF_021869965.1 Rhincodon typus | reverse complement strand
GTGGCACAACCAATGTTTCCCAAAAGTCACTTCCTTACTTTTATTAACAATGCTACTATTTATAAAGCTCAGGATACCAAACGCTTTTTTAAAACCACTTTTCTACCTGCTCTTTAAAGATTTGAGCAGATTTACTTCTCAAAACCACTGCAGAGACTTGTTAAGCCACCAGTCGCTGAAGAGGGAGTTTGTGCTCCAAAATTCAGTCAGACTCAAGTTGAGCTGACCCACATGATCAGGTCAGAACATAAGTTCTCCCCCAGCCTGTTGAGGTAATGCTATTATTCAAAATTTGGAGCTTTTTAACTAGCTTTATGCCAAATTAAGCGGATGTGCTGGCAACATTGTTAAATACAGTAAAAATAATTTTGACTTTACAACATTCATGGTGCATAAATATTTACATATTTGTTAATCTTTCCTGAACATATTTACTATTTTGCACAAATGAATGGTTGAAGACCATTAGCACTCACCGCCTCTCAATGGCTTCTTGTCAGATTTGGGTTTTGTTGCACTCGATGTACTGGATTCTGACTCCTGATGTTAAACACAATGAAATAATTAGTCCTGTTGTATAAACAGTTTGTCAAGATTAGGTACTGTTGATAATAAATACCACACAAATAATATGCAACAGAAATCTGAGAGGTCGAGCCTAATATCCTAGGACCACAGGTTCAAAACTCACCATAGCAGCTTGTACAAATAACAAAAGAGAAGTATGGCACAGAAACAGGCCCTTCAGCCCTCCAAGCTTGTGCTGATCATCATGCCCTGATTAAACTAAAAAACAAACCTGCTACCCTTATTCAGTCCAAATCCCTCTATTCCCTCCCTATTTATGTAACCATCCAAATGCATCTTAAATGTAGCCAATGTGCCTGCCTCCACCACCTCCCCTGGCATTGCATTCCAGACTTCTAGCATTCTCTGGGTGAAAAACTTTCCTCACACATCTCCCTTAAACTTTTGCCCTCTCCCCTTTAACTTGTGTCCCTCTGTAATTGAAACTTCAACCCCGGGAAAAAGCCTCTGATAGTCCATTATCTACGTCGCTCATAATTTTGGTAGACCTCTATCAGGTCTCTCAGCCGCCGTTTTGTAGAATTTCAAATTAATTAATAAATCTGGATTTGAACGTTAGTCTCAGTACTGGAATCACCACTGACTGTTGTAATTATTGGACAATATTCAGAAACAAAAACAGAAGTTGCTGGAAAAGCTCAGCAGGTCTGGTAGCATCTCTGAAGAAAAATCAGAGTTAACGTTTCGGGTCAGGTGAACCTTCATCAGAAGAAAATATTCAGGCTTGGGTTTGGGCATGAAACATTTATGTCATTCAAGTGCCAGAGAATGACCATCTTCAACAACTATCATCCTTATCAATCAGCGGCATTACTACTGCTAAATCCCTGTGTTGATGTTTGTGTACGCTGGTGTTTAATTTCTTTCCTGTTTGTCCAATATAGTGTAGTATGTAGTAAACGTAGTAATGTAGTAAACAATACATTGGACAAACAGGAAGGAAATTAACCACAAGCATACACGAACATCAATTGGCAACAAAAAGACACAACCAGTACTCTCTCATCTCCATCCGCATGGATAAGGAGAACCACCAATTCCATTGGGACAACACCAGGATCCTGGGACAAGCTAAGCAGAGACAAGCACAAGAACTCCTAGAAGCCTGGGTACTCCACTAAGAAAGCCATCGATAAACACGCAGAGCTCAAGCCCATACACACTACATTGCGAAGGAAAACCGGGAGGGAGGTAATCCAGCCCAATGGACACCGGAGTTCAAATACCAGGCAGGAAAACACAACAGCGCTTCATCGGAGGCTGCACTGATGATGTTACCCAGCAGGCGAGCCAACCAACCACACTAGCCATTGACTCCCACACCCACAGATAAATGAAAACACAATCTGGTTCACTCATGCCCTTTGGGAAAGGAAATCTGTTGTCCTCACCTAAACGAGCCTACATGTGACTCCACAATGTGGTTGACTCTTAATTGCCTCTGTAATAACCTAATAAGCCACTCAATTCAAGGGCACTTAGGAATGAACAAATGCTGGCCTTGCCGGCAGTACCCACACACCATGAAACAATAAATAATCACAGCAAAACATAAGAATCATATTACAGGATGCATGTTGGTTCTCTTCCGGGAACTCTTTCCTTCTTGCATATTCTCCCATGCTTCGATTTTCTCTCTCCTCTTCTCTTCTTCAATCTGATCAAAACAACAGGAACTTCATACATCAGTTATCACAAATGTAAACTCATCATTATTTTCTTACTCTGTGCCTCTACTTATAAAAAGCAAATTTTAACACCTGTATTGGCCTGCACTCTGTTGTTCAGCAATTACCTACTTGACCCTTCAGTTTCTCCACACCTTTCACTGTCTCTCCTTTGACTGCACATTTCCCTCATGGTATTCACTCCAAAACAGTCTCAACTGACACTTATCCCAATAAATACACTTCTGCCTGGTAGCCCATCTGCCAACTCCATTAATCTGATGTAATTTACAATTCACTTTGCTTGCTAATCCTCTTTGAATTATTGAATCTTATAGCTCAGGAGGCCACTTGGCCCACTGTGACGATGCTGGTTCTCAAAGACTTCTGAAATTGATCCTGATCCTCTGTTCTTTCCCCAGAACACACTAACCTTGGTCTTTTCCAAGTATTTATCTAATTCTGCTTTAAAAATTTCAATTGATTCTGCTTCAACCAATCATTCAGTATTGCATTCCAACATTCTAATGCTCAACAACATGCTGTTAAACAAAGCTTCTCTTCAGCATTCCTGTGACTCTTTAAATAATGTTCTCAAATCTGTCTTACTGTCCTACCAGTGGAAACAGGTTTTTGGTCACTGATACAGTTTGAAATTGTGCTTCCTGTATTGACATCCAAATCATCTACCTACAACAGGTGGTAACGTTGTGATCAGCTGATTCACTGCAGTCTTACTTCTTTCTGCTTTTCTCGATATTTCGCTGCCTGTGCATCCAGCTCCTGTTGCATCCGATGGCGAGCAGCATCCATTGCTTCCTGGCGCCTCATAATTAATGATGGTTCTAATTTCAAACAGAATAAAACCATTCTATAAGCTGCGCATGTTTAATGAAGCAATTTCTTCAAGAAATGCTAGAAGTACTTTTTCTTTGGAATAGAAATTGCGTGACTGCTTTTGTAACCGTCAAACACTATTAGGAATAAGTCATTTCTGCCACCTTTAAATGGATATCAAAAGATAATTGAGAGTGAAGATGACTCAATTTAATTATCCAAAATAGACTGAAAACGTCTCGAGATTAGATTGGTTAGTGAACATTCTGCTAAACATGGAAGTCTATTTCATAATCGGTCACTGTGCCAACAGAATAGAATTAAGGTCTAAAGGAAAATTCTGAAAATACAAAATTGAGTGAATTTATTGGGTTCTGGAGATCTAGCTTTTCTCTCAGTTTCTCTGTCACAATTATTTACTTATACTGAATCAAGTTCTTTCTTCCTTGATTTATTTTCCTGAGAACCCTGATATTTTATCCTCATGCTCGACTGTGATGACCAATACAAAGCAAGTATTCAGTAAATCTGTCATTAAGTACTTCGAACATCAGCAGTTTTCATATGGAATTTTATCTGTTGATAGTCATGCCCACTGTGATGTCAACTTTCTGTTTCACCCCGCCAAAAATCAGCCTGATTATACAAACTTATACGAGTAGGCCACTGGAAGCTGCTCCATCGTTCAATGAGATCATGGCCAATCACATTACTCCACATTTCCAGCTAGCCACAATAATCTTTTACCCTCTTGTTTATCAAAAACATATCTACCTCTGTCTTTAAAAAGTATGCCAAGACTGCTTCCATCACTTGTTAAGGAACAAGTTCCAAAGTCACTTAGAGTCAGAGTAAAACAGCATGGAAACAGGCCCTTTGGCTAAAATTGGTCCATGCTGACCATGGTGCCCACTCAGCTAGTTTCAATTGCTGCATTTGGTCTATATCCCTCTCAACCCCTCCCAACCACGTACTTGCCTCAAGAACTTCCTCTGGCAGCCCATTCCATATATGCACCATTCTCTGCATGAAGAAATTGCCCTTCTGGTCTTTCTTAAATCTTTCCCCCCTCACCCTTAAATCTGTGCCCTCTAGTTTTCAATTCGTCATCCCTCATGATTTTATACACATCAATAAGGTCACCCCTCTTTACTCCTTATAATGTAGGAGAATGTCCTACCCTGGCCAACTTCCCCTTATAACTCAGGCCTACTAGTCCTGGCAACATCCTCATATCTTCTTTGCACACTTTCCAGTTTAACTATGTCTTTCCTACAACAGGATGACCAAAACGGTACACAATACTCCAAACATAGCCTTACCAACGACTTATACAACTGTAACATAACATCCCAACTCCTATACTCAATGCCTTGACCGATGAAGGCCAGCATGCTAAATGCCTTCTTCACCACCCTATCCACCTGTGACGCCGCTTTCAACAAACTATGTAATTGGTATTCCTAGGTCCCTCTGTTCCACAACACTCCAGCACCTTACCATTTACTGTGCAAGTCCTACCTTAGCATGACTTTCCAAAATGCAACACCTCACACTTATCTGTATTGAATTACATTTGCCAATCTTCAGCCCACTTCCCCATCTGATCAACATCTCTCTGTAATTTTTGATAACCACCATCGCTATCAACAATATCTCTAATTTTGTATCATCCGCAAACTTACTAATCATGCCTTCTGCATTCACATCCAGATCATTCATGTAAATAACAAATGACAAAGGTTCTAGCACCGACCCCTGTGGCACACCACTAGTCACAGGCCTCCAGTCTGAGAAACAACCTTCAACCATCACCCTCTGCTTCCTACCATTGAGCCAATTTTGAATCCAATTAGCTGGCTCTCCCTGGATCCCATGCAACCTAAAATTCATGACTATCCTGCTGTGCAAGACCTTGAATAAGGCCTTACTAAAGTCCACATAGACAACATTCACTGCCATACCCTCATCCATCTTCTTGGTTACCTCTTCAAAAACGCTAAGAGATTTGTCAGACATGACTTCCTGTGCACAAATCCATGCTGACTATCCGTAATCAGACCTCAACTATCCAAATGTTGTTTGATCCAGTCCCTCTGTATCCTCTCCAATAACTTGCCTACCACTGATGCCAGGGTGATTGACCTGTAGTTCCCTGGCCTGTCTTTGCTACCTTTCTTAAACAATGGAACAACATTAGCCACCTTCCAATCTTACAGATCTTCACCAGTGGCTAAAGATGAAGCAAAAATCTCTGCAAGAGCCTCTGCAATTTCCTCCCTACCCTCCCACGATGTCCAAGGATGGACTTGATCAGGCCCAGGGGATTTATCCACCTTTATGTGCTTTAAGGCTGCAAACACCTCCTCTCTGTTAGTGTGTATGCAGTCCAAAATATCCCCATTTGTTTCCCTTATTTCCTTAGCACGCATGATTCTCTCCTCAGTAAACACGGAGGAGAAATATTCATTAAAAATCTCCCCCATCTCATGTGGCTTCACACATAGATGGCCATTCTGATCTTTAAGGGGACCTATTCTCTCCCTTTTACTCTTAATATAGCTATACAACCTCTTGGGATTATCTTTAACTTTATCTGCCAGATCCATCTCATACCCTCTTTTTGATCTTCTGATTTGCCTCTGATTTCTGAGTGTGCTCCTACACTTTTTATAGTCACCTGGAGATTCACTTGAACCCAATGTATGCCACCTTCTTTTTCCTGACCACAGCCTCAATATCCCTCGTCAGCCAGGGATCCCTAAACCTGCCAGCTTTTCCCTTCACCCTAACAGGGACGTTCATAAAAGATATCACACTTTTAAAAGCCTCCCCATTTGCAAGTCATTCCTTTTCCTTCAAACAGACTCACCCAATCAACCTCTGCTAGATCCTGTCTAATGGCCCCAAAATTGGCCCTGCTCCAGTTTAGCACCTTAACTTGTGGACCTGTCCTATCTTTTCCCATAACTATGTTAAAACTAAGAGTGTTATGGTCACTGGTCCCAAAGTGCTCTCCGAATGACACCAGCCACGTGCCTGACTTTGTTTCGTAAGAGGAGGTCCAGTGTTACACCCTTCCGATTTGGGCCCTCTACATATTGATTTAAGAAACTTTCTTGGACATATTTGACAAATTCCACCTGTCGGGGCCTTTCACATCCTGGTTGGCCCAATCAATGCAGGGAAAATTAAAATCTCCAACGAATACTACTCTATTATTCCTACAGGTATCTGCAATCTCTCTACACATCTGCTCCTCTAGTCTCCGCTGGCTATTTGGGGTCTATAATACATTACCAACAGAGTGACCATCCCCTTCTTGTCTCTGCGTTCTAACCATATGGTCTCATTTAATGACCCTTAAAGATTTTCCTCTCTGAGCACTGTTATGTCCTCCCTTAAAAGGGCAACTCCCCCTCCTTGCTCTAACCACACCTTGACACCGGGTTCTGTCTGACCTGCTGTACAGTAGTGATGACTGTGGCGATATCCCAGAATTCCATTGTGAGGACTCTCAGCCACCCTCAATTCGCACTTAACCCTCAAAGAAAAAAATTCTCATCGCTTAAACATGTGACCTCTGATTTGTAAATAATGATCCCTACTTGTACATAAGAGGAAGCATCCTTTCCACAATCACCCTGTTGAGACCATTCAGGATACTGTACGTTTCATTCAGTCATCTCCTACTTTTCTAAATTCCAGCAAACACAAGTGTAGCTTATCTAACTTTTCCTCATACAATAACCCAACCAACTGCAAAATTAGCCTCGTAAAACCTTCTCTGAACTACTTTCAATGCATTTACATCCTTCGTGAAATAAAGGGACCAGACCAGTACCAGATTTGGTTTCACCAATGACCTGTACATTTGAAGCAGAACCTGTTTTCAGTTCCCTTTCAATAAATTAGAACATTGTTAGCTTTACTAATTACTTGTCATACCTGCATTCTAGCCTTTTGTGATTCGTACACTAGGTCCCTTTGAAGAGCTCGGAGATGCACGCAATTTCTACGTGATAATACACTTCCTCTTTTATTCTTCTTGCCAAAATAGAACGTTGTGTGAGAAAATGTGAAAACTTCCATTTGCCGTATCTTTACCCACTTAATTTCCTACTTACCATGTGACATTAGCAAATTTAGCCACACCTTTGGTCTCTTCCTTGAACTCATTTATATCAACTGTAAAATGTTGAGGCCCCTGCACCGATTCCTGTGGCATATCACTCACTATATCTCACCAACCTGAAAATGATCCATTTATGACTGCAGATAGCAAGAACTGCAGATGCTGGAATCAGAGATAACAAAGAGACCATTGGATTGTAGGCTGGAAGGTGTTATCGTTCGTCGCAAACATAGCGTAGGTGCTCTACAAAGCAGTCTCCAAGCCTCCGCTTGGTCTCACCGATGGCTCGGAGACCGCTTTGTAGAGCGCCTACACTTGGTTCGTGACAAACGACAACATCTTCCAGTTGCAAACCACTTCAACTCCCCCTCCCACTCCCTGGACAACATGTCCGTCCTGGGCCGCCTCCAGTTCACAATGATGCCACCTGGAAACTGGAGGTGCAGCACCTCATATTCTGCCTTGGAAGCCTACAACCCAATGGTCTCAATGTGGACTTTACTAGCTTCAAAGTCTCCCCACCCCATCCTCATCCCATGACCAACCCTCCCTCTCATCCCCGTTTCCTTGACCTGTCCGCCTTCTCTCCCACCTATCCGCTCCTCCCACCTCACTGACCAATTCCTACCACTGCCTACCTGTACTCACCGATCACCATCCCACCTACCTTCCCCAGCCCCACCCCTCCTCTCTATTTATTAGAGCTCCCTTCTCCCCCCTCTTTATATTGTCTGCTAGTCTTTTGTCCTAACTCCTTTTTGCTTCTCTCACGTCCTTTATCACCACTGCTGCCTCCATCCAGACCCACCCCACCCCAACTCAACCTTCAATATTCCTGCTGATTCTCAACTGTATTACCTGTTACGAGCACTCATTTTCTTTCTAATTTTAATTTATACCTCCTCTCTCACCCAGGGAAGTGTAGATTTTTGTTTGTCCTACCTTTCCCATGAGAGGGATTATACCTCGACTATACTTGAACAATTTGTTCTTTGAAGATGGCCCTTTGTTCAGTTACTGATCTCCTTGCCAACTCTTAATCTAATAAATCCTGCTCAGCTCTGTTCTTACTCCATTACAGCCAGCTCTCCACAAATTGATTTTTCTCACTCTGGATTGCTGCAGGTCATTCTCTACCACCATCCTGAACCTTCTGATACAATGAACACAGTCTCCTAAATTTTTCCCCACTGACATTTGACCCACTTCCAAAGACCAAGCCCAACATGCATCCTTCCTTGCTGGATGGGATACATATTGCTGTAGGAAACTCACCTGAACAAAATCTTAGTCTATATTTGGGTAACTGAGGTCCCTTATTACAAGTACTGTACAACGTTGGCATTCTCTGTAATTTTCCTGCAGATTTGTTCCTCAATATTCTTTCGACAAGTTAATGGTCAACAGAACATACTTGACAATGTAATTTACCATTTTTATTCCTCAATTCTAGCTTGAACTCTCAGACATCTTCTTTCTCCAGCACCGCAATGTCCTCCTCAACCAATATTATTATGCCTCCTCCTTCCTCTAACTTTCCTGAACAAATTTATACCCAGGAATATTTAACACCCAGTCTTGCCCTTCCTTGTGCTAGGTCTCTCATCACCATATCAAAATTCTATGTATTAATCTGTGTCTTTAACTCGCAAATCTTATTTAGTATAATCTGTGTATTTACACACATGCACATTAATTGTGTTTTGGACTTAATTTCTATCTCCCTTCCTCCAACATCACATATTAACTTGCTTCTCTCTGTACCAGTGCCAACTATAACCTCTCATATTTTGTGAGCCTTGGTGTTCTCTGCTACTATTCGCTGTTAATTCCCATAATCCTAAATTCGTTTAAAGCCCTCCCAACAACAAAGCAGCCCTGCAAGGAACTCAGTCCTAGCTCTGTTCCCATACGTTCCCTATGGTTTGTGCATCTTCCATTTTCCCCAGAGTCAGTCCTACTGTCCCAAAAATCTAAAGCCTACCATCTTCAAAGCCACAGATTCATTTGCCTTATCCTCCCATTTCTATACTCACTTGCACGTGGCACTGGGTGTAACCCAGAGATTAACCACAATTGAGGCCCTGCTTAATAACATCCTACCTAGCACCCCAAATTCTGATTTGAGAGACCACATTTCCTTTCCTACCCATGTCATTAGCACGAACATGGACCACAATCTCTGGTTGTTCGCAGCCTATTTTGATGGCCACAGAAATGCCTATCTGTATCCCATCACTCCTCCTTTCTTCTTCCTTCACTCTTGTAGAGTCAAGCCCCTCGTGGTACCAGAAACTTGGCTCTGACTGTACTCCCCTGTGGAACCAGGACCCTCGTCAGCTTCCAAAATGGAAAACTGTTTTATGTGTGGAATATTTGAATGCATTGGAGAAGTGCAAAAGCGATTCAAAAGAACAGTTCCAGGAATGGGAAACTTTAGCTGAGGATAGATTGAAGAAGCTGGGACAGTGCCTGCACAGGAGGTTTTGATCAAGGTTTTTAAAATTACAAGTAGGCTGGAGAAGCTGCTCTTATTCATAAAAGAAATAAGAGTGAGGGGCCATAGAATTGAAATCACGTGGAAAAGCCAGGGGAATGTGAGAAAAAAACATTTTCACACAGCAAGCAGTTTGGGTGCGGAATGGACTGCTTGAAAATGTGGCAGAGACAGGTCCTCTTGAGCACTGGATGAATATTTGGATAGAAATAGCCTGCAATGGTATGGGGAAAAAGCAGGAGATTGGCAAGAGGCAACAATGCTCATTTGAAGAGTCAGTGCAAACATGATGGGCTGAACGACCTCCTTCTGCACCATAATTGTGATTCTGTGGGGTACTGTCAGATGTTCCCTCAACATCAGACTGCCTTGCTTGTTAGTCCAAGCATATATTGTTTCAGGAAACAATTCCAAATACGCACGAAAAATCTGGTACCTTTGTGCTACTCTACATGAAATTATAACCAAATTAATTTTGCAAGCTTGTCTGATGTATGATTATATATTCTGCTAGTCAATCACTATTTTCAGGAGAACTAGGGACAATTTTAATTGAGGTTTATATCATGTATTTACTCATTAAGGTGGAGGCGATAGCCTGGTAGTATAATCACTAGACTAGTAATCCATAAATTCAGCTAATATTCTGCACACCAGGGCTCGAATCCCGCTATGGCATATGGTGAAATTTGAATTCATAAGTAATCTGAAATTAAGAATTTCATGATGACTATGGAAGTCTGCCAAGTCACCACTGCCAGATGTCGTAAAAAGCCATCTGGTTCATTAATGTCTTTCAGGGAAGGAAATCTGCCATTCCTTACCTGATTTAGTCTACACATGACTCCAGATCCAGAGCAATGTGATTGACTCTCAACAGCCCTCTGAAGTAGACTAGTAAATCATTCAGTTGTAACAACTGCTAAAGTCTCAACAAAGAAATCATACCAGATGGACCACCTGGCATTGACGGAGGCATCAGAAAAGATAACAGCTGAAACAACCTTGCAAGATCCTTCTGACTAACATGGGGGGGCTAGTTCAAAAATTCGGAGAGCTGTCTCAAGCAACAGCAGAGTCATGTTCACGGAATCATTCCTTACAGACACTACCGTCACTATCCCTGGATATGTCCTGTCCTGCAGCAAATGTGGCAGCACAATGGTATACAGTTGGGAAGGAGTTGGCCTGTGAGTTCTCAACATTGATTTTGGATTCCATGAAATCTAATGGAATCAGGTTAAACAAGGAAACCTCTTGCTGATTATTACATACCATTCTCCCTCAGCTGATGAATCAGTACACCATGTCAAATGCTCGGGCGGCACGCAGGCTCAGTGGTTAGCACTGTTGCCTCACAGCGCTAGGGACCCGGATTTAATTCCGGCCTCGGGCAACTGTCTGTGTGGAGTCTGCAAATTCTCCCATGTCTGCATGGGTTTCCGCCTGGTGCTCTGGTTCCCCCCCCATAGTCCAAAGATGTGCAAGACAGATGAATTGGCCATGCTAAATTATCCAGGGATGTTTAGGTTTGGTGCGTTAGCCATAGGAAATGCAAGGTTACAGAGATGAGGTTGGGGGTGGGAGTTGGATCTGGGTGGGATGCTCTTCGGAGGATCGGTGCGGAACTGTTGGGCCGAATGGCCTGTTTCTGCACTGTAGGGATTCCATGGAAGCACTGAGGGCGGCAAGGGCACAGAATGTACTCGGTGTTGGATATTGAAATCCCCAACCCAAACAGTAGCTCAGCAGCAGCAATGCTAATTGAACCAGTTGTGTCCTAAAAGCTGCTAAACTAAGTCTGCTGCAGGTGCTGAAGGAACCAAGAGGGAGAAAAATAGTCAACCTCACACTCACCAAGCTGCTTGCTTTAGATCTGTCCATGGATAAGAGTGACCATCACGCAGCCCTTATGGAGACAAAGTCCTGCCTTCACACAGAATACCTTCCATTGTGCTGTGTGGCATTATCACAGTTCTAAAATGGGACAGACTTCAAACTGATCTAGCAACTCAGAACTAGGTACTCATGTGGCACAGAGGGCCATCAACAACATCAGAATCGCACTCCAACACAATTTGCAAACTCATAGCCTGGCATTTCCTACACTCAATCATTATCATCAAGCCTTGTTCGATGGATTGAGCAGGAGGGCATGCTAGGAGCAGCACCTGGTATACTTAAAAATGAGGTGTCAACTTGGTGAAGCTACCAAACAGCATAAGCAAGTGATAGGTACAGCTAAGCAATCCCACAACCAGCGGATCAGATCTAAGCTCTGCTGTCCTGTCATATTCAATCATGAATGGTGGTGGACAATTTAGCAAGTCATGAGAAGATGATGCTCCACAAACCTCATCCTTAATGATGGAAGAGCCCAACACATCAGTGCAAAAGGCAAGGCTGAAGCTTATGCAGCCATTTTGAGCCAGAAGTACCGAATGAATGATCCATCTGGCCTCCTCCAGTGGCCCCAGCATTGCAGTTGCTAATCTTCAGCCCATTCAAGTCACTCCACGTGATATCAAGAAACACTTGGAAGCACTGGATACTGCAAATGCTATGGCCCCCGATAAGCATTCCAGCAATAGTACTGAAGACTTGTGCTCCAGAACTTGCCGCTCCCTTAGCCAACCTGTTCCAGTACAGCTAAAACATAAGCATTTTCCACATTGTAGGGTAGATGCCAAGGTACATCCTGTACACAAAAAGCAGGACACATTCAACCCAGCCAATTACCACCTCTTTGATCTACTGTCAATCAACAGTTAAAGTGATGGAAGGTGTCATCAACAGTGCTATCAAGCAACACATGCATAATGACAACCTGCTCAGTGATGCTCAGTTTGTGATCTGCCAAGACCATTCAGCTCCTGACCTCATTACAGCTTTCAAACATGAACAAAAGCACTGAATTCCTAAGATGAGGCGAGAGTGACAGCCCTTGACATCAAGGTCACATTTGACATTAAGAAGCCCTAGCAAAATTGGAATCAACAGGAATTGGGCGAAAACTCTCTGCTGGTTGAAGTCATGCCAGGCGCAAAGGAAGATGGTTGTGCTTGTTGGAGGTCAATCATCTCCGCTCCAGGACATCTCTGCAGGAGTTCCTCAATAGTAAACTAAGCCCAACCATCTTCAGATGTTTCATCAATGACCTTCCCTCCATCATAAGGTCAGAAATGCGGATGCTTACCAACAATTGCATAGTATTCACCATCATTCATGACTACTCAGGTACTGAAGCAGTCCATGTTCAAATGCAACAAGACCTGGCCAATATCCAGCCAAAATGTGACAAGTAATAACTGCATCACACAAATTCCAGGCAACAATAATTTCCAATATGAGACAATCTAGCCACTACCCCTTGACATTCAATGGCATTACCATCACAACACATGGGGGTGGCAAAGTGGCTGAATGGTTAGTGCTGCTGCTTCACAGCGTCAGAGACCGAAGTTTGATTCCACCCTTAGGCGACTGTCTGTGTGCAGGGCGCACAATTTCCCCATGTGTGGGGGTTTCCTCTGTCCTCTGGTTTCTTTCTACAGTCCAAAGATGTGCCATGCTAAATTGCCTTTAGTGTCCAGGGATGTGTAAGTTAGGTGGATTAGCCGTGGGGAAATGCAGCGTTACAGCGATAGGGTGGGCAGGGCATTGGGTCTAGATGGGATCCTCTTCAGAGGCTCCATGGATTTGATGGGCTGACTGGCCTGCTTCTACACTGCGGGGATTCTGTGTTACTCCGAGTTCAATGCAAGTTTTTTTTTAAAAAATAGCCACTTTCCATCCTAGATAGAGACAAAAGGAACAGTGGAATGATGCTGTTACTTTGCCAAGTTAGATGATATTTAGTGGTCTCGAAATCGAATGGTGAAAAAGCCAGCGGCAAGCAGTAAGGAGTTCAATGTAAAGTGTGAATTGTACACTTTGCTATCTTTCTGTATTCCTCATGCATTCTAAAAACAGCATAAAAAGTGTAGAAGAGCAGAGAATCCCTGGTGTCTTTATGCACAAGTTCTTAAAAGGAGGCACAGCTAGTTCATCAACTGTAAAATAAAAATGTATATGGATTACTTAGACAAAGATCTGCAGGGCAGAAGCGCAGAAATATTTTCCCCAGACAATCATCAGTATCTGGAACATTTTACAGAACAGATGGAGTAAGTAATTTCCATTTGTGATTTGAAGGGGAGATAGGCAGATTCTTGAGATTGAGTAAATTACAGGATGACAAACAATAAGCAAAACGAAACTCAGCACAAGTACTCTTTCAAAGAGACAACACAAAGTACAATGGCAAATAGTCTCCTTTTGTTCTATAAGTATCAATGATTCATTAAACAAAATAAGTCAATAATTCAGATAACTGACTGGATAATGAATAATTTTAGGAACATAGGAACAGGAATAGGCCATTCAGCCAATCAATCCTGCTGTGCCATTTAATACAATTGTATCTGTTTGAACACTTCAACACCTTTTACACTCACTATCCCAAAACCCTTGACACCATCAATAATCCAAGAATTTTTCAGCCTCTACTTTAAATATACTCCAAGACTGACATTCCATGGCCCTTTGGGGTAGAGAATTCCAAAGATTCAACACTCTGAGTAAAATAATTTCTCACCGTTGTCCTAAATGGCATCCCCCTTATTTTTGAACTGTGCTCCCAGTCTAGATTTCCCAACCAGGGACCAGAGAAACATTACCTGCATCTATTCTGTCTACCCCTTTTAAGTATTATGTAGGTTTCAATGATATCACCTCTTATTCTTCGAAACTTTATAGAGAATACAAGTCCAGTTTGCCCAATCTCTTTTCATGGAATGTATTGGAATAAGGGTGTAACAGCAAACAAAAGGAGATGGAGCAAAGTCAAATAATATTAGAGATTCTATGGACAATCTTGAATATGAAGATGTGTGGTGGGTAATGCATTATTCATAAAGCTAAACATTTTGTTATCATTCACATGATAAGTATTGCTAACTCAGGGAACATTTATTGCACATCCCTAATTCTGATTCAGCCACATAATGGTCATCGTCATTTTCAATACAAGAGCCATTGCCAAATATATACAGTATTGAACACAAACAATGTCCCCACAAAGCAAACTAGTCAATGCCACCCCCCCATTCAATCCCCATGATCCTGCATGTTTATTTCCTTCAATTCACTAACTGCATTGAGTTTTTTGAACAAGTGACAAAGAAAATTGATGAAGATGGACGTTGTCTATATGGACTTCAAGGCGTTCAACAAAGTTCCACATAGTAGACTGGTTAGCAAGGTTAGATCACATGGAATCCAGGGAGAGCTAGCCATTTGGATACAAAATTGGCTTGAAGGTAGCAGACAGAGGGTAGTAGTGGAGGGTTGATTTTGGACTAGAGTCTTGTGACCAGCAGGGTGCTGCAAGAATCTGTGCTGGGTCCACTGCTCTTTATCATTTATTTAAATGATTTGGATGTGAATGTAGGAGGAATGGTTTGTAAGTTTGCAGGTAACACCAAAATTGATGGCGTAGTGGACAGCAAAGAAGGTTACCTCAAAGTACAACAGGACCTGGATCAGATGGGCCGAGGAGTGGCAGACGGAGTTTAATTTAATTAAATGTGAAGTGTTGCATTTTGGAAAGGCAAATCAGGGCAGAACTTATGCATTTAATTGTAGGATCCTGAGGAGTATTGCCAAACAACGAGATCTTAGGGTGCAGTATCATAGTTCCGTGAAGGTGGTGTCACAGGTACGCAGTGTAATAAAGAAGGTTTGCCTTTATTGGTCAGTACATTGAGTATAGAGACAGTAGGAACTGCAGATGCTGAAGAATCCGAGACAACAAGGTGCAGGGCTGGACAAGCAGGCCAAGCAGCATCGTAGGAGCAGAAGTATAGAGTTGGGATGTCATGTTGCAGCTATACAGGACACTGGTGAGGGCATTTTAGGGATACGGAGTTCATTTGGTCTCCCTGCTATAGGAAAGATTTTGTTAAATTTGAAAGGATGCAGAAAAGATTTAAAAATATGTTGCCAGGATTGGAGGGTTTGAGCAATCAGGAGAGGCTGAATAGGCTGGGGCTATTTTCCCTCGAATATCAGAGGCTGAGGGGTGACTTTATAGAGGTTTATAAAATTATTGGGGTGGAGGGGATGCCTGGATAGGTTGAAGAGCTAAGATCTTTTGCCCAGGGTAGGGGAGTCCAAAATTACACGACATTGGTTTATGGAGAGAAGGGAAAGATAATAGAAGGGATCTAAGAGGCAACTTTTTTCATGCCTGACTTTCCCAGCTCCCCAAGACAGATCCCCAGAACTCACTCCAAATCTTAACTGTGTACTAACTCTTATAATTTCTTCCTGAGTTCTAACAGCACACAGTCATCCAACTGTTTTTTTGGATTAGAGTCAACTAGATCCAATCCATCAATTCCTCACTAAGTCTCTCTGCTTGCTTTTTGTTTGTAACCTACAAATTTCTCAATCTCAAGTACCTGTCCATTTCCCCTTCACAGCTATTAATGGGAACCACTTACATCATCTTTAAACATAGAAACTAGAAGTAGGCCATTTGACCCAAATGGCTCTGCCATTCGACCCAAATGGCTCTGCCATTCAACTCATTGGCTTATCTTCTATGTCAATGCCATATTCCTGCCAATCCCCCATAATCTTGATGCCTTTAAAATCTAAAAGCCTATGTCTTTCTTCAACATATTCAGTGACTTGGCATCCAAAGCCTTTACGGTAGAGAATTTCACAGGTTCACTACCATTTATCTCAGTCCAAAATGGCCTACTCTGCATACTGTGACTGAGAGAACAGTTTCAAGCAGAATGTTCCAGATCCTGGTGGATCCACTGGGTTAAAATATTCCTTTGCATTGCCCCTTTAGATCATTGTCCACATAATCCATGAGCGGCTTAGAAGAAGCCTGTGAGCATTAATACCAGTGCAGCTAAAGAATGGTAGTTGAAAAGCTGGCAAACAGTATTTCAAGGCCAGATCAGCAAAAGTGAAGATTTTTGATTCCCTTCTGAAATCTGACGAAATTTGATGACACATTATTAGTGTCTGGAAGGAACTGTTGAAAAATTCTTGGGATCTGTCTTGATTGTATTTGCTTCAATGTACATTGCAGAGTATTCAATCACAGGCATATTTATCACCATGTTAATTCTGAGTGTTAGAAATGAGTGTTACATGTATTACTGTTCTAATATTGAACAGTATATTTTATTGCTCTTTGTTCAAAGCTGTAGAGTCTTTGCCATATTCTCTTAATAACTTCCCTGAATCTCACATTTCGGTTACAATTTAAATAAATTACTCATGCCTAGCCTCAATGTAGCATAAATTTAGCAGTCTGGTCGAGGATTGTAACAAGGTGGAAGTATGCCCTCTTAGCAATGTTCAGAGACTCAGGATAATACAGTTTGCTTCAGCCTGGATTTAATTGTAAGCTCCTTTGTTCAGGCCTATACCACTGGAAGTAGCAGTTCTTCTCTAACTACGTTATCAAACCCTTTAATCATACTAAACAGCAATCAATTCAATCTTCTATATTCAAGGGAGCACAAGCCTAGCTGAGAGTCTACATAATTTAGCCATGGTATTGCTCTGCGCTGCTCGCCTTCCAAAGCCATTACATCCTTCCTGAAATTTGGGCTCAGTAGTTAGCACCGTTGCTTTACAGCACCGGGGATCCGGGTTTGTTTCCATGCTTGGCTGACTATCTGTGTGGATTTTCCATGTTCTCCCTGCATCTGAGTGGATTTCTGCTGTTTCTTCCCACAGTCCAAAGTCATGTAGACTTGGTGGATTAGCAATGCTATATACTGGGTGATGGGGATAGAGTAGGGTCGGGGTGGGATGCTCTTTGGAAGGCTGGTACCGAATTAATGGGCCAAATAGCCTCATTCCACACTATAGGTTCTAAATTCTATGAAACATGGAGCCCAGAATTGAATTCAGTTTCTCAAGGTGGGATCAAACCAGATTACTGTACAGGTGGGGCATAACTTCCAGCCCTTTGTATTCTAACCACATTACAATAAAGGCTGTCTGCTAGCGCAACATTGAGAAAACAGTTGGATTTGATTTTCTTGGGTGCAAAGTGGATAATCTGACACCTCCCTATATTGAGCGTGCCGTTGTTTGTCCAGTGTGATTGAATGGAGAAATCAAGAAAGAAACTACAAAATAATCCATTACCACCAGTGACTTTCTCTCTCTTTTTAAAATATTACTCATTCAGATTTGTATTCTTTTATGTATTTGAAACTTTCAAAATGTGCACTAGATGCCTAACCTCAAAGCTGAGAGTCTGTTATTGCTCTGCATTCGAGGAAGAATGGCAAGCTTATAATATGCTCAGAAAGACAAGCTGACAACATATTTCACCCAAAATGCAAATAAGACAAAGTTTATACCAAGCTGGGCCTCTGAAGCTTGCGTCTGCTTGTGGCTTCTTGACTGCAACACACTTTTAATCCTCTGCAAGATGTAGTAGACAGCAATGCAGCTGAAGAGGATGTACCAGCCATATTCAGACAGAATGTTCAGCACCTGCGTCACTGAAAGGAAGATGGAAACATCTGTTGATACTATTTTTACAGTGTGATAAAGCAAGTGCAAACAACTGAGCTCAGGATCTGCTCATTAGACTTCATGCTTCTATTAGTCTATTAAAACCTGGTCCTCTTGTGGCCTGGAGCAAGCACAGCTGCCAGGCTCCCTACTTCTGATCCCTTCAAGTAGCTCCTGCTAGATTTGGGACAACAACTTAATATCCAATAGTTTTGCAACATATCTATAGATTTGTAAGTCTCTTTGAAAGTGATAGGAATTCTTGGGACTGTAATTGCAAAACATATGGCATCTTGAGTCTTCATCAGAATTATTGAAGAATTAAAGATGGAAGGGGGGGTGGGCGCAAAGATTATACTGAACTTTAATCAAGCTCTGATTGGCCCACATGCAGAGCCAATAGAACAGGATTTAAAGAGCAAAATTTTGGGCATGAAATGTAATTACAATTGGTTATGACCTGGAACTATCAATAATTTCAAAACGGAATTGGATGGACATTTGAAGGAAATAGACATACTAGGATCAAGTGGGGGGAATGGACTGCTCTACAGAGTCACATGGATTGAATAGCCTGAATGGCCTCTGTGTTAGGATACCTCCATGAGTCATAAATGATCAACATACATTTGGTTTGATGTATTTGATATATTATTGCCACATGTACTGAGATAGTGAAATGTATTCTTTTATGTGCTAACCAAACAAATCATACCTTACAAAGGTACAGCATGTTAATAGAACAGAATGCAGAATATGATGTTACAACTACAAAGAAAGATCAACCAAAATCTGAGAGGTCTGTTCGTAAGTTTGATAACAGCAGGGAAGGAGATGTTCTTAAGTCCATTGGTATGTGTTTTCAAACTTTTGTATCTTCTACCGTGTGGTAGACAGTATAACCGGGATTGGAGGGGTCTTTGATTATCTTGGCTGGTTTCCTGAGACAACGGGAAGTATCGACGGAGTCAAGTGGAAGGAAGGTCGGTTGTGATGAAGTAGACTGCATTCACAACTCTCCGTAATTTCCTGTGGTCTTGGGCAGGGCAGTTGCTATACCAAGCTGCCATGCATCCAACGTGTAACTATAAAAACAGCTAAGAGTCATTATGAACATGCCAAATTTCCTTTGTTTTCCGAGGAAGCAAAGGCCTCGGCGTGTAAGGACCAGGACAGACTGTAGGTGATATTTACTTTTATATGTTATATATACACACACACGATACTGATATCTTTAAATGTATGCATAAGGATACGAATCAGGAGCGGACATTGAGCTACAGTGCATCTGACTGTCACTAAATCAGGGTGTCATAACTGACAGCGGCAAATCTGCATGCAACCTCTCCTTTCTCCATATTCTATGCACGCCCCACAACTCCCCACTCCACATCCTCACACCAACCATCCCTTCCTCCATACACCCCCCGCCCCATTTACCCTGTTCCCTGTTCCCTCTTCCCTTTTATTCCCTTCTTTCTTCCAGCTCCTCCTCACCATTAACTCTGACCCCACTCCCCTATTTCTAATCCCTTCCCTCACTCACAGCCTCTAGCCACCTCCGGCTCCGCCATTGCTCCACTTCCGGCGCTGCACAACACACTTCCGCTCTTCTCCTCCATTCAGACGCAGCGCTGACGTGGCCCAATCTTCATGGTAGTGCCAGGCCTTAAAGCGGCAACGCAGCCTGAGGGTGTAGGCCCCACCATCTGGAACAGGACCTCGTTCTACACTCAACAGCGAAATACGAATGCAATTCGTACGGCAATAGAGGGATGTCAGACCCGAGTCCAACAATAACACTGGTACACATGACACTTACCAACGGGAGCCATCACTTTTGATCCTATTTCCATCTCCCATTGAATCACACAGTGGTAATGGGTCACAGCACAGAACGGCTTGTTCCATCTTGTGTGTGTCTGAAGGGGCAATTCGCTGCTTCCCCCAGCCCACCACATTTTTAATTTTTCAGATAAAATGCTTGTCTCTGAATGCGTCAATCGAAACTTCTCCCCTGCCATTCACACACCCATCCGCAGTGCAGCACAAGCTACATTGTTGTGTGATAAGGATTTTTCATGTCAATTCTGCTTCTTTTACCAGTTACCTTAAATCTGTCAACCAGTGGCTCTTGATCCTTTCACGAACTGCGACAGACTTTCCTCATCTAGCCTGTCCAAAGCCTTCATGATGTGGAGGTGCCAGTGTTGGACTTGGGTGGATAAGGTCAGAAGCTACACCACATCAGGTTGTAGTGTTTAATTGAAATCACAAGGTTTAGAAGTGCTGCTGCTTCACCTGACGAAGGAGTAACGGCTCAAAAGCTCGTGATTTCAAATCAGCCTGCTGGTCTATAATCTGATATTGTGTGACATCTGACCAAAGCTTCACGATTTTGAACACTTCAAACAATTCTGCTTTCAAATTTCCATTCTTCAAGGAAAACAGTTCCAAATTCTTCAATCCAGCCCCAGAAGTGAAATTCCTTGTCTATGGAACCATCCTCATGAACCTTTTCTGTACCCTTTCCAATGCCTTCACATTCTTCTTTAAATTACAGTGCCCAGAAAGGAACGTAATGCCCTAGTTGAGGCTAAACTAATGTCTTCAGCCTCCATACAAACATCAGTGAGGAGCAGGATACACCTTTGAGCTAGCTTCACCACTGAATAAGATCATGGCTGATTGTAACCTCAAATCTGCATTTCCACCTACCCTTGATAACCTTTCAAGACGTTGCATAAGAAGGATGTACCTACCGCTGTCTTTAAAATAAAATATCAAGCACTCGCCTTATATCACCTTTCATCTTTTCAAAAGACTGATTAATATTTCCTCCTCATCTGTTTCAATTGGGAAACACCTGATTTTTAAACAATGATCTCTGGTCTAGAAAGAGACACGTCAGTCCAACTAGTCCATGCTGACCGCATTCCCAAACTAAACTGGAACTACCTACTTGCATTTGGTCCATATCCCTCCAACCTTTCCCATTCATGTACTTATCCAAATGTCTTTTAAACAATGTAACTGTACCTGCATCAACCCAACCCTGACCACTGAACATCCCCTTGACCCACTCCCTGACACCAGACTACACCCAACCCTGAAGTGACCATCCACTTGACCCCAACCCCTAACCACATCCTGTTCTGAACTCAAATGGGTTTGTTTCAGATTTTCAGTATCTTGACAGCATTCTGCTTTCTTTCTATTCTATAGATTAAGTTCTCCCATGATAATTGTCACGCCTTTCTGACAAGTTCTCATTAGCATGTTTCCCTTCATGGTCAAATCATGATTACTATTAGGGAATCAGAACATCACCCCCACAAGAGATAGCAAGAACTGCATATGCTAGAGTCAGAGACAACACTGTGGAGCTGGAGGAACACAGCAGGTCAGGCAGCATCAGAGGAGCAGGAAAGTTGACATTTTGGGTCGGGTCCCTTGTTCAGAAATGGGGAGTGGGAAGGGAGCTGGGAAATAGAGGAGAGGAGGGGTGAGGTTGGGGAAAGTAGGTGGGATGGTGATAGGTGAATGCAGGTAGGGAGTGGTGGGGATTGATAGATGGGATGGGTGGGGCAGATAGTTGGGAGAGAAGATGGACAGGTTGTCAGGACAAGGAGGCAGGGATGAGAGGGAGGTTTGAACATGGGGTGAGGCTGGGGGTGGGGAGATTTTGAACCCGGCTAATTCCATGTTCAGGCCATTGGACTGTAGGCTCCCAAGGCAGAATATGAGGTGTTGCTCCTCCAGTTTGCAGGTGGTGTCATTGTGACACTGGAGGAGGCCCAGGATGGACATGTCACTCTGGGGGGAGTTAAAATGGTTGGCGACTGGAAGTGGGGAGTCGAATGCCCCATCTTGGGAGCAGACACCTCCTCTCATCCACCCACCTGCAAGAACGTAATCCCCTACTCCCAATTGCTCCGCCTCCACTGCATCTGTTCCCAAAATGGGGCATTCCACTCCTGCACATCCCAGATGTCCTCTTATTTCAAGGACCGTAACTTCCCCCCTCCGATGATCGAAAATGCCCTCAACCGCATCTCTTGCAATTCCCGTACTTCTACACTCACATCCCCTCCCCCAACAAAAATAAAGACAGAATCCCCCTTGTCCTCACATATCATCCCACCAACATTTGCATCCATCGTATCATCCTCCGCCACTTCCGCCACCTACAATCCGACCCCACAAACAAAGATATATTTCCTTCCCCACCCCTATCTGCCTTTGGTAGGGTCTGCTCTGTCTGCGACTCGCTCATCCGCTCCACACTCCCCACTAACCCCGCCACCCTTGGCAACGTTCCCTGCAACCACCGGAAGTGCTACACCTGCCCCTACACCTCCCCCCTTACCTCCATTCAAAGCACAAAACAAACCTTCGACATTAGACAGGTGTTCACCTGCACATCCGTCAATTTGGTTGACTGTATCTGCTGCTCCTGATGTGGCCTCCTCTACATCGGTGAGACCAAGCATATACTCGGAGACCGTTTTGTAGAGCATCTGTGCTCTGTACGCGACAAATACCACCACCTTCCAGTTGCCAACTATTTGAACTCCCCCACCCAGTCCCTGGGTGACATGTCCATCCTGAGCCTCCTCCAGTGTCACAATGACACCATCCGCAAACTGGAGGAGCAGCACCTCATTCCACCTCAGGAGCCTACAGCCCGATGGCCTAAACATAGAATTCACCAGTTTTAAAATCTCCCCACCCCTGGCCTCATCCCATGTCAAAACCTCCTTTTCATCCCCCCCCTCCTTGACCTGACACAACCTGTCCATCTTCTCTCCCACTAATCTACCCTACCCATCCCACTGACCAATCCCCACCAGTCCCTACCTGCACTTACCTATCACCATCCCACCTACTTCCCCAGCCCTACCCCTCCTCTCTATTTATTTCCCAGCTCCCTTCCCCAATTCTGAAGAAGGATTTAGCTCCAAAATGTCAACTTTCCTGCTCCTCTGATGCTGCCTGACCTGCTGTGTTCGTCCAGCTCCACACTGTGTTGTCTATCACTCCCACAAGAGATTCTTTGCCTTTATCATTTCTCACTTATACCCAAATTGATTTCATATCTTCGTTTCCTGAACTTTTTTATTGCACTAATACCATTATTGACTGACAGATTCACCCTTACACTTTTTTTTCCCAAGTTTTTGTCCTTCCTGCATGTCCTGTACTCTTCAAGATTCATGACCCAATCTGTGTAGCCTGTAGCCAGGTCTCCATGGTGGCAACCAGATCATACTTATATCTATGTGCTCTCAGTTCATCCGTTTTGTTTCTAATGTTACATGTACTCGGATATTTCAGCTTTTAGTTTTATTTTAGTTTTGTTCTTTTCCTCTCTTTGCAAATTTTAGACTCATCTGTTGGTTGATTCACAGTCCCTTAATCCTTCTCTGTCTTTGTAGCCTTGGCTGTATGCTTTGATTCACCATATCTTTCCATACTTGATCTCTTGCCCTCAGCTATTTCATTCTAAAATCCTGCCTACTTTCTGACTTGTGCAACTGGCAAGAACACTAGCTCCAGCATATTACAGGTAGAGACAGTCCCACTGGTACTTATCTCATTCTTCCTAGTACTGGTGTCAGTGCCCAATGAATCAGGACCCATTTCTCATACACCAAGCTTTGAACCATGCACACATCTCTTAAATCTGCTTTGTCCAATACAAATTTACACGTGTTTCAGAGATAGTAGGAACTGCAGATGCTGGAGAATCTGAGATAACAAGGTGTAGAGCTGGATGAACACAGCAGGCCAAGCAGCATCAGAGGAGCAGGAAGGCTGACGTTTCGGGCCTAGACCCTTCTTCAGAAAAAAGTCTACCTATTCTACTAACCGTTCTATGACCTTTTGAAGTTCTATTCTATCCTCCTCTCTATTCACAATAGTTCCTAGTAATATCCATAAATTCTGAAATGATGCAGTGCAAATTAAATCTAGGTAACAGAAACAAGGAGGAGTAGGGCTTTAGGCCCTTTAGTCAGCTCAGTGTGCGACAAAGGGCCTAATGGCCATTTTCCCCCATATCTGTTAACGCATTTAAAAGACCAGCTGTACACATCAGGAAGCCCAGGGGTTCCAGTACAGTTCCCTGGGGAACTCCACTATAACATTTCTTCCAGTCTGAAAACTACTTATTAACTGCTACTTTGTTTCCTGTCACTCAGACAATTTTGTATCCATGTTGTTACTGTCCTTTTTATTCCTCAAGCTTTAACCTTGCTCACAAGTCCATTCTGCCACCCTATCAAAGTTTTTCTGGAAGTCTATGTAAACCACATCAAAAACAAGCTTCTCGGTTACCTGTTCAAAAAAACACATGCGCAAATTAATTTAAAACAATTTGCATTCAACAAATTCATGTTGGTTCACCTTAATAATTCCACACTATAATTTTATCTTGAACTATTGTTTCTGGAAGCTTTTGCACTATTGCAGTTAAACTGACTGACCTGTAAGACCATTAGACTTTTCTGCCCATCGTGTCTACTTTGTCATTCAACATGGCTGATCTGATCATTCTCAAATCTACTTTCCTGCCTTTTCTCCACAACCCTCAACTCCCATGCTGTTTAAAAATCTATCTATTGCAGTTATGAACATACTTATTGATCCAGTCTCTACAGCTCTGTGCAGTATAAAGAATTCCAAAGATTCATTACCTGAACTGCAATATTTATTTTTGTGAAGACAGGCAACCCACATGTTCCAATTGTCCTACAATGTAGCTGGTGTATGTATGACAGGATGAAATCCAGACTAACAGGACATAACCTTGCTATATTATGTACATGTGAAATGAAGGACTCCAACCCCCGTGCAGCACAAAACTACCTTCTAATGTGACCCCGTTTAACTTACCACTTCACAAGGACAATTAGCAGTGGGCAACAAGTGATAGCTTTGCCTTTGATACACACACATGATGTACAAATATATTTTAAAAAACCTTGAAAGTTAACATAACCACAGATGCCAGTAAAATCAACACAGCAATGAAGCAGCATGGTAACATTTGGCAAGTATTAAAGTTCACATATTAAAGATCACTTTATAATACATCATATAAATAAGCAATTGTGTAGTTTTGAAGCACTCAGTGAAAATGTTATTTTATGTACGTCAGCCAAGCTCTTAATATCTCTTGATGACGAAGATGCAGTGAAGCTATTCTTTCCACATACAATTGGTAAGTGATCACCTCTCCATCCACTCCTTTTAGCAGTCCCTCTTCCAAATCCCCTCCATTTGGTGCCTCTCTTCCCAAACCCTTAACTACTCATGCATTCATGCCCTCCCTCTCCATTTAATTGTCAACTCACTATCAACCTTCCTTGTCACTTAACTCTTTATTTTCCACCCTTCTCCATCCTCCACAGAATCTGGATATTTCATTTTGCTTGAACTCAGCTCTGTATCACTGCACTTGCAGTTAACAGGCAGGGAGATTACTCCTTGGCTGAAACCACTTTGATCCGCACTGTCCCCAGGTAGGAACTCAGACCGTGGGGGTTGCTCAAATTCCAGTGGACTGAGGAATGCAGGCTCTTCTATGACTGAATAAAGGAAAAAGTACAGCACAGGAACAAGCCCTTTGGCCCTCCAAGCCTGTGCCGATCATCATGCCCTAATTAATCTAAAAACAAACCTGCCATTTCTCGATCCGTATCCCTCTATTCCCTCCCTATTCATGCACCCATCTAGGTGCCTCCTAAATGTTCAATGTGCCCACTTCTTCTGGTAGTGCATTCCAGGCTGCTACCACTCTCTGCATGAAAAACCTCCCTCACACATCTCCTTTAAACTTCCCCCTTTGGCCTTGAACCTGTGCCTCCTTGTAATTGAAACTTCAACCGTGGGAAAAAGCCTCTGACTATCCACCCTGTCTATCCCTCTCATAATTTTGTAGACCTCTATCAGGTCTCCTTTTAGCCACCATCTTTCCAGTGAAAACAATCCTAGTCTTTTTAACCTTCCCTCAGTCAATGCCCTGGAGACCAGGTAACATCCTGGTGAACCTTCTCTGTACTCTCTCCAAAGCTTCCACATCCTCCTGGTAGTGTCCAAAACTGCACACAATACTCCAAATGCAGCCTAACAAGAGTTTTATGTAGCTGCCAACTCTTGTACTCCACGCCCTGGGCGAGGAAGGCAAGCATGCCATATGCCTTCTTAATCACCTTGGCTACCTGTGTTGCCACTTTCAGGGAACTGTGGACCTGTAGACCCAGATCCATCTGAATGTTACTGTTCCTAAGGGTTCTGCCAGTTACAATATAATTCACACCAAAATTTGATCCTCCAAAATGCATCACCTCGCATTTGTCTGGATTAAACTCCATCTGCCATTTCTGTGCCCAAGTCGCCAATCTATCTATGTCCTGGTGTATACTTTCACAATTGTTGGCACTATCAGTAACTCCACCAATCTTCAAGCCATCAGCAAACTTACTTATCAGACCACCCATATTTTCCTCCAGATCATTTATATATACTAAAAACAACAAAGGACCTAAGACTGACCCCTGTGGAACACCACTATTTACCAGTCTCCATTCTGAAAAACATCCTTCCACCACGATCCTCTGTCTTCTATGACCAGGCCAGTTTTCTGTCCATCTAGCCAGGCCACCCCGAATCCCTTGTGATTGGGTGGTTAGATAGCGCTGATGGCCCAAGTAGGCCAAGCCAAAGTCTGCTGCTGAGGATGAAATGTAGTTAAGACCACATCTGGTGCTTTTGCACCTTGAAGAGGTTTACCGCCTCCCTCTGAAGAGAGATTTCTGGGCTCCCCTCCCCCTCCCAGGCCCTGACAAAGGGCTTTGGCCTGAAATGTCGACATTCCTACTCCTGGGATGCTGTCTGACCGGCTGCGTTTTTCCAGCTCCACATTTACTGAGTCCCATTCCCCTGCTCCATCCTCACTGTCTGTGCACACCCAAGGCATATGCTGCTCAAAGGCCCATCTGATTTTGTTTTGAAACAATTCATTGCTGTGTCCAGTATGCTTGTGTGCTGCAGTATCTAGGTCATTATTACCTGCTGTGTGGCAAGTTCTTCCTCATATCCCACCTGAAACTAATGCCCAAAACCTTAAACTTGTTCTCCCATGCTTGTGTATAATCAACTAATCGGAACAGCTTTTTCCCCCTACTTTATCTAAACCCATCACAAAGTTTTGCACACCTCTTTCAAATCACCTCACAATCTCCCTTGGTTCAAGGGAATAACACCAAATCCACCAGAGTGTCCTGGAACCATTCTGGGAAACCTCCCCTTACACAGGGCAGCTCAGTGCCAGGGGCCCAGGTTTGATTCCATCCTCAAGCAACTGTCTGTATGGAGTTTGCACATTCTCCCCATGTTTCCTCTGGGTGCTCCGGTTTCGTCCAACAATTCAAAGATGTGTGGGTTAGATGGATTGGCCATGCCAAATTGCCCATAGTGTCTAGGGGTGTGTAAATTAGGTGGATTAGCCACAGGAAATGCAAGGTTACAGGGAAAGGGTAGGAGGTGGATCTGGGTAGAATGCTCTTTGGAGGGACAGTGCAGACTTGTTGGGCTGATTGGCCTGTTTCCACACTGTAGGGATTCTATGATTCTCTGATCTTCCTAAATTGTGGTGACCAGAACAGGATGCTATACTACAGCCGTGGCTTAATCAGAGCTTCAAAATATTTGGTAGAAATTCTTTTTAAAAAACTTGTTGCCTCTCATACCTTGCTAACTGCTCTCACATATACCGTGGGGGTGAGTTAATTCAGTTTACTGGGCGACTGGTTTGCGGTGCAGACTGACACTAACTGTGTGGGTTCAATTCCCACCCTGACTGAGGTTACCATGAAGGAGTATCCTTCTCAACCTTTCCCCTCGCCTGAGGCTTGGTGACCCTCAGGTTAAACTTATTATCAATCGTCTCTCTCTAATGCGAGAGCAGCCTATGGCCTACTAGAACTATGACGATTTTGCCTGTCCATCCCTCTTCAAAGATCAGTGCACACTTTAGAATTGTTACTGCAAGTTCATGTTGCCTCCCCCATCACTTCCATAAAAATTAAAACACCTCACATTTCTTTGTAATAATTACTACCACCTTGTCTGCCTGTTCTGCTAGCCTGTCCTGCTAGCCTGTCTTGTTGATTTATATCATCCTTACTACTAGCTATACTCCCAGGTACTCAATTATCAGCAAATTTGCCTTAGGTTGAAAAACAAAGAATTAATAAACATCAAAATAAGCATCATCCCCAGCCTGTAACTGAACCAGTGATTCTTTAAAGATCGCCTATTATATCATGAACTTTTTTCTGCTGGTTTTTAGTTGCTGACTGGATCCTCTCTGGCCCATTGAGGGTAGTCATCTTCTAATTTACTACAGATTGTGCAAGTCATACTTTTTTGCTAATCTAAACCATACGATACGATTATCACTGGTTATAAGATGCTCCTCCACAAACATTTGGCCAGTCTCATTCCCCAGCACCAGATCCAGCAATGCCTCCCTCCTAATTTGATCAAGACAATAATTGTCAAGCAAGTTCTCCATTTCAGAAAATCTGTCCCTGTCTTACCCGTTAATTACAGGGGGGCCCACAATTTACAAACATCCAACTTACAAAGGCTCATACTTATGAATGCAATCCCATACAAGGGTGTAATTTTAAAGACTTGACTTACAAATATTGCCCGTACTTATGAACAGCTGTTTCACATTGTCCTGCAATGTGTTCCAACTTGCAAATAAGTTAACTTGCAAGCTGAATCCAGAACAGAATGCTTTTGCAATCCAGGGACTGCCTGTACTTGAATATTGATTGGGGTAATATTAAGCATTGGGAACAATGTCTGCACTCCGTAGTTTTTGCATATTTTGAAAAGGTGACCAATGCAAAGGCAGGATACAAGAGGCAGTGCTGAAGGAGTCTCATCCCTTGTCTTTGTCCAGCAGTTTTCAGATTCTCTATCCCTGTATGGACAAGAGCAGGGAGAATGAGCAAATTGACCATAGCACTGTGGTACAGTGACCCTTTCAAGAGGAGGGAGGAGGAGAGAAGTGTAGTAATCAGGGATAGTATGGTCACTATTCTCTGTTGCCAGGATTGAGACTCCCAAAGGCTATATGCCTTCCTGGTGCCAAAGTTCAGGATCTCTCATCTGAGTTGCAGAGCAACTTGGGAATGGGAGGGGAAGTTCCAGTGGTCATGGTCTACATAGATACCAATGATATAGGCAGAACGAGGAAGAGGTTCTGCTGAGGGATTATGAGCAGTTAAGGGCTCAATTGAAAAGCACAATCAAAAAAATAATAATCTTCAGATTATTACCTGAGCCATGAGCTAATTCACACAGGATCAACATGATTAAAAGGCTAAATGCACGGCTCAAAGATCGGTGTGAGAGAAATGGGTTTGAATGCATGGTTCATTGGCACTAGTACTGGGGAAGGAGAGAGAGCCGTTACAATATGACAGGCTCCACCTATATCATGCTGGGGTCAGAGATGTGGCAAAATGTATAACCAGGGCTGTAGATAGGGCTTTAAACTAAATTGTTTAGTTGCATGGAAAATTAGAAAATCGAAGTTAAAAGAGAGGTAGGAGTAAGGTTAGTGATGAGACTGATTGTTACTAGAAAATAAAAGAAAGGGACAGAATGTGTGTACATCATGCACCAAGAAATCATACAAAGGTAGGCAATGTGATAACAGAACAAACTTCAAGGCTTTGTGTCCTGAATGCACAAATGATTTGAAATAAAATCAATGAGTCAGCAGTGCAAATAGATATGATTTGATGGCTATTGCTGAAACGTGGTTGCAGGGAGACCAGATTTGTCCATTAGTACTGTTTAGGAAGGAGGTGGTGTAGCTTTGCTAGCAAAGGATGAGATCAGCATCGGAGATCAAGACTTACAATCAGTCTGGGTAATGGAAATTACCAGTCACGGTTTGGAAACAGAAAAGGAAAGTCATCCATGTTGGGAGTAATCTATAGGACTCCAAACAATAGTTCTGCAGTGGGACACAATTTAAAGCAGCACATACTTGGGCTTGTAAGAAAAGTACAGCAATAACTATGGGTGATTTTACTACACATCTGGACTGGATTAATCAATTTGGCAGGGATAGTGGAACATCACCACCTGCAAACTCCCCTCCAAGCCATTCACGATCCTGACTTGGAAATTTATTGCCATTCTTTCGCTGTGTCTGGGTCAAATTTCTGGAATTTCCTCCCAAAGGAAACTGTGAATCTACCTACACCACATGGACTGTAGTTGCTCAAGGCAGCAGCTCAACATCACCATCTCAAGGGCAACTAGGGACATCCATAAATGCTGGCCAGCCAGTGACATCCATATCCCAAGTGTGAATACATTTTTAAAAAGTCTCAATCGAAATTCATAGTAAATTAGAGATTGGTTCCATGATATATTGCTCCACGAAACAATCAGGGAGCAGGTCATTCTAGATTTGACATTAATTGGTGTAATGAGGTGGGATTAATGATCTTAGTAAAGTATGCTCTAGGGAACAGTGATCCATAGCATGCTAGAATTTCAAATTGAGTTGCACTGTGAGAAACTGGGGCACCACCCTGCTGTTCTGGAGTTAAACAAAGGTCATTACATAGGCATGAGGATACATTTGGCTGGAGTGCACTGGGCAGAAAGACTGAAAGGTCGGGCAGTTGATGAACATTGGCAAATATTTAAGGCGATAATCAATTGAGAGATTTGGTGGGGGGAGGGGAACATAGCTAAGCAAGGAAGTTAAAGACAACTTAAAATCAAAAGCTAAGTCATACCATATTGAAAAGCCAAGTGCAGACTGGAGATTGGGAAACTTTTATAGGTCAAAGGGTTAATCAAAAAAGTTATAAAAAGAGCTAAGGTAAATTATGAAAGAAAACTAGTGCAGAACATAAAAATGAATTTAAGAATATAAAAGGGAATAGAGGTGCTAAAATGAATGTTGGTCCCTTGTAGGATGAGACTGGGGAATTAATAGTGGGGAACACAGAAATGGCAGAGTCACTAAATCAATATTTTTCACTGTGGAGGACACTTAAACCATCCCAATTATAACAGGATATAGAGGGATTACAGAAAGGCAATAACTTAGAACAATCACCACCAGGGAAAAAGTACTGAGCAAACTTTGAGATTGAAGACAAATAACCCCCTCCTAGGGCTTACTGGCCCTCATTTTAAGTCTGAAATAAAGTGGCAGCAAAGGGATTTTTAAAAATTCATTTGTGGGATTTGGCATTGCTGGCTGGCCAGCATTTATTGCCCATTCTTAGTTGCCCTAGAGGTGGTGGTGGTGAGCTGGCTTCCTGAACTGCTGCAGTCCACTTGCTGTGGTTTGATCCACAAAGCCATTAGGGAGGGAATTCCAGGATTTTAACCCAGCAACAGTGAAGGAACTGCAATTTTATTTCCTGGTCAGCATGGTAAGTGGCATGGAGGGGAGTTTGCAGGTGGTGGTGCTCCCATGAATGCTGCCTTTGTCTAGATGGAAGCAGTCATGGGTTTGGAAGATGCTGTCTGAGGATCTTTGGTGAATTTTTGCAGTGCATCGTGAAGATAGTATGCACTGCTGCTACTGAGTATCAATGGTGGCGTGGATGTTTGTGGATGCAGTGCCGATTGGTGGGCTGCTTTGTCCTGTTAGGTGTCAAGCTTTTTGAGTGTCGTTGGAGCTGCACCCATCCAGACAAGTGGAGGGTATTCCATCACTCTCCTGACGTGTGTCTTGTAGATGATGGACAGACTTTGGTGAGTCAGGAGGTATGTTACTCGCTGCAGTATTCCTAGCTTCTGGCTTGCTCTTGTAGCCACTGTGATAATGTGGTGAGTCCAGTTGAGTTTCTGGTCAATGGTAACCCCTAGGATGTTGATAGTGGGAGATTCAGCGATGGTAACACCTTTGAATGTCAAGGGGCAGTGGTCAGATCGTCTCTTGTTGGTGACAGTCATAGCCTGACATTTGTATGGTGTGAATGTTACTTGCCACCAACAGTCCAAGCCTAGATATTGTCTAGATCATGTTGCATTTGAACATGGACCACTTCAGTGTCTGAGGAGTCACGAATGGTGCTGAACATTGTCATTCATCGGCGAACATCCCCACTTCTGACCTTAAGATGGAGGTAAGGTCATTAATGAAGCAGCTGAAGATGGTTGTGCTGAGGACACTACCCTAAGGAACTCCTGCAGAGATGTCCTGGAGCAGAGATGAACCACCTCCAACAACCACAGCCATCTTCCTCTGTGCCAGGTATGACTCCAACCAGTGGAAAGTTTGCCCCCGATACCCATTGATTCCAGTTTTGCTAGGGCTCCTTCACACCATACTCTGTCAAATGCAGTCTTGATGTCAAGGGCTGTCACTCTCACCTCACCTCTGGAATTCAGCTCTTTTGTTCATGTTTGAACCAAGGCTGTACTGAGGTCAGGAGCCGAGTGGCCCTGGTGGAACCCAAACTGGGTGTCACCGAGCAGGTGCTGCTTGATACCATTGTTGGTGACACCTTCCATCACTTTACTGATGATCAGAAGTAGACTGATGGAATGGCAATTGGCCAGGTTGGATCTGTTCTGCTTTTTATGTTCAGGACGTACCTGGGCATTTTCCACATTGTTGGGTAGATGCCAGTGCTCTAACTATACTGGAACAGCTTGGCTAGGAAAGCGGCAAGTTCTGGAGCACAAATCTTCAGTACTATCACTGGAATGTTGTCAGGACCTGTAGCCTTTGCAGAATCCAGTGTCTCCAACCGTTTCTGATATCACGTGGGGTGAACTGAATTGGCTGAGGACTGGTATCTGTTATGCTGGGGACCACTGGAAGAGGCCAAGATGGATCATGCACTCTGCACATCTTTCTGAAGGTTACGGCAACTGCTTCAGCCTTAGCTTTTGCACTGACGTTCTAGGCTCTTCCACTATTGATAATGGGTATATATGTGGAGCCTCCTCTTCCAGCAAGTTACCCTTGGATTTCAGCTGTTTTGTTCATGTTAGGATCAAGGCTTTAATGAGGTCAGGTGCTGGATAATTCTGGTGCAACTGACATGAGTGAGGATATTAGTGAACAAATGTCACTTGATGGCACGGAGAAAAATGAAAGGGCTCTAAATGACCAAACAGGATTTGTTCAGCATTCTGTGGACAGGACATAGCTGAATTAAATTACTTGCTTAAAACCTACTGCAACTTTTCCAGTTCTGACGAAAGAACAAGAAACATTAATTGTGCTGCTTACAGCAAAGCTACTGCCTTACCTGATTATTTCCAGCATTTTGTGCTGTGATTGAGATCTGCACAGAAAGGAAGAAGAAACCATTTGGCAACTGGAGTCAGCTTCACTATTTAACCTGATGACAACCAACCTTCTACCTCATTTGTTTTTCCATGCTATCCTTCAACTGTCAGCTCTTCTGCACCCATAATCATGTCAAATGAGCAGTCACAGCTGAGTTATAGATTTCCAAAAGTTCATAACTTGTTGACTCAAGTTCCTCATCTCAGTCCTAAATAAGATGTGGCCCCTAAATCTAAGCTCCCCTTCCTGAAAAAACATGCTGCAAACAAACTGACTTGCCAAGCCTCTTAAGTATTTCATGTTCCAACAAGATAATTTCTTAACCATCTGAAAACCAGGGCATATAAGCCCAGATTACTCAAATCTCTTATACAACAACTCTTTATTCAGGGAACATACAGGACAAACTAAAATAATTGTAAATTTAAACCAACTACAGTGTTGAAACTTTAAAAAAAGTTTATTATCAAAACTCTCTGCCAAACAAAATTTACATTTTATAGTCTGAACATGATAATTAAGCTACTGAGTGTATTTGCTACTCAGGATATAAATGCAACAGAAATCAATATTTACTGCAGTAAGCACCGACAGGTGTTGGCAGTGAGCTGGTGGAGATGCCTCTATACCTACTCCCAGCCAGTTGGGAAAGAGACGTAGAAAGCCCAACAGGCTCCTGTTGAGGCCAGAGTTCGCCCACCACTCTCAAAACTGAAGAATCCTCCCTCAAAATTGGAGCCTGTGAAACAAGGACTTTTAACACAGCATAGATGGAAACATTAGTTGCCATTGGTAACTGGATCCTCTTCCATATCTTCCTCTTCAACTTCATCAGTAGGCCCTAGGAAGTGAGAGCAAACCATTTATCCGAGTTTGTATTTATTCAAACACTAAAGTTACTCAAAAGAAACATATGCCACTTCTAATAAATTACTTTTCACTTGACTAGCTTCTGAAGAGAGATGTCGCATATGCAATAGAACAAGTGAGCCACCCCACAGCATATGCAAACCTCACCTGAAACATATGGCAACAGAACCTGGAGAGAAGGCAAGTTAAATGCTGCTTTAATATAAGTTTCTGACACATGGTGGTGGTAGTCATCTTAGACCAACCGCTATAATCACTCAGATTCAGGCCTGCGATTCAGTTACTCATGCAAAACAATTAGGAAAAGAATATAAGAAATGAGGTCATCTAGCTCCTTGAACCTGTCAAGCCCCAAAAGAATCTTACATGCATCAGTAAGATCACATTTTAATTCTTCTGCACTCCATGAGTATAGGCCCAAACAGTTCAACCTTTCTTCTGACAATCCCTCATTCCAGGAATCAACTGAATGAACATTCTCTGAACAACCTCAAACACAAATGTATCATTCAAAGAAGGAGACCAAATCTGTACACAATACACTAGATGTGGTCTCGCTAATGCCTTGTAAAACTGCAGTAAGACTTCCTTATATTTATGTTTCATCCCCCCTTACAATAAGGCCAACATTCTAATACCTTACTGTACCCACATGCTAACATACGAAGATACCCAATCCCTCAAGTGCAAAAAAAAAGTGGGAACAGTGGTGAATTTGCCTCCCAAAGGCACCAAACGGCTGGGAAAATGTAATCATGAGCAAAACCTGAGAAAGAAGCAGACTGTGAGGGGCAATTCTATGCTATTTTACCCCCGGAATGTACAGGGCTCTGTGGTCCATACACAGCATCTATCCGTGAAACCAGTGGTCAATGAGTCAGTGTGCCGGTCGGACAGAGCAATACCTTGGTGTGGCCAGCCCAGTTTACAGCGAACATTGGCAAGGGGATGGGAGTGGGTAAGATGATAGAGATAAGGAGGACAGGATGAAATAACAAACAGAAGGTGGTGCATAAGATCAACGGGCGGTGGCGGTGTAGTGAGTGAACAGGTGGAGACTCACCCAAGACAAAGAAAAAAGGGTAGGCAGATGAAGAGATTGTTGATAGTAAGTCAAGGAAGAAGATAATCTAGATAGGTCATAATACGAGTAGTTGAAAATAGGTTGGCTGTGCTGAAAGCAACCCATGTCATAACTGGACCTGGAGTGTGAGGGTGATTAATAGACTTGGAAGATGGTATTCATGCTTTAAAATTGTTTAACTTGATGTTGAGCCCTGAAGGCTGCAAGATCCCCAAGCAGAAGATGCGTTGTTGTTCTTCCAGCTTGCTTTGGGCCTTGCTGAAGCATAGCAGCAGGCCTGAGACTGAAATGTTGGCATGTGAACATGGAGGTGCATTGAAGTAGCAGGCAACCAGAAGCTTGGGGCTATTTTTTAAACAGACAGAACGTAGGTGTCCCACAAGGCGGTCACCCAATCTGCATTTCGTCTCTGTCACTGGACTCGAAACATTAACTGTTTTCTCTCTGCAGGTGCTGCCATAGCTGCTGAGTTTCTCCAGCAATTTCTGCTTTTATTTGTTTCAGATCTCCTGCATCTGTATTTCTTTGTTTTATTTTGCCTTTCAGTCCAGTCTGATGGGTCCTGAAGTGGCTGCAAGTCCAGTGCAGGAATGGGATGATTTCAGTTGTTTACACTTTAATGTTTCAACTTTGGTTCCCAGAAATCTCTCAATGTTGTTCAGCACTTTCTCCGATCAGCCATCTCTATTTTCCTTAAGCAGAAGCTAAGGATGCCAAAGAGTTAATGGGGATATTTGACCACTCCATTGATGCGTGATCCCTAAAGCATTTCTGCTGTCCTCCTGGCAGTCTCCTACTGTGACTGGAGTTCTGAAGAAAACAGTTGTTTGAAAACATGTCCCACCCAATGTAGCTGACTGATTATCACCCATAGTAGCTTGTAAGTGGACTCTGTTGTACCACCTTTACTGCCAACAATTTTGTAAAGTTTTACGAAGGCACCAGTGGTGATGTTTCTCCAGTGTTTTGAAACATCTGCTGTGTATCTTCCATTCTCTGAAGCCTATTGAAGCATGAGGATCATTGCTGGCTGGTAAACCATGGCCTTAGTCTCAGATTTGAGATCCTGCTCCTCAAATATCCGTTTCCCCAGATGAACAAGGGCTGAGTTGATTGATTGGAAATGAAGAATTTCATTATCTATGCCTGCTTTTGTCAAGATGATATACACAGAACACAATTTGTTTCAATCTTTACTGGGAAGATGTTATACTGTGGGAGCCAGCTAAAAATTAGTTTTCCAGGTTTTTGAGACGATTGGGTTGTGGATGAGGTTGCAGACTTGCTCACCAAGCCAGTGTGTTTGATTGCAGATGTTTCGTCACCCTGTTAGGTAATATCGTCAGTGCGCCTCCAGTGAAACGTTGATGTTCTGTCCCGCTTGTTATTTATATGCCTCGGTTTGCTGGGGTGGTTGGCATCACTTCCGGTTCTGTTTTTCAGTGGTTTGTATATCAGGTCCAGTTCAATGTGTTTTTTGGAGTTCCAGTTGAATGTGTTTTTTGGAGTTCCAG
>NC_063364.1:903422-909072 GCF_021869965.1 Rhincodon typus | reverse complement strand
GTGTTTTTTGGAGTTCCAGTTGAATGTGTTTTTTGGAGTTCCAGTTGGAATGCCAGACCTCCAGGAATTCCCTGGCATGTCTCTGTTTGGCTTGTGCTATTATAGATAGCAGTCGAATTCGTATCCTCCTTTGTCCATGTGTATTGAGACCAGTGAGAATTGATTGTCTTTCCAGGTGGCTACTTGGTCTTCGTGTATCTTTATTGTCAGTTTTCTTCCAGTTTAGCCTATGTAACGTTTTTCACAGTCCTTGCATGGTATTTTGTATATTACATTAGTTTTATTGATTGTGAGTATGGGATCCTTTACATTCGTCAGCAGCTATCGCAGGGTGGTTGTTGGTTTGTGGGCTACCCTGATACCTTGGGGTATGAGCAGTCTTGTGGTCGTCTCTAATAGGTCTCTGATGTACAGTAGGGTGACTAGCATGTCTGGCTGTGTTGCGTCTTCTTGTTGTGGTCTGTCACAGAGGTAACGGCATATTGTCCTTTTTTGGTATCTATTCCTTTTAAAAACTCCTTATAAAAGTGTTCCTGTTCTGCTTTGCGCAATTCCGGGTCGCTGCAGTGTGTGTGGCTCATTTGAATAACGTCCTGATGCAGCTCCATTTATGGGTGTTAGGGCGGTTGCTGGTGTAATTGAGTACCTGGTCTGTATGTGTGGGTCTTTCTATAAACACCAGTCTGGCATTCCCCATTGTTCTTACATTCTCCCGTTATATCTAGGAAGGGTAGTCAGTTATTGTTCTCTTCTCCTTTTGTGAATTTTATTCCGGTGAGGATATCGTTTATGTGTCGGTGGGTTTCTTCTAATCTTGGGTGTTTGACAATCACGAAGGTATCATCTACAAAACGGACCCAGAGATTGTGTTGTATAAAGGGGAGCGCTCTCCGTTTCAACCTTTGCATTACTGCTTCTGCAACCAGTCCTGATATTAGGGATCCCACTAGTGTTCTGTTGATTTGTTTGAATATACGGTCATTGAAGGTGAAGTGGGTTATGAGGGACAGATCCTTGTTGATGCTGTCGGTGTATGGGATGCCTGTCTTCCTGATTCGTCCAGCAGTGTGGCAACTGTCTCTTCGGCTAGGTCATTGTTTATGGATTCGAAGGATACCATTATCTTGTCCTCTTCTTTTCTGGTGTCCTCATGATGTTGAGGAATTCTTGGGAGGAGTGGATGGAGTTTTTCAGGTGTTTAATGAAATGCTTGTTTTCTCCTGTTTTACAGTAGTAGTAAACAATGTTCTTTGAGTGAGCAAGTACACAAGCATCATCTACATAATGCAGTTCCATGACTGAGGCAAGAGTGATTTTGTTTTTGGTCTGAAGGTGATGCAGGTTGAACAGTTGCTGTCTGTTTTGTAGATTATTCCCACGAGTAGACAATTTGCTGGAAGGGACTACAGTATTGCACTCCTAAAGACATCATGATCAGGTATATCAAGTACCCACATCTCCTTATGTTTGTGCCTGGTCTCTGTGATTGCTACTTTATCACAATACAATGCAGCTAATTACGCCTGAAGCTCACTAAATTTATTGAGCCTGTTGCGTGCATTTAGGCACATGCCTGCTGTCTCATTTTTTCTCTCTAATGATGATTATTTATCATCATCTTCTGTATTCCCTGCATCTCATTATTAATGCTACAAACAGACACCAACTCATCCGAACCTGCCAAATTTAAACACTCCCACATGACATTAGTTACATCTTTGCACGGACTCTGGTGCCAGCTCCCAAGTTTAACTTGTCCATCACGTCTACAACTGATCACAACACACTTATCTGAAACTCTCCCTTGTTTAATCCCATATAAATCTATGTTGACTCACTGAATAATCTAAAAATTACAACTTTGAGGTTCTGCTACTGAAAATGCTCTGGAGCTCCTGAAACTATCTGCAAGATTTCAGTTTACCCTATTTACATCACAGGTTCAGTCATAGACTGTGACTACTGGTTGCTCCCCTTCCACGCACATCCCCAGAGATATTTATTTCTATCTGTTCATTTGAAAGAAAACATGTACATTCCAAATTCCAGAATTGAGAGTTTTCCTAATAAAATCTTTAGTATTTTAACCGAGTTACCTTGTCCATCAGTAGGGTACTTTCTACTGGTCTTATCTGGCATTACAAGCATGACTGTTTGATTTGATATACCAACTTGTATATATGGCAGAGAAAAAGAACAGGTTTCAGTTAGTAGGAAGCATAGGTCAGTAAAGAGACTGGGAGTAAACACAAGTATTATTAGAGAGTGGGTAGAAATAAACTAGTACAGAAGACAAAGCCCGAACTTGGAGAGATTCCAAAACCTGTATGCATAGCCTAATGAGCACGTTACAGACATTAACAGGACTGTGATTAATGTCAGTCACGGGACATGTTAAGGTTCTCCAGATGTAGCTATCATGGTTTTGTCATTTTGACCTCGAAGGGGCAAAGAATTGTGTCTCAAGAACAATGGATATCCAATGATAGGACAATTGTGCACATCAAGGATTGAGTGGATTTAGTAGCAAAATAGCTTTTCCTTGCTCAGGAATCTTTGACGATGCGTCTCCAAATGATAACTACTCACCAGACTTCCTGTCCCTTCCTGGGATCTGTCCAGCCTGCAGCATGCCTTTCAGTTTCTCCACCTCAGCCAGTGTTGATGCATTCGCAATAGCATTCTACAAATCAAATAGGGATTTTAACTTAATTTCAACACACTGTATTTCAGAATATTAAAGATTCAGGATGCTTCAATACTCCCCAAACCTTCAGCAATTTCACAATTCTGTGCTTAATTACTACAATGCATGAAGCATAGGTGACCAGGCAAAATAGCTACAGCAAACAAGGAGGATCGATTAGGGTAGTGCAGTCTACATGGATTTTAGTAAGGCATTTGACAAAGTCCCATATGGCATACTAGTCAAAAATGTCAAATCCTTATGACACGGGGTAGTATGTCAAATTGGATCGAAAGTTGGCTTAGTAACAGGAAATAAAAGGTAATGGTCACACTGCTATTTAATTTATACATTAACAATTTGGACTTGAACATGGGGGCACAAATGGGAAATTTGAGACAATACAAAAATTGGCTGTGTAGTGGATAGTGTAGAGACTAGCTGTAAGATCCAAAATGATGTAGATGGGTTGGTGTAGTAGGTAGGAAAGTGGCAGATGGAGTTCATAGAATATCTACAGTGTGGAAACAGGCCATTCAACCTAACAAGTCTACACTAACTCTCTGAAGAACATCCCATCCGGACTCGCCCCCATACCCTATTCCTGTATTTTCCATGGCCAATCCACCTAACCTGCACATCTTTGCACTGTGGGAGAAAACCGAAGCACCCAATGGAAACCCACACAGACACAGGGAGATTGTGCACAGATAGTCACCCAAAGCTGAAATTGAACCCGGGTCCCTGGTGCTGTTAGGCAGCAGTGCTAATCACTGAGCCACACTTAACAACTCTGTTAAGTGTGAGGTAATGCATTTACGGAGTCAAACAGTAGAAGGGAATACACAATAAACGGGAATATACTGAGAGTGGTAGATGAAGTGAAAGATCTCGGTGTGCAAGTGCATAGGTTCCTAAAGGTAGCAGTACAGGTAGATAAGGTTGTAAAGACGACATACGGAATGCTCTCGTTCAAGGGCGGAGGTATAGAATACAAAAGTAGAGCTATAATGATGAAACTGAATAAGATACTGGTGAGGCCACAACTGGAGTATTGTGTGCAGTTCTGGTGACCATATTACAAGAAGGACATAATTGCTCAGCAGAGAGTGCAGAGAACATTTACTAAAATGTTGCCAGAGTTGGGTTCTTTTCTTTGGAACAGAGAAGGCTGAGGGGTGACATGAATGAGGTATAGCAAACTGTAAGGGGTAGGGTAGTGTAGACAGGAGGAACCTGTTTACCTTGACAGATTTCAAAAACCACGGGTCATTGATTCCAGGAAAAGGATTAGACAGGACACAAAGAAAATCCTTTTTAGGCAGAGGGTGGGGGTGTCTGGAATTCACTGCCTGAGTTGGTGGTGGAGGCAGAGACCCTAAATTCTTTCAAAAAGTACATCAATCTGCACTATAAGTGCTGTAAGATACAGGGCTATGGACTGTATGTAGGAAGATGGGATTAGAAAAAGTATCTGGGTGTTTTTGGGTGATCATGGACCCTTGAGAAAGAGAGACCGAGAGATGCCAGGAGCCGGTGCATAGGGATAGGTAATGGACATGAATAGACAGGTTCACGCTCTAAAATCGTTGAACTTGATGCTGAATCCTGAAGACTGTAAGGTTCCCAAGATGATGAGTCGTCATTCCTCCGGCTTGTATTGAGCCTCACTGAAGCACTGCAGCATGCCTGAGGTAGCAGTGTTGGCATGTAAACAGCGTGCACTGAAGTGGGAGGTGACTGGAAGCTCAGGATCATTTTTATAGACACAACGCAGCTATCCTACAAAACCTCATCCCGCCCCCTTGACCTGTCCGTCCTCCCTGGACTGACCTATCCCCTTCCTAACTCCCTACCTACACTCACCTTTCCTGGCCCCATCCCCGCCTCTTCGACCTGTTTGTTTCCTCTCCACCTATCCTCTCCTCTATCCCTCTTCTATCCGCCTCCCACTCTCTCCCTATTTATTTCAAAAGCCCCTTCCCCTCCCCCTTTTCTGATGAAGGGTCTAGGCCCGAAACGTCAGCCTCTCTGCTCCTATGATGCTGCTTGGCCTGCTGTGTTCATCCAGCCCTGCACCTTGTTGACCCAGTCTGTGTTTCATCTTTCAAGTGTCGAGGAGGCTGCACTGTGAGCAGCAAATCAAATTGACTTGATTGAATAAAGCACAGGTAATCATTTTGTTTTACTTTTATGTCTTTTCAAAAAGTGGAAGAGAGGATGTGTTTAATAATGGAGTTGGTAGAAATGGCAGAGCATTTTGTTAAATGTAGAAGAGCAATTGGGTAAAACACTATCAAGAGATTTTGGAAGCAGTGAGGGCACAAGTACAAGAAATGAAATTCATTCAGTCCCAACATGTGCCCACAAGCTTCTGTCCCAGATCACTTTGATTTTCCATGCATTCTGAATCTACCCTCTATCACTGACATCATTTAAATGAAGCTCAACATAGCCTTGAGGAAGAGTATTGCATCTTTCAATTCAGCTCTTTAAATAAAGCCTCCTAAAATCAGAGTGCAACAACTTCAGATCATAACCATTGCCCAGCAGTAATGATTCTGCTTTAACATTAAACGACCTCTAGATACACCTTGCTCTTTATTTGATGCAATTTCACCTGCCTTTACCTCGCACCATCAGCTCTTTGTTACTTAATTGCTACTTTCCACAGTCATAGACCTTCCTGTTTAATCTTTCTTCCCATCATCACCTTCCTTGCCTGATTTAAAAATTGTTACATCTCTCACCACTCCCTATTCAAACAAAAGGTCATTGACCTGCAACATTAACGCTTTCTGTCCCTTCAGATGCTGATGAATCCTGATAAAGAGTGTAAACCCAAAATGTCACCATTCCTAGACAACAAGGTGCAGGGCTGGATGAACACAGCAGGCCAAGCAGCATCATAGGAGCACCTATGATGCTGCTTGGCTGTGTTCATCCAGCTCTGCACCTTGTTGT
>NC_063364.1:885192-903022 GCF_021869965.1 Rhincodon typus | reverse complement strand
ACAACAAGGTGCAGAGCTGGATGAACACAGCCAAGCAGCATCATAGGTGCTCCTATGATGCTGCTTGGCCTGCTGTGTTCATCCAGCCCTGCACCTTGTTGTCTCGGATTCTCCAGCATCTGCAGTTCCTACTATCTCATGTCACCATTCCTGTTCCTCTGATGCTGTCTGACCTGCTGTGTTTCTCCAGCTCCACACTGTATTGACTTGGACTCCAGCATCTGCAGTTCTTGCTATCTCCGAACAGCCAAGTCTGTTCTCCAGGGTAGGGAAATCCAAAACTAGAGGGCGTAGACTTAAGATGAGAGGGAAAAGATATAAAAAGGTACCTGAGGGGCAAGTTTTTCCACACATATGGAACAAGCTGCCAGAGGAAGTGGTAGAGGTGGGTACAATTACAACATTTATAAGACATTTGGACAGGAAGGGTTTAGAGGAATATGAACCAAACATAGGAAAATGGGACTAGTTCAGTTTAGGAAACCTGGTTGGCATGGATGAGTTGCGCCAAACTATCTTAAAACCTTTGCTGTCAAGTAATCCTAACCACCTCCTTTCCCAGACAGATGCTCCCCAAATGCCTCACATTCTGCTCGTCACCCTGAATCCTTCTCCATTTAATGCCACAGTTTCAAACTTTCCCCTCATCCTGTACCAAACCCCAACTAGAGCCACTGTCCCAAACTCTCCCAATAACATTGAATTTTCCATGGGTCAATTACCTTTGGACTGAAAAGGTTAGCATCTCCCTATGCCACTCTGTGCCAAAGCCATCCCTGCTCCAACAATTCTGCATAGAGACTTCTTTTAACCGCCAGTGACATATAAAGAATCTGTATTACAGAAATTCAGTGTCTTCCAAGACTAACATCACAGTTCCACTTAACTGACCACAAGCTCCAGCAGAGATTTTGGCTCTATCCAATTGTGTTTGCACACTTGTCCTCTCACCTATTAACAGCTTCAATGCTAGTTGTACAGTTCGTATTATTTAGTCCAGTAATTGCCTAACTCTGAATCAAGCAGGTATCTGACTAATGAACATATTGGAAGAAGGATGTGCAAAGTGTCTACTAGATTCACCAAATATTATTCTGCCTTATTCATGTCTCACCAGATCTTCCTGGTAGATTTTTGCTGGTTAAAAATGTCAATGAGTTGGAGCAAATTAAGTCAGCTATAATCTAATTGAATGGCAGAATAGATCTTTACTACGGACCACAGGATAGCCCGCTCAAAAATATATTAAGAAGATAGTCTAGACTCTAACTTTTTTTTTTATTTTAAACATAACAGTTTATTTCATTGGCTTTGAGCAGACCATTTGGCACCTCTGTCTCAATCTTTCTTCATACAATAAAAGGACAAAAACACCTTCTGAAGACATAGTATCACACCTCACTCCTCTTTCTCTGATCACTTCACGCAAAAACTTTCCATCAAGCTCAATCGAAGTCAGTATTACTTGAGCACTGGCTTTAATGCTATCTCCCCTTTTATCTCATTTGTTTTCCAAAATCAGTAAAAATTCTTGCTTATGTTTTAAGTCTTCTGCACTGTCCAAGGTCAGCTCCCCACCGCCTAGCCCATGATTGTCCATGTTCTCTTCAGTCCCTTCATTTCAAATTTCCTGCTTTATCCTTTACACGTTACCCATCAAATCCACACACAACTTACCTTAATTGCTTCTACTTCAGGTGCAGAAGGACCAGTCTTTTTCTTCTCTCCTGACAATCCTGCACCTGGTGTGAAACTTCAAAACAAAATACACAGCCAGTCATTTAGGAATCCCCTAAAATCTTCTCTGGACCTTTAAAGCCACAAAGTTCAAAAACCAGTGCAGTATCTGATCTTTTCATAAACTGATACATTTTATAGTGCTCCCTGTATGGAGCATTACTTGAAATAGCTTCCCTCAGAAACAACATCGTGCTAGAAAGGCACCATTTTAGCAGTGATCAAGAAACCAGCAATTTGTAAAGTCTGACCTTTCCCTTCCCACATTAAAAAAAGAGCCTTTTCTTTATCAGGTTGATTTTTACCTAACAATAAACCCCAACTCATGTTTCTGAGGCAAGACATCAAGTCAAATTTAGTATCTGTATCTTACGTCTTTGTTTTCTTGGTAATTTCCTTTGCAAGTTGCGCCCCACGTTTGCCTTTGAACATTCGATCCGCTTCCTGACGTTCCTGTGGCAATACATCACATCCAGTTACAGTCGACTCTTTCCAGTCAAGTAGCATCTGCCCATAGTTCGAGGAATACAATGACATAATCTACACTATACTTTACTTTAGGGACCAGACAAGGCAACAGGATCAGGTTGGAATCCCAGAAATGCCCATCGCTTGCACCTATTTACCAAGGTGGGAACAATTTCAAAGAAATCTTTGCTCAGTCATCAGAAAGATCAACATGTTGCAGCTCACATTGGGGAAAAACTGAACATCCATCTGCCCTAAAAACATTGATAGCTTCAACAGGGGCAACAATTGCAAGCACCGGTTGAACTCAAAAAAGCAAGGCTATGGGAAAAAACAGGGGAGTGGGTAAAATCAAAATACAGCAAATCTTCACAGGAAGAATTCAGATGTCAAAGATCTAGCACATTTAATTCAAGATAGAGAGCAGATTTTAAAGTCAGCATAATATAAAGTGTCTTATTATCCTGTCTGAAACATCTTGTAATGTTTTATTAAAGACACAGCACAAATGCAGGTTCCTGCTGTCAAGCTTAAAAAAATTTAGTATCCACTTTATTCCAAAAACTATTAATTAGGATACTGATTTATTTACTTAATGTGTTTTTGTTAATTTCTAGGAATGAGGTAGAAGCAGGGCAACAGCTTCAATATCTTAATGCTTAGACTGAACACTGGAAGTAACATCATGAGTCCAGTTAATTAAAGTCAGCGAACATAGCATAAAATGGTACAACTGGCCACAGTAGGTCTTTCAATCTAAACCACTAACAAAAACAAAATAGTCAGGAAAAACTCTCCAGTCAAAATCCCAAAATTATAGCATGCAATTTTATGGTAAAATTGAACCACATCTTAAGATCCGAGCAGGTAACAATAACAAATAATTTAAAATTGCAACATCAGCCTGGGAGTATTACCAAGTAAAGAACACAGCCAATTCCAGTGTACTATTTCCCAAGTTCCAGCAGAGTAAGAAACTCAGGTCAATAGTTCTGCGATGGAAAACAGTCCTTCAATGTTATAACTGTAGAGAAGATTATGCATCAACAACTCACCAACAACATGAACTCCAGCAACAATCAGCAATAGGGGTACTGATCAGAAGATCATAAGAAATAGGAACAGGAGTAGGTTATTTGGCCCATCAAGGCTGGCCCACCATTCAGTAGGATCACGGCTGATCCAATATTCCTCACGTCCAACGTCCTGTCCTTTCCTGAAGTCTGATTCCCCTACCGATCAAAAATCTCTCACAAAGCCAGGAGTATACTATAGGCCACTCAACAGCCAGCAGGAGATAGAGGACAGAATATGTGGACAGATTTTGGAAAGATGTAAAACAGCAGGGTTGTTGTGGTGGACGATTTTAACTTCCCCTGTATTGACTGGGATTCACTTCGTGCTTGGAGCTTAGATGGGGCAGAATTTGTAAGGACCATTCAGGAGGGTTTCTTGATATAGCATGTAAACAGTCCAACCAGGGAAAGGGTTAATGGAGAATTTTGATTGTAGGCAGCTGCTGGAGAGTAAATCCACATCAGACATGGGAGCATTTCAAATGACAGTTGATAAGAGTTCAGGAGCAACAGGTTCCTGCGAAAATGAAGGGTATGTATGACCAGGAATGTTATGACCTTGGTCAAAAAGTAAAAGGAAGCATATGTAATGTCTAGGAGGATGGGAACTGACAAAGCCCTTGAAGTATATAAGGAAAATAGGAAAGAAATTAAGCAAGGAATTAGAAGGGCTAAAAGGGGTCACGAAAAGTTGTTAGCAAACAGGATTAAGGAGAATTCTGAGGCTTTTTATACATATATAAAAACAAGCGGGTAACCAGGGAAATAGTTGACTCACTTAAGGACAAAGAAGTGAATCTACGAGTGGAGCCAGAAGAGGTAGGTGAGGTCCTAAACAAATACTGTGTGTCAGCTATCACCAAAGAGAAGGAATTAGTGGATCTCAGGGAAGGGAGTGTCGAATTTCTAAACCAAGTTGCTTTTAAAAAGGAAGAGGTGCTGTGTGGCTTAAAAAGTATTAAGGTAGATAAGTCCCCGGGTCCTGATGAGATCTATCCCAGAATATTGATAGGCAAGGAATCAAATTGCTGGAGCACTAACAGACATCTTTGTATCCTGTTTGGCCACAGGTAAGGTCCAGAGGACTGCAGAATAGCCAATGTTGTCCCACTGTTTAAGAAGGGTAGCAGGGATAATCTAGGAAATTACAGGCCTATGAATCTCATGTTGGTGGTCAGGAAATTAGTGGAAAAAGATTCTCAGGGACAAGATCAATACACCTTTAGAAGAGAATGGACTTATTATTGATAGACAGCATGACTTTGTGCAGGGGAGGTCATGCCTCATTACCTTGGTTGAGTTTTTTTGAGGAGGTGATGAAGATGATTGATGAGGGCAAAGTGGTTGATGTTGTCTACATGGACTTCAGTAAAGCCTTTGACAAGGTCCCTCATGGCAGACTGATGCAAAAGGTGAAGTCACATGGTATCAGGGGTGAGCTGGAAAGATGGATACAGAACTGGCTTAGTCATAGGAGACAGAGGATAGCAGTGGATGGATGCCTTTCGGAATGGAGGGTTGTGACTAGTAGTGTTCCACAGGGATCAGTGGTGGGACCTCTGCTGTCCATGGCCTACATAAATGATTTGGAGGAAAACGTAGTTGGTCTAATTAGTAAGCATGCGGATGAAACAGATGGGGGGAGTTGTGGATAGTGAGGAGGATTGTCAGAGGACATAGCAGGATACAGATCAGTTGGAGGCATGGGCAGAAAAATGGCAGATGGAGTTTAATCCAGACAAATGTGAGGGGATGCATTTTGGAAGGTCATGTACAGGTGGAAATTATACAGTGAATGGCAGAACCCTTAGGAGTACTGATATGCAGAGAGATCTGGGTGTGCAGGCGCACAGATCACTGAAGGTGGCAGCGCAGGTAGATAAGGTAGTAAAAAGGCCTATGGCATGCTTGCCTTCATTGGAAGGGGCACTGAGTATAAGGATAGATAAGTTATGCTGCAGCTTTATAGAACTTTAGTTCGGCCACACTTGGAATATTGCATACAGTTGTGGTCACCACACTACCAGAAGGATGTGGATGCTTTGGAGAGGGTACAGAAAAGGTTTACCAGGATGTTGCCTGGTATTTTAGCTCTGAAAAAAAGTTGGATAGACTGGGTTTGTTTTCACTGGATGGCAGGAGGGTGAGGGGCGACCTGATAGAAATTTATAAGATTGTGAATGGCATGGATAGAATGAAAAGTATGAGGCTTTTTCCCCAAGGTGGAGCAGTCAATTACTGGGGGACACAAGTTCAAGATGCAAGGGGAGAAGTTTAAAATAGATGTGAAGGGCAAGGTTTTCACACAAAGGATGGTGAGTGCCTAGAACGCACTGCCAGAGATGGTGGTGGTGGATGCGGATACAATAGCAGCATTCAAGAAACATCTGGACAAATACACAACTAGAAAGGGATTAGAGGGATATGGATCGTGTAAGTGAAGACAGTTTTAGTACGGAAGGGCAAAATGTTTCGACGCAGGCTTGGAGGGCCAAAGACCCTGTTCCTGTGCTGTATTGTTCTTTAGATACAAGGACTCTATCCCCACAACTCTCTATGACAAGGATTTCCAACGATTCACAACTCCCAGAAGGGATTCCTCCTCACTTTAGCCTTAAATTGGCACCCCTTTATTCTGAGACCATGCCCTCTGGACCTACACTCTCCCATAAGGGGAGCATCTTCCAGCATCTACCCTGTCAAATCAATGTTTCAATGAGATCTCCTCTTATTCTTGAGGTTGTAGACTACAGTTGTGACCACTTCATAACCCATTTCACCTTCAATGATTGTATATTCAAACAAATCAACAGAATACCAATGGGATTCCCGATATCAGGACTGATGGCAGAAGCAGTAATGCAAAGGTTAGGACAGACAGCGCTCCCCACTATACAACCTAAACTCTGGGTCTGGTATGTAGATGACACCTTCATGATTATCAAACGCACAAGACTAGAAGAATCCCACTGACACATAAACAACATCCTCACCATAATAAAATTCACAAAAGAAGACAGCAATAACTGACTACTCTTCCTAGACAAAAGTAGAATGTAAGAACAATGGGGAACTCCAGACTAGCATGTACAGAAAGACCACACGTACGGACCAGATAATTAGTTACACCAGCAGCTGCCACAACACCCATAAACGGAGCTGAATCAGGGCATTATTCAAATAGGTCACAATACACTGCAGCAACCTGGAATTGTGCAAAGCAGAACAGGAGCACTCGTACAGAGTTTTTAAAAGGAACGGAGACCCAAAAAGCACAATCTGCTGTTACCTCCACAACAGACCACAACAGGACAACACAACACGGCGAGACATACTAGCCACCCTACCACACATCAGAGATGACCATAACACTACTCAGACCCCTAAGTATCAGGGTAACCCACAAACCAACAATCACCGTGCAACAGCTACTGACAAATGTAAAGGATCTCGTACCCACAACCAATAAAACTAATGTAATAGACAAAATACCATACAGGGACTGTCAGAAACATTACATAGGCCAAACTGGAAGAAAATTGACAATAAGGATACATGAACACCAATTGGCCACCAAGAGAGACGACCAATTCTCACTGGTCTCAATAAACACTGACAAAGGAGGACACAAATTCGACTGGGAAAACATCCTTAATAGCACAAGCCAAACAGAGATATGCCAGGGAATTAGACCATAAGAATTCCTAGAGGCCTGGCATTCCAACCGGAACTCCATCAACAAACACACTGAACTGGACCTGACATACAAACCACCTAAAAACAGAACTCGAAGTGATACTAACCACCCCAGCATACCGAGGCATGTGAACAACAAGTGGGACAGAACACCCATAATTCACTGGAGGCACACTGATGATGTTACCTAGCAGGGTGATGAAATGTCTGCAATCAAACACACCGACTCAGCAAGCAAGTCTACAACCTCAGCCTACAAATCTTCTCAAAAACTTTAAACCTCTTATTCTTCCAAACTCCAATGAGTAGAGTCCTAACCTTTTTAATTTTTTTGCTTTTAAAACAATCCCTACATACTGGGGATCATCCTAATGAACTTTCTCTGAACTGCCTCCAATAAAATGATATCTTTCTTTAAATAAGGGGACCGAAACATTCACAGTACTCTGGATGAGGTCTCACCAACACTTCGTACAGTTGAAATAAGACTTCCCTACTCTTAGATTCCAACCCCTTTGAAAAATGGGCCAATATTCCATTAGCCTCCCTGATTACCTGTTCCACCTGTACACTAGCTTTCTGTGTTGTGCATAAGTATGCCCAAGTTCCTTTGTGTTGCAGCTTGCTGCAGCTTTTCTCCATTTTAATAATATTAGTTCTTATGTTTTCCCTTCCAAAATGAACAATTTCTCATCTTCTGACATTACAACCATTTGTCAACTTTTTGCACACTTACATAACCCATCAATGTCTCTCTGTAAATTGCTTGTATCCCTCATTGGAGAATACTTCTGCTCTTTAATCCCACTTAACCTTCCACCTACTTTCCTGATATCTGCAAATTTGGCTACACTATATTCACTTTCTTGTTCCAAGTTATTATTGTATATTATAAACAGCTGCAGTCCCTGCACTGTTCCCTGTGCAACTGCATGTGTTGCCAACCTGAAAAAGAATTCCTTTTCCCTACTTCAGCACAAGCACTGTGCTGTTCTATTTCATCAACATTAAGGGTTTGGGACAAGGGTTAGGGCTGAATGGCCAGTCAAATTTAAAACCAGCTGCTACACCACGTATGAAAGGATCTCTCTCTCCCATGTTTACACCTACAGAGCTATGAACAAGGGAAGATATGTCCTAAGTTAGATCACCATACAACGCAAAACGCCTGTCATATGATTGCATCATTTTGGACATGATCTATGCACATTTTCTTCCAATCCTTATGAAATGCTACACAGTCAAAGACCCCTCCTGCCCCGGTTATAATTTCTTCCGCCCTCTTCCATCGGGCGAAAAATAAAGAAGTTTGTATACAGATTCAAGATTCAAGAACAGCTTCTTCCCCCCTGTAAATAGACTCTTGAACGAACATCTCAAATGTTAATTCTGATCGTTCACTCTCTGCACCTTCTCTGTGGCAGTGACACTGCATTCTATTTTACTACTGTGATGCACTTTGTATGGTACAATCTATCTATATAGCATGCAAAATACTTTTCACTGTACCTTGGTACATGTGACAATAATAAATCAAAATCATTACATTGTGCACAAAGCTAATAATGTTGAAGCAGATCAAACACGTGTAAAAGGCTGAAAATCACTGGGCCATATAATGGTATAATTAGGTCATTTTACTTCCAATCAGGTTGGCTTAATAAGACAGGTGAACATAAAATTATATAAATAAGGAGGAGGTTTTGTGTGCAGATACATGGGTTACTAAATATGGTAGGGCAGGTAGACAAAGCCAGAATTGCTGGTTTTGTACCAAACGGCAGAGCAAATCATGGGGCTGAGGGTGAATTTGAAAATATTACAGGTAGAATGTTTACAATATCTGGTGCCTCATTATTATGAAGACATGGAAGAAATGGAGCAGCACAGGTTCTCTTATCACAAGGGCAGACTGGAAACAAGCAAGAGTACGAACAGTTCTGACAAAAAAACAGGAATTAATGGATTTCACTTGTCACCGAAGTTGCAATAAGGGTGAAATTTAAGATTTAATAAAAAAAGTTAAAGGGAAATTGCAAAAGAATTCTGTTACACACATCATCAAAATGTAGAGTACACCAAAATAAACTGCTGCTGAATTAAATCCTTTACAATAAGAAACAGAAAATGTTTAAAGGGAAGAATACTCAGAAGTAGAATTAGACTGGGTGGGTTATTAAAAGATCTAAGAAGAGAATGGGAATAGACTAGGCAAGATAATGGGGAGTGAGAGAAGAGTGGGATATAATGGATTTTCATTTTGTAATTCTAGTCTAGAGAATAAGGGAAAATCTCAAGGAAATTTTGATTCAGTAGCAATTCTTTTTTCCAACTTTAATTTTCAGAGCAGCCATCACTGCACTCTTCAAGAAGTGTACAAAGGCAACTACAAACAAGCTTCTCCCCTAAAAAAAAATCAAACAGAATATTCCACAGAAGCAAAGATTTGTAGCAGCAAACAGTGCGACCAAAATGTGTTGCTGCAGTTGGTCTAAATCATACCTTCAGTTTCACTTTCTGGAAATCCAGGACTCTGACCTGTGGAACTTTATGGATCACATATAGACGATAATGCTTCTTACTCGTTACCGGGTTCCTCAGGATGCTGTAAATTAACCATTCTCATTATTTAAACTCTTGTATCATATTGATCTGTATCTGCTACAGTAAGTACTGATGCAAAATATCAGTTTACAATATATATAGGACCAAAGCTTGCTTTGTTAAATCTTTGCTTTTTAACTTGTATATAGAAGCTCCTTTTTTTAAGGATTCTCATTAAGGATGAGATAATACAGTACTTGCAAGTGCATGGTAAAATAAGATTTGAGTCAACATGGTATCATCAAAAGGAGGTCATGTCTGACCAACCTGTTAAATTTTTTGAGGATGTAACGGGCAAGTTGGACAAAGGAGAGCCAGTGGACTTGATCTATTTGGATTTCTGGAAGGCCTTTAACAAGTTGCCACACAGGAGGCTGCTAAATAAGGGTCAAAGATGGATAGAGGATTGGCTGACTGGCAAGAAGGCAAAGTTAAAACTAGCAAGTACATTCCAAAGGGATCTGTGTTGGGACCACAACTATTCATGTCATACATTAATCACTAGGATAAAGGAACTGAGGGAATTGTTGCCAAATTTGCAAATGACACAAAAAAGATGGAGGGACAGGTCGTGTTGAGGAAGTGAGGAGGCTGCAGAAGAACCTGGACAGGCTAGGAGAGTGGGCAAAGAAGTGGCAGATGGAATACAATGTGGGAAAGTTGCCCGAGGCTGGAACTGAACCCAGGTCCCTGCTGCTGTGAGGCAGCAGTGCTAACCACTGAGCCACCATGCCGCCCTGTCAAGTCCTGTAAGAATCTTACATATTTCAATGAGATCACCTCTCATTCTTCTAAATTCTTGAGAGTAAATTCCCAAACTGTTTAGCCTTTGCTTGTGAGATAATCCATCTATAACAGGGCATAAATTAACAGCTTTGTAATGGGTTGTTGTAGAAAGTTACAGTAAAAAGGAAGATGTACAGAAACGACAGATGTTCACTGGACACGATTCAATAAAGAAGCTTAAGAAAATATGGAAGACATAATGCTCGCTATCGAAGTATTACTATCCAGATATCAGCGTAACGAGCACATGGCTTACATCAGGTTAATAGAATTCTGTAGGCCAAAGTGAACCAAGCAGGTTTTGTTCATGCTTGTTTGTTCATCCTAAAATAAGTTATGCAAAGGACTCAGGTGGAAAGAACTGTGATCCGAAGTGTGCATAGTATAACATTACCATCTACTGGCATCGTAGCATTTGTCAATCTCAGAATTTCAGGACCAGTCTGACCTTCCATGGTTAAATTAGGGAACTGGCACAACTCTGTTAATAAAGTTATGGGGTTCCTGGTAACTTTGGGATATTTTCTTCTTGGTGCAAGAAATTTTTTCTTTGTATTCATTACAGCCAATGGCAGCAGGTTTGACAATTCTAACCAATGTAAGGTGATGACATGTTTCATTATATAGGGTTTTTAACTTTTCAGTCACTTCAATCTTTATAAAATGATACAACAAATACACTGTTCTGAAACACAACTGAACAAGATACACTTAAAGAGCAAAATGGATATTTGATTAGGGAAGAGACTGAGAGAAAGCCAGAAAGACATAATGTGGTGCGATTCCAGTGTATATGTTCCCATCAAAACCAGCTATGTCCTGCAAGACAGCTGTTGTATGGTGGCAAATAGCAAGTATATTAACAAACTCAGAGGCTAATTCAGACACAGCCTCAGCAAAAAGCTTAAAAATAATTATACGCAGGAATCACCATTAAAACAGATCGAGAGAGAAAACCTGTGATAGAATGCTGGCTCACACAGCTGCTATGGTATCAAGCCTCAACCACATTCCCATAGAGATTATGCCAATCAAAATATCCACATATCATTTGCGTATATAAACAGCAGCAAGCAAACTCACCTCAGGAACGTAAGAGATTTGATGGTTGAAAGCGTATCTAGATCACCCTGTAGGGATAGATGGAAGTTGAGATTAAACATTGATAAAGTTCCCAAACGGATCGTAGCGTGAGTTAAGTTTGGAGCTTATACTGCACAACTGAAAAACCGATGTTACTTCGACCAGCTGTTGCTCATAAGGACAGGAGGCTAATCAGCATAAAGAGCGAGCCCTCTTATGGCACAATGGCAGTGTCCTTACCTCCAGATCAAGACACCCAGGGTCAAGTCCCACCTACTCCAGAGGTGTGTAATAACATCCCTGAACAGGCTGATTAGCAAAACAGGTATAAACGTGAACAAAAAAGACCCTCTTGTGGTGATGTGGTAGCATCCTTACCCCTGGATCGAGACACTCCGGTTCAAATCCCACCTGCTCCAGAGGTGTGTAATAACATCTCTGAACAGGTTGGTTAGAAAAAATAAGTTAAATAAAAATGTAGGGTTCTTGTGGCACAGTGACAGTACCCCTAACTCTGAGCTAGGACAATGCGGTCTCCTCTACATTGGGGAAACGAAGCGTAGACTGGATGACCGTTTCGCATAACATCTACATTCTACTCGCAAAAAAGACTCTGAACTTCCAGTTGCCTGCCGCTTTAATACACCACCCTGTTCCCTGGCGAACATCTCTTTCTCAGGCTTGCTGCAGTGTTCCAGCTCAATGTGAGCTGGAAGTACAACACCTCATTTTCTGCCTGGGGACCCTGCAGCCCTCTCAATATTGAGTTCAATAATTTTAGGGCCTAAATTCTCCCATGTCCTAGCCCCTTACCCCACACATCCGGCCTTGTTATCATATAGCCTGCCATTACACACTACCTATTGTTAGTCACTAACAGTCCCCTTTCACAACTATTCACTCTCCAGGTCAGATCATTATCAACTCCTTTGTCTGTCCTATTGCTCTTATCTCTCTTTGGGCTCTATCCTCACCTATCATTTACTCCCTAACCCCTCCCCCTCCCTATCTTCTGCATAGAAACCATATTTTCCCAGCTACCATCAGTTCTGAGGAAGCGTCACTGGAACCAAGACATTAACTCTGATTTTTTTTCTTCACGGATGCTGCCAGACCTGCTGAGCTTTTCCAACAACTTCTGTTTTTGTTTCGGAGCTAGGAAGCCTGAGTTCAAGCCTTATATGTCTCAGTTGAACAGGTTCATTAGAAAATATCTATATGTGATACAGGTGACTGAGATAATGGGGATTGTATTTTAGGGCACTCGTAGCACAGTGGTAGTGTCCTTACTCCTGCACCGAGAGGCCAGGGTTGAAGCTCAATTTGCTCCAAAGGTGTGTACTAACATCTATGAACAGGTTGATAAGAAAAATAGATCAAAAAAAAAAAATCAGCATGAAGAACTTCCTCCATTGAATTAGACTATGTTGATCTTCATCTAAACTTCAATTACTTAACATGGTTCCATGTCTCCCAATTGTCTTTTGCAGCAAAAATATATCAGTCTCACAGTGGAAACTCTCAAGTGACTTCCAATCTTTTGCGGGAGGATTCCAGATTCCCATCCCGTGTAAAGAGCTTCCTGACATCACACCTCAAACTTCCTGGCTCTAATTTTAAAGGTTATGTCCTCTTCACCAGGACTCTTCAACTAAGGAAATAATTTCTCTGGTCATAATTAATCCTTTAATCATCTGCAACATCTCAATTAGATCTCACTTTAATCTTCTTTAATCGAAAGTACAAACTTGATCTACGGAACCTGCTCTCCTAAAGTTTAGTTCCATATCATACTGGTAAATCTCTACGTTAACAGTGGCTAAAGACAAAATGGCAGGAAAATATTTCGTGATATGGAATCATGTAATTATAGCACTTTACAGTTATCTGTAATGAATGGAAATGCTTCTAGGCCATTTCAAACGGGTGGAATTAATGGAGTTTAAGTGGTGAGAAATATTAGTTTTTCCTTTGACTACTTTTTATCACTGGCAAAATTGCTGCATTGTGTCAAACTACCAAAGTGAACTCAGCCTTTCAATGTTTAACGTGGCTAGTATTGCATGTACTAGAACATGACCTATTTCTATCTGTATATCTAGTACATGAACTGTTGTTCAAGAAATTGAAATATAAATTTTCATAATTGAAAAGGTGTAGGTTTGGTGCTTTTCTTGGCTGATTGTTTAACCAGATTTATTATTTATTTTACATGTTGGAGTAGACATGATTTGAAGATACTTGGGAGCAACCTAACATTAGCAAAATGGGTGCCAGTAATGGGGTTATTTTCAGATTTAAAACTTCCCAATCCTATTAATGGAGGAAACTCCAGGGTACAATCTAACACTCCGAATTTGATTCATCTTCCAACTCAGCTTAGACCTAAGAGCAAATTCCAGTTCCATATATTGTTAAATTGCATAGTTAATTTAGACCTTACAGTTATAATGCATGACAAATATACCATTATATATGTGGAAAGTGATAACACCCAGCTGTCCCTCACCATTACCTCTCTCAATCACTTGTTCAACATCCAGTACTGGATGGACAGAAATTTCCTCTGAATAAATAACGCAAAGACTGAAGTCATTGTCTTGGTCCACAGGGCAAACTACTTGATGTTAAAGCAGGTGCCAGCAGCAGGGAGAAAAGGGAAAAACAAAAGCTATATAGTCGGGATTTTTGCACGTGTTGTGAACTGCATTCTATGGAAGTCAGCATCAGCCTTGCCCAGGCTTGGCTCACCCACTTCATGTTCTGGGTGCGTGTCACCTCAAAACTGTTCGTGTTTTTGTGATGTTTATATACTGTGCTCAAACTTTCCTCTCACTCAGCAGCTTCTGCGCCAGTACCACTTCCAACACTCACACTGATAGTTAAAAGCCGCACACTGCGCGTGCACGCCTCCTGCTGTCATAGCCAACAGCAAGTCATTTCTAGAAGACATTATATGATGTTGCATTCTTAAAGGTTTACGGCCAACATATTTCAAAGATATTTCTGCAAAGGCTGGAAAAAGAATTACAAAGATGGAATTCCATGGTCCCAAAGTTGGAATTCTGTTGAATGATGAATAATACTGTAAATCTGCATTGTGTCCCTAGGGCCACCATTTAACAAACTGTCCTAGAATACAATGACATTTGGTTACCAAGTACTGAGAATACCAAGGCAAGGTCTGGGCTTTCTACACAGGTTAAAGAGCCTAAAAAGAACTTTGTCTTTTAAATGCCTAAATTAAATGAATAAATGAAAGATGTTGTTTGAAAATATATAGTTTTTTTCATGTTGTTTATAACCATTGTCACAGGACTACAGTTAAGAGTTAGATCGAAAAGTTATACACAGGTCGCATTATATAATAGTTGTCCAGAACTTTTCCATTTTAAATATTGACAAAGCAGTATCTCCCGGAAGTTACTGTCAGACATGTTGAACAGATATTTGTTGCAACTAATTGCCAGTTGAGTTCACAGACCTACATGAAGAGAAAACACCGCTCAAATCAGGAAGAAAATATTTAAGATATTTATGATACTGAAGATTGGGTGTGGCAAGTCACACTGGTGCTCTCTGGTGATTTTGCACTTCTTTTCATAAAAATCCCATTGGATATCTGGTCTGTTCAAATTTTCCAATGAGACAACCATCATAGGAATTTTCCCAATCAATAATGGATGCAAAAATAATAGAAAATTTTAATTCACGTTTAAGAGAACAGAAAAAATTATACATTTACACAAGATATTTAATAATTTTTGACATTTCAAAGAAACACTTTACATGTGAGTCACTGCTGTAGTTTCGTAAAACCAATTTGTTCACAGTAAGCTTCCACAGATAGCAATGTAATGATGAGCATCCGGATTTGTGTTTGGGGAACAAGTTATGACTGGCAACCAGGGAGAAAGCCTCTGCCCTACTTCAAACAGATCTTTAACGGCAAGAACGGGAGGCCCCGTTTAACATCGCATCCAAAATATTGCACAACTGACACCAAACCACTTCCTCAGAATTATACAGCCAATATTATTTGTTCAAGTCTCTGGAGTGGGACTTGAACCAACAGCCTTCTAATGGGAGCGCTATCATCAAGCATGCCTGACAGACCAGCAGTGGAATGCTCTATTATCTGAGCAGACATTTCAAATGCAGCAAAAAACAGGAGATTGTCAAGGACAAGGCAGAGTAATTGAGAACAGGGGAGATTGAGTGTTGTTGACAACATTTGTGTTAATCACATTTCAAAAATATGTGCAACTTACCAGCTCCTGTAAGTTGTTGTTGGTGAGTACTAGCTCCCGCAGATTGGGCAACGCCTGCTCGAGACCTTCACCTATCCGACTGAAGCAAAGACATCTTACAAACTGTTCAACACACTCCATATCATTTTAAAAATTCCTTCTGCTAACACTTTGTATAGTACTTGAACATTGCTGTGAAAGACATTGACTTTGATATAGTCTCAAAATTGTATAGCATGCCTGGACTTTTTGAAGTACCCTATGCTCTAATGAGGTATAGCCAACAGATGTTACGCATTCGACTGCAATGTTTCTTGCAGACTGCTTATTCAGAGATCAATGTGGCACTTGTACAGCAAATGGGACTTCCCTAATGCCCATAATCCACCCTCCAGATTAATACCTTGCAAAACTCAAACAATCAGTATTCCTTGCACATCTGAAAAGGTAGGATGAGGGATATATGCTGATTCAGAAGTTGCAACTAATGGACATTCAGCATTGGTGGCTGAGGCTGCATCACCTGGGGGGTCTGGGGACAGCAGGAAGGTCAAAAAGCACAGAAGGTCTGGGATATGGAATTAGGGATGCAGAGTACCTGAGAGTGCAGAAATGAAAGAAGGCACACGATTAAGGATGCAGCTACAGTTATAACATTTAAAATATATTTAGGTAAGTATTTGGTTAAGAAATGCTTGGAAAGATACAAGCACAAACAGGTGGGACTAGTTTAGTTTGGAATTATGGTTAACATTGACTAGTTGAATTGAAGGGTCTGTTTCCATGCTTGTGACTCCATAAGATAAACATCTAGCAGGGTCAGAAGAAAAGATTACAAAAAAGAAACAGCAAAAGTGGAAGTGATTGCTCTGGTCTGGAACCACAACCAAAACAGGTACACAAATCAAATACAATAGCAAATGGGAAATAGGAAATGGATGGCGACAGTAGAAAGGCGTCAAGTGTTAAAGTTTGCGATCCTGTGATGGATGATAATGATGTAGGAAGGGTGGAATCAGCAAGAAACATGAACAGGTTATGACTATTTTTTTTAAATAATCTTGTTTGCATTGCTGCACGATGGTTTGAAGTATGAAATAGCATTTTGCTTTTAATCATGAGATTTGACAAGTTTTAAAATGTGAATTGTGCATGAGATTTTTTGCTTAGTTTTGTTGTTGTGCTAAATCATCCAACTAAATATAAAAGATTAGAACAATTTCAACCAGTTTTTGTTACAGAATTATAGCCATAGAATTTCTTTAAGGTCATAGAATTAAGATGAGAGGGGAAAGATTTAAAAGGGTCCTGAGGGGCAACTTTTTCACGCAGAGGGTGGTGTGTACACAGAATGAGCTGCCAGAAGTAGTGGAGGCTGGTACAAGTACAACATTTAAAAGGCGTCTTAAGAGGAAACAAATAGTAGGAATTAATGTGTCCTTTTCAAATTGGCAGGCAGTAACTAGTGGGGTGCCACAGGGATCAGTGCGGGGACCCCAGCTTTTTACAATATATATTAATGATTTGGATGAGGGAACAAAACGTAACTTCTCCAAGTTTGCAGATGATACCAAGTTGGGTGGGGAGGGTGAACTGTGACGAGGATGCAGAAATCCTTCAGCATGATCTCAACAGGTTGGGTGAGTGGGCAAATCAATGGCAGATGCGTAATTTGGATAAATGTGAGGTTATTCACTTTGGAAGCAAAAACAAGAAGGCAGATTACTACCTGAATGGCTGTAATTTGGGAGAGGGGAGTGTGCAGTGGGACTGGGAATCCTTGTATACCAGTTGCTTAAGGTAAGCATGCAGGTGCAGCAGGCGATAAAGAAAGCAAATGGTATGTTGGCCTTCTTTGCGAGAGGTTTTGAGTACAGGAGCAGGGATGTGTTGTTGCAGTTATACAGGACCTTGGTGAGGCCACACCTGGAACACTGTGTGCAGTTTAGGTCTCTTTTTCTGAGGAAGGATGCTGTTGCTCTCGAGGGAGTGCAGCGAAGGTTTACCAGGCTGATTCCAGGGGTGGTGGATCTGACGTACGAGGAGAGATTGACTAGGTTAGAACATAGAACATAACAGCGCGGTACAGGCCCTTCGGCCCTCGATGTTGTGCCGACCTGTGAAACCAAT
>NC_063364.1:857932-880192 GCF_021869965.1 Rhincodon typus | reverse complement strand
ATACATTCCACTACGAAGGAAAACCGGAAGTGAGGCAATCCATTTCAGCGGACCCCAGAGTTTAGAACCCAGGCGGGAAAACACACCGACACTTCATCGGAGGCTGCACTGGGGATGTTACCCAGCATGGTAACGAAACGTCTGCGAAACAAGAAACCAGCTCGGTGAGCCAACCAACCTCAATTTAAAAGACATTTCAATAGGTACATGGATAGAAAAGGGTTAGAGGGATATGGGCCAAATGCAGGAAAATGAGACTAGTTCAGTTTAGGAAACCTGACTGGTATAGATGTTTCCTATAGCAATATGTCCATGGAGCCCTTCAGGGAGCAGGCTATACTGGATCTGGTATATTGGTAATGAAGCAAGTTTAATGAATGACCTCAGTGAGTAAAAAGTGCCCCATGGAAGTTGAAATCAGAGCTTGATTGAATTTAATACAGTTTGATTTTTTTAAAATATAAACTATTTTCCTAATCAACCTGTTCAGAGATGTTATTACATACCTCTGGAGCAGGTCGGACTTGAACCCGAGCCTCTTGGTTCAGGAGTAGGGACCCGACCTTTGCACCACAAGACAGCCTCAATACTCAGTTTGAAAGTGAGAAACCTGAGGTGAAAACAACTGTGTTCATCTTAAATTAAAGGGAATTACAATGAAATGAAGATGGAGTATTAGTAAAGCCGACTGGCCAGATGGATTAACAGTGTAGTGATTTGACTGATGTCAGCCAGGTGGATCCCATTGTGTATGAGTTCTCTGATTGGGGCTGTTAACCTGGTCCAGTCAGGGAGTCCTGGCTGACAGAGAGTAGCAGGAATGTCAGGCATTCTGTTCATTCTAGGAGCCGGCTTGGTGCTAGCTGGGTCATTGTCGTGCACTGTGCACACGTAAGTAAAGGATGAATTGGTGACAGGATGCCGGCCTTGGTGAAGTTATTTCAGTGGTGACGAGAGTAAAACATACCCCTGAAGAGATTTGCTTGCAACCGACATCTTTGAATTGGGGTATGCATTTCGGGCATCATGCTGCTATTCGGAAAGTTCGGCTCATTTGATCCTGCCCAGTATGTGGAAAGAAGGTGATAATTGTTCCAGTCAAATGACATTGGGGCAGACAAAAAGCAATGAGTAATTCTCCTGACTGCTTCTGGACCTGCAGTTTTTTCAGTGTTTAGGAGTCCAGGTTTCCCAGAGACACCAAATACTAAAACCTTTCAAGAGTTGACAGATTTAGCTAAAGAATATTATGAAACCAAGCTTCCTGTAATTCTCAGATGCTATTGGTTTTACTTGACAGTTGGAGAACCAGGGAATCTGTATCAGGATTTTTGATGAGGTTATGACGGGTAGCAAAGGCAAGTGATTTTGGTTTAACCCTGAGTGAGATGCTAAAAGACCATTTGGTATGTGGGAATTAACGATGTGACCATGCAAAAGCGCCTACCAGCTGAAGCCCAACTTGGCTTCGACAGGTACTACAACTGGCTTTGTTGTTAGAAAAAGAGGCAAGTGGAGCATGAGTTACAGAGTACGCTGATGGAAATAGGCAGCCCTGTCTGGCTGACTGAGCTTGGGGAACACCACTTCAGTGAAGGCAGTTGCATAGCCTCATTCAGGACATATCCTGAACAGAGGAACCCTAAACAAACCCAAGCCTGGGCCAAATGTTTAAAATTTTCTCAAGGATCTGGGCCGGCCGTTGCTACCGGTATGTGGACTTGAGACAGCAAAAGTGTCCACTAGGCTTGAATTCAGTAAGAGAACCCATAGGCTTGTACCCAGGAGAGTGCACACCCTGGAAATTCCACCTACGGCTGGTTTGGAACAGTTAAATTGTTAAGCCACATCCAAACCAGAACCAATCAAAATAAACATCTTGTTAAATGCTCACCCAGTTCAAATGGAGGTTGATATCAGCGCGGCTGCATCAGTGTTTGCGGAACCAGTCTTTATCAAAATTCGATCTGGACTCCAACTCTTAAGTTAGCCTAAAACCCCCACTAGGCTGAGAGCCTATATCAGGGAGGCCCTACAGAATAAGGGTACAGCTTTGGTTCCAGTCTCTTATCAGAGGCAACAGGTTCATTTACTACCAATTGTAGGAAAAAGCTTAGGCCCAAGCTTAATGGGGAGAAATTGGTTGTGAAAAATTCAACTTGATTGGCTCCACATTTTTCGATTAGAAAATGGCTGCCTGAGTGAAGTCCTAATTAAATACCTGGAAGGTGTTCAGGGAGGTCTTGGGACTGTTAAAGGGGCTATGGCCACCTTACATTGTTGACCAAGAAGTAATTCTATGATCCTGGAAGGCCCACGTAGTGCAATTTGCCTTATGTGCAAAAGTAGAGGCAAAAATCAGGAGGCTGGAAAGCGAAGGAATCACCAAATCAGTACAGTTTGCAGAACGGGCAGCACCGGCTGTACCGATTGTGAAGCCTGATGGGTTGGTTTGCCTTTGTGGGGATCTTAAACGGTGAAGTGCTTTTCACAGCTGGATAAATACCCAGTCCCTTGCACAGAGGACTTGTATGCCAAAATGGTTGGGGAGGGATGCTGTCCTTCGTGAAGCTAGACATTAGCCGTGCATATCTGCAATTGTGATCGGATGAGGATTCCCAGAAGTATGCTACAGTTAGTACCTATATGGGTTTGTACCAAAGAATGAGACTGGCTTTTGGGGTATCATCAGCCTATTGCCATTTTCCAGTGGACAATGGAGAACATTTTACAGGGTCTACCCAAGGTTGCCATTTATCTGAATGACAACATCGAGGGCCGAAGGGCCTGTACTGCGCTGTAATGTTCTATGTTCTATGTTCTATGTTCTATGTGCTAATAACTGGCCTATGTGCTAATAATATATGCCAATAAAGAGCATTTAGAAAACTTGGACATAGTGCTTAAGCATTTCTTCAAGGCAGGGGCATACCTTAGGAAGGAAAAATGTCTGTTCCAGGCAGCCCAAGTGACCTACTTGGGCTACAGAGATAACAAAACCGCGTTACATCCATTGCAAGATAAAGTGAGGGTGATCAAAGGTGCCCCTGGCTCCCACATCTGTACCAGAGCTTACATCTTTCCTTGGTGAATTATTATGGAAATTTTATATGCAATACGATCTCCATCCTGTCACCGTTATATTTGCTATTGAAAAAGGGTCAGCCCTGGAAGTGGTCTCGTAGCCAAGATGTAGCTTTTAGGGAAGTGAAGAAGCATCTATCGTTGTCTGAGGCACACTACAATCACACACTGACATGTAGTGCTGACATGGAATGTCTCCCCATACAGTATCTAGGTAGTATTGTCTCACTGGTGCCCAGAGGAGAGGAACGCCCAATAGTGCATGCTTCCTGGACTTTCGCTGATGCTGAACAGAGAAACCCCTAGAGCGAGAAGGATGGTCATCTTTGGTGTGAGAAAGTTCCACCAATACATTTACATACATAAATTTGTAAAAATAACAAACCAAAACACATGGTAGGGATACTTGAAGAGCACAGGGCTGTGCCACCCACAGCTTCAGGTCGAATTCGGCGGTGGGCTCTTATCTGAGTTTGTATAATTACAAGTTAGAACACTATCTGGGAGGTCAAGGGGCAAATGCGATGCCTTGAGTTGCCTCCCACTGGAGATTACACAATTGGTGGCATCACCTGGAAGAGCCGGTGCTGGTTTTAACCATTCTGTACACCCTCCTGGTCACTGCTGACAGTATCAGACTGTGCACAGAAAAAGTTCCCTTGCTGGAAAATTAAAATAACTGGAGGTGATGGGGTTAAACAAAAAGGCCATCACAACCAGAATTGTAACTTTTCTGGATGCAGTGAGACCAATTCACCATAGAGGATGACCTATTATTATGGGGAGCAAGAGTGATTGTTTCGAGGAAAGGTCATCGATAGATACTGGCTGAACTCCCCCAGGGTCATCTAGGGGTTTCCAAAATGAAGATGTTGGTGAGAAGTTATGTTTGGCAGCCAGGATTAGATGCTGATGTAGCTGCATTGGACAGTGGCCAGAGTACCAACAAGGACAAAAATTACAGCCAGCAGCTCTGCCACACTCATTGGATGGGAAAGGTGAACCCTGGATTCGATTACACACTGACTATACAGGTCCTATCAGGGACTCTATGTTTTTAGTCATTGTGGACGCCAATTCAAAATGGTTAGATACATATAGAGTTCATCCGTCAAATATGGCAACGATGATTGAAAAGTTGTGAGCATCTTTTGCTAGACACAGACTCCTGGAGGTGTTGGTCACAGAAGGGAATTAGAGTATTTCCTAAAGTCAAATGGTATTCGACATGTAAGGACAGTTCAATACCGTCCATAGTCCAGTGGTCTGGCAGAAAGAGCAGTCCAAACTTGGAAGGCAGGCTTAAAGAAACAGCCAACAGCTTCACTCGATACCAAACTGTCCTGGTTCTTGTTTGATAATAGCACAACCCCCTATGCAACTATAGGGACATCTCCAGCAGGGTTGCTAATTGAGGAGAAAACTCTACACCAGGTAAAATCTGATCTTCCCATACCTGGGGGGAGAGTGAAACGGCGTAAAGAACGCCAGTACTGAACACAAGACTCCTCTAAGTGAGGGAGGTAGTTTGCTTCAGGGGACGTAGTTTGGTGTTGAAACCATGGGAATGGCCCAGCACGGGTGAAAGGCATAGTTGACGTGAGGTCAGATCCTGTGACATACAAAGTTCAAGTAGGAGAGGTGGTCCTGAACAAGCACATGGACCACGTGAAAGCTGCAGCCTCGCAAACGGTGCAGGAGCAAAGCATACTCAGCCCGTCAGAACATCTGGCATGGCTGTCAGAAACCCTGGGTTCTCTCACTCTGCTTAATGTCAAAGAAACCTCTGAAGATGAGATGGACATGGCAGGTGTTGCTGCCTCGACACTGTTATCTCCTGAAAAAGAAGGTGAGCTGCGGCTGAGATGCTCCAGGCACAAGTGACAGGCTACGGTCCGGTACCTGTCACCTGTATCTGAGGCAGAGTTGGAGGAACCGGACCTGGTGCGAAAATGCCCCAGGAAAAGCTACAGGAAAAATAATGGCCCTCCACCCCAGGACATAAGAGGAATGGATGCAGTGATTGGACTGATATCAGCCAGGTGGATCTCATTGCATGTGAGTTCCTTGATTGGACCACTTTAACAGCCCCAATCAGGGAGTCCTGGCTGACAGATATAAACGGTAGTGTCAGGAGTTCTGTTCACTCGAGGAGCTGGCTGTGTGCCACCTGGGTCAGTTTCACGCACTATGTGTAAATAAAGGTAACTTGGTAACGGGATACCTGCTGGCGTTGAATTATTTCAAACAGGAAAGATAGTAAGCAAGCAGTGGCAGAAATTTTAAGGAGGTAATTCATGACTCTCAGCAAAAGTAAAGAGGAAATATTATGAGTGAGAGAAACCACCCATGGTCAAAGATGTCAAGGAGAGTATAAAGTTGAAAGAAAAAGTATACAAGGAGGTAAAAAATAGTGATTGCCTCAAAGGCTGGGATAAATTCAGAACCCAACAAAGGAGGGCTAAAAAGTGAGAGTCAATAAACTATAAGGGCAAACTTGTGAGCTTCTTTAAATATATAAATAGGAAGAGAAAGGTCAAAGTGAACATATGCTCTTTAGAAAATGAATCTGGGGAGATGGTTACAGGGAATGAGGAAATGGTAGAGGAGTTAAATAGATATTTTGCATCAGCCTTTCCTTGGAAGATACTTCAAACATCCCATTAATACTAAAGAATATGGGGGAGGAATTAAGTCAGTAGAGAAGTAGTATTAAACAAACTAATGGCATTAAAGGTAAATAAGTCCACTGGCCTTGATGGCTTGCATCTTTGCAGATGAGCTTCTTAACATCTCTCCTGAATGGTCTGCTCCTAATTCTCAGATTACGACCCTTAGTTCCAGAATCCCCAATCAGTGGAAATAGTTTATCCGCTTTGTCTTTTCTTGTTAATACCATGAAGACTTCAAACAGATCACCTTTTAAATTCCAGAGAAAAGAGACATAATTTGTATAATCTCTCCTCATAAGTTAACTCCTAAAGTCTAGGTATTATTCTTGTAAAACCTACATTGTATTCCCTCCAAGGCCAATATATCCTTTCTAAGGTGTGGTGCCCAGATCTGCTCACAGTACTCCCAAGTAGGATCTATCCAGGGTTTTGTATAGCTGCAGGGAAGAAGCTGGTCTTGAATCTGTTGGTATGTGTGTTTAAGCTTTTGTATCTTCCACCCAATGGCAGAGGGTGGAAGAGACTATAGCCAGGCATCTTGAATTACGTTGACTGCCTTCCTGAAGCAGTGATAAGTGTAGATGGAGTCAATGGATGGAAGGCTGGCTTGCGTGATGGACTTTCTCAGGAGTCCACTGCAGCATTCTGTTTTCACTTGCACTCCTTATTGTGCATCTAACATGATGTCATCAGACAACTGGACTATAAAGCTTTCTCTTCCTTCGCGCAAGTCATTGCCAAATATAGAGAAAAACAGAAGCTGACACAAACTCCTGGAAACACCACTTAATCAAGTTCTGCCAATTAGAATGTGGACCCATTATCCATACTCTGACTCATACATCTTCTAGTCACTTTGCAACCATTTCAAATGGTTGCTTCCAGCTCTAAGCGCTTTCATTTCTGTCAACAGTGTTTCTGTTACATTATTTTGAATTGATTCTGCAGTCCCAGATGAATAACATCCCTAAATAGTCTCTTATCCACTGCATTTGTGACCAGCTTCAGAAAAAGTACAATTAGGTTTATAAGGCATAACTTGTCTCTCATTTATACTGCTTTCTCTGAATAGACCATGGGAACTGTTTATAAAGGAGTAATTAATAGACAGCATGGCCAATGTGTTATGTAAATTTGAGGTATATTCTTATTAGTTAAAAAGTTAGATTCTAAAGTTATTTGTAAGAAATTGAAGAGTTAACATAGTGTTGCCTGAAAGGAGTACTGAACCTTTTCCCAGATGTTCTTCCCTTGTTTGACAGACAAAAGACATGGAATCAACTCATTTCAGTTAAACAAACCCTTCTTTATTTTAACCCTTTAGATACCAATACTCAATATAAAACATACATTCGAGTGAAACTCCTCACTGTCAGAGATATGAACCTGGTTTTGTACTACGTAAAATGTTTAGTCAAAACATCCTCCACTATTCTTCAGTTATTTTACCCATTATCAGATTTTCTCAGCTTACTGTGGATGGTGTCTGTCTCATTTCATCAAAGTCAGCATTACCCAAATCTAAAATTCTAGTCACTGATTTCTACTTTTCACTTTCAAACACTATGTTGAACTCAATTGTGTTATGATCACTGTTTGATAAATAGTCATACACAGGTTACTAATTAAGTCTCGCTCGTTACTAAACCCAATATTGCTTGTCCGTTTGTTGCATCTAGAACATATTGATGAAGGAAACTATTCTGGACGCACCCTAGCAACTCACCACCATTCTGTCAGCTGCTCATCTGCCTCCCCCAGTCTGGATGAAAGTTAAAATTCTCCATTAATGCTAATCTGCCTTGCTATATAGTTGCCTAATTTTTGCAGTTATGCAATCTAGCACTTCAGAGCTGCTACCCGGGCTCTTTATGTAACAACTATTCTTACAGTTTTAGATCCTGTACTGTTTCTCATTTCTGCCCATACCATCTCCATTGAATGCTTTCCCCTCATTGTATACTCCCAGATGAATGAAGTGTTTGTAATCAGTAAGTCTGCTCTACATCCTCTGCCATTTTCCCTATCCGTCCTGTAAACCTTTAGAACCTTGTATATTTATTTCCCAGTCCTGACCATCCTGCAACCATGTCTCAATAACAGCAACCATATCATTATCTCCAATTTGAATTTATGCCGATGGCTGATTTTCATTTATTCCATATGCTCTGTGCATTTACTTATAGAACTCTTATTTGGACCGTATACTCTAACCTATTCCTCATTATTCACCTGTTTGTTATTTCTCTTTTGGTTTAATCAATATGTTTCTTATAGTATTTCCATTCCCTGCCACACCTGAAGTCGAATTCCTGACTGCTTGTTTACTTTCTATCCCATTACTTGCTTTTGAAACTGTTTCGACTTCCCTCTCCCTATCTCAGTTTTTTAAATGCCAACGAGTATGGGCTAAACCCGTTCAGCCCTCATCTCAGAAATCAGTCCAGTGAATCTTTTATGAACTGCAACCAATTCAAGGAGGGATAAACTTGCATAACAAAGCAAAACTTCTATGTTGTACATAAGGTATGGTCTCACAAATTTAATGTGCAGTTGTCATTAGGGAAGGTGATGGCATAGTGGTGTCATCATAGATTATTCATCTAGAGACCCAGTTAAATGTTCTGGGGACCTGGGCTCAAATGGTGGAATTTGAATTCAAGAAAAATCTGGAATTAACAGTTTAATGATGATCAAGGAACCATTGCTGATTTTTGGGAAAAAATCTGTTCACTAATGCCCTTTAGGAAAGGAAACTTGCCATCCTTGTCTGGTTTGGCCTACATGTGACTCCAGACCTACAGCAATGTGGTTGACTCTCAACTCTGGACAATCAAGGATGGGCAATAATGCCGGCCTAGCCACTGATGCCTACACCTACTGCATGAATTAAACAACAAGATTCCCCATTTTTGTACTCTATCCCCTTTGCAATAAAGATCAATATTCCATTTGCCTTCTAGTTACTCGCTGTACAAACATGCTAATAGTTTGTGATTCATTTATGGAGAGCCCAGATGTCTACATATCACAGCCAAAATAGACAACCTCACATTTTTTCACATTATATACAATCTGCCAAATATTAACACACTCACTTACCCTATTCTTATCTCTTTGTAGACCCTTTCAGATGTGTTTTTCCCCATCATGACTTTGGGCCAACTTTTGAAAGGCATCATGGTTAAATCAAAAAGATGCTGCCAACTTAACACGTCATAATGAAATGCTGTATGATGAGTTATCCATGTTTTTATTGCACTGAGTATGATAGTGCTCTGTTTTGAAAGGGCACATTTCCATTATATTGGATAGCAGTATAAAAGTCTTCAGATGCATGAGAGTAGTTTATTCACTAGAGATAAAGTGCAGTTTTTGTATTCTACAGTACTGAAATTAAGATTTGGCGATGTTAATTGTCATTTTTACATTCATGTTCTCATTAAAATTCAACTTTGACATCTGTTTCACAGCTTGGGCCAATGCATATGTTTCTGATTGACTTAAAGCTTTAAAATAATCAACTTTGGAAGTCTTGTTGATTATGGTTGTTTAGTGGAATCTTATTATTGATGTTTGGCTGGGAATAAAAACACACTAATGGAATTAAGTGAGAAGGTTTGTTAACAGCTATCAAGGGATTGAGAGCTTGATTAATTTGATAGTTTCATGAGCTATTAATAGGATTATGGTTGTTTCAAGTATATGATACAAACATAAGAATGAATGTTCATTGCATTGTCAAAGAACTCTAATAGATTATTCAGCAACAATTTGCTTTTCATAAAAATGTTCACTCCAATTATATTATGACTTTCTAAATGTGTGACTGAAAAGATGGTGGAGGAGGGAGCACCTTAGATTCTTAGGACATAGGGATGGGCTCTAGGTGAGAAGGAACTTCTACAGGCTTAACAGGTTACACCATAAAGGAACTGGGACTGAGTCACCTGTGAGACCTTTTCAGTTCTATTGGAGAGGGTTTGATTTAACTTGACAGGAGTGTGGGAACCAAGAGATAATTTCAGAGAAGAATACTGTGAAAGATAGCAGCAGAATAAGAAATAGTTGTTGAACAATTGGGGCAGAGTAAAGGAGAAAGTGAAAGTCTAGATCAGAATTACTGTGCGTGTACATGATGTGTTGAATAGGATTGTTGAGTTACAGGCACAAAGATTGGCACGTGGAAATATGATGTTGTGGCTATAACAGAGACCTAGCTCAAAGAAGGTCAGGACTGGCTGCTAAATATTCCTGCTTACAAGGTGTTCAGGAAAGATAACAAAGAAAATAAGGGGATGGCAAGTGTGGGTGTATTGATTAAAGAGAGCAGTACAGTGCTGGAGCAAGAGAAGGTCTCAGGAAAGGTCAAGGGCATAAATTGATACGTGGAGCTAAGGAAAAAACATGCAAATAAAAACATGCAATTTAATTGCGTGGTGTAGTCTATAGGCCACCAACAGGTGGAAAGGATGAAGAGGAACTAAATTTTCAAGGAAATTACAGAGAGGTGAAAGAATTGTACAAGAATATTTATAATGGAGACTTGAAATATCTTAAAAAAAACTGGAATAGTAAAAGAACAGTTGGAGGCAAAAATTCCTAGATGGTGTTGAGGAAAATGTTCTACAGTAATACCTTACCCATCCACTGAGTAAGGCGACTTGCTGGGCCTGGTTCATGGGAATGGGGTGGGCCAAGTAGATCAGATGTCAATGGGAGAACATTTAGGAGGTAGTGATCACAATACCATAAAGCTTAGGCCAACTTATAGCAAAGGACAAAAAACAGCCCAAGTAACAATGATTAACTTCATTGGGATAAGAACACACCTGGACCATATAAACTGAAGGTAAATGTTGGTAGGAGAAAGAGGAGCCGAACAGTGGACAACCTTCAAAGAGGTATTGTTGGTGCAGTCAAGGTGCAAAAAAGCATTGTGAACAAAGTTAGAGATTTCTGGAAAAGGAAAGAAATGGAAATTAAAACAAAGAAGAAAAGTTTTTGCTTATAGCATGTCAGGTAGAAAATGCAATTGGGGACCTGGCTGAATATAGTATGTTGGGGGATGGGTGTAAAAGCAAAATGTGTGACAAAGAAATATGGAAAAGAGGCTGGCGGCTAACATTAAAAAAAGGAATTTGAAAGTCTTCCACATTCTTATTAGTAGTAAATGGTGGTAAGAGTAATTCTGAAGTAGTATTTAAACTCTAAACCTTAACTCTGTTTCCCTCATTACAGATGCTGCTAGACCTTTTCAGTTTCTGCAGCATTTTATATTTTTATTGAATTCAAGAATGTAGAGAGAAGAAAGAGTGGAAACTGCAGAGGCACTGGCCATAATTCTTCAGATTCATTGGTGACAGAAGACTGGAAAATTTCAAACATCTCTACACCCTTTCTGATCAAAGGTGGAAAACGTCCAGCATCTTCAAGCCAGTCAGTTGGTGATAAAGAAACTGCAGAAGCTCACCAAGATCCCTTTGACAGTACCTCTCCAATAAGGGCAGCTGATACCATAAGAACACCATTACCTGCAATGTTCCCCTCCAAACCACACACCATCCTGACTTGGGATAATGTCAGTGTTCCTTTACAATCACTGGGCCAAAATCCTGGAACCACATAACAGTCTCTGGATGTACCTACAACACAAAGACCATAGCAGTTCAAGAAAGCAACTTACCACCATATTCTCCATGGCAGTTAGAGATGGGCAAGTTCTAACCTGGCCAGTGATGCCCAAATCCCATGACAGGGTAAAATGAAAAAAAGATCTGTAGATTGGACTTTAAACCAACAGAGGTATGGGAGAGTATTGGGAGATTTGGAAATCAAAAAGAAACATGGGGGAGTTGGCACAACAATGATGTGAGTAAAGACAAGCAAATAAGAAAGGAAAGACAGAGTTTAATGGTAATACCATGCAGAGAATAGTATTTTTAAGGAAATGAATCTGAATGCACAAAGCATTTACAGTAAGATGGATGAACTAATAGCACAAGTTAGTGGTTTAGATCTAACAGCCGTTGCACAGACATGGTTACAAACTTGGGAAATAATTTTTCCCTTGTACACTATTTCAAAGAGAATGGAAAAGGAAGAGGGTTGGCTGTAATAGAAAAGTGTGATACACGGACAATAGTGAAGAAGGATCTTGGCTCTGATAAATCGAGAATTAGAATCAGGTACTGGTGGAGATTAGAAAAAGTAAAAAGGTCAGAAAACACTGGTGGGACTAATTGATTATAGTGGCTATACCATTCGCCAGAGAATTGAACAATATATTATAACAGCTTGTAACATCACTTGATATAGAGTGGACAAGTCATGTCGACAGAGTTGTCTGGAAGACAAGTGTGTAGAAAATGTTCGTGAAATTTTCTTGGAAATAAGATAACCAATTAGGACCATCAGTTCTAGCTCAAGTATAGTGCTGTGAGAAAGGGTTAATTAGTAGTATAGTAGTGAAAATCCATTGAGGAATAGTGATTATAATAAATTGAATTCCACATCAAATTTGAAAGCACCCCTCCCAAAAGAGGATTTAAATGTAAGTAAATAGATATGATGGCAGAGCTGGATGAGATTGATTGGGTAAATGGACGAAAAAGGTAAGAAGTAAATAAACATTGTGAAACATTTGTTGAAACAATTCAAAATGCTCAACAAAACATATTCCATTGTAAACAAAAACCCAGCAAGAAAGATCCATTCTCCAGCCCTCCCTGTTACATTCAGCTATCTTTGCTCCACATTGATATGGTTTGCTCAACTTTTATCTTTGGATTTTTCAATCCCCTTCACCCAAATCCTCAAACCCCTTAGTTAAAAGACCGTTGATTCCTGCTCTGATGATATTTACTGGTGCAGTCATATGTTTATGTGTTGTGTTCCTCTCTGTCACACTCTGGTTACCACTAACCATAACAGTACCTTGCACCTCAGTAACTTTCAAGACCTTTTCCTCACATGAACCATTTCACCACCACCTCAAACTATTTATTTGAAAAGCACTTTCAGCCTTAGTTATACAACTTGCTGGAACACTAGGCCCAGCAGGGTTCAGGTTAAGACCATCCCAAGTATTATATTAGCTCTTTCCAGATTAAGATAAAAAGTCCTGAAGGAGTTTGAACACAAAGCCTTAATGAATACTTCTTGTTGCTTAGCTTACACATACTAACTGTCTGTTCAAGAGAACTATATTACAATGTTGCAACACTCCCTGTTGTACATTAGTATAAACATTTAAATTATATTTAATGCACTAAAAGCTCTACTACCACAACATCCTCCTTTCTTTAAATAATAACCCCATAAAGTACAACATTAGTACATATATTCCATAAGGGTTGCTTATTCACATAAGAAGGCTAACAATTAGAACACTGTCTGCACAAAATAGCCAAGTACAACATGAACATTTGGAACACACATCCACAAGATTTTGTTAAATGTTTGGAACATGACAGCTGACTCAACCAGACCTTATGACAAGGACAAGGACAATGTGAGCAGATCTTCAAACTGTCTGTTCTCTCCTGGAGATAGTGTTTGGGAGGATTGTCTTCAGTTGTTGGTGCTTGTTGTTTCTTCATCTGAAAAACATACATGGTTACACATAGGGATGATGGTTGGCCAACTTGTGCACAGCTAACAGAGTTCTTAGGGTGACATCACTTCCTTCACAGTATTGCACTATTTGTGTGGTCACTTCATAAAAATGTGGTTCTTTGCGTACCTTGGACACCTCTGCTGGGATCCTTCTTACGAATGTAGGATCCTCAACTTTGGCCAACACTGTTGCAATAATTCCGCAGTCGCATTCACATCAAGTGTGTTTTTCACCATCTCTTGTTTCTGGTGTAACCAGTCTGTGATCCAAGGTGACTTGGTGAGAAAATACGTACAATAACAAGAAATTATCTTGGATGGAAGATGTAGAATCCGTGTGGGTGGAGGTAAGAAATAAAAAAGGGAAAGACAACTCTGGTAAGAACAGTCCATTGGCCCCCTAACAGTAGCTATACAGTGGGACAGAGAATAAATCAGGAGATAATGAAGACATCTAACAGAGGCAATACATTAATCATGGATGACTTTAATCTTAATGTAGATTGGGAGTGTCATATTGGCGGAAGAAGCCATGAGGAAGAATTCATAGAGTGTATTCAGCTCAGTTTCCTGGAACAATGTGATGGGTCCAACCAGGGGTCAGGCTATTTTGGATCTGGTGATGTGTAATGATGCCAGAGTACATAATCCCCTTGGAAACAATGACTATAACATGGTAGAATTTACTATTCAATTGGAGAGGGAAGAAGTTGGATCAAAAACAACTGTGCTAAGCTTTAATAAGGGTAATTACGAAGGAAAGAGGGCAGAGCTGGCTGGAGTGGACTGGGAAAGGAGTTTAGCAGTAAAGACAGTTGAGGAACAGCGGCAGACACTTAAGAAAATAATTCAGGGATCACAGCAAAGATGTGTCCTCGTGAGGAAGAAGGATTCTAGGAATGGGATAAGCTAAGCATGGTTAACTAGGGCAGTTAAGCTTAGCTTCAAATTAAAATAAAATAATTTTTAAAAGTACGCAATTTGTCAAAGATAAATGGTAAGCCAGAGAACTGGGAAAGTTTTTTAAAAAAATGAAGATGGCTTAAAAAAAGTGGAGAAGATAAACTTTGACGGTCAACTTGCTGTCCATCTTGATATTCCTTGCAAGAGCGTCTTTAAATATATAAAAAGTAAAAGGGAAGCTAAAATGAACATAGGCCTGTCAGACAACAGGTTGGGGAAAGAATAATAGAAAGGGCATTAGTGTCTTCTACTTTGAAGACTGATGCATTCCAAAATTATTAAATATTCAAGAGGCAAAAAGAAGAGAGGAAATAACTACAACGTGAGAAAAAATACAAGGAAACTAATGTGGCTGAGGTTGCATCCTAGGATTTAAAATGAAGTAGCTCGAGATAATGGATACATGGATAGTAATCTTCCAAGAATCATTAGATTCTGGAAAAGACCCAGAGGATTGGAAAACTGCCAACGTAACACCTTTATTTGAAAAGCGAAGGAGACAAAAAAAGTAATGATAGACTTCATGTCTGTTATATGGTTGTTAGAATCTATTATAAAAAGGATGTAATAGCAGAGTATTCAGAAATATATAGTATGATCAAGCAGAGTCGGCATGGTTTCATGAAGGTAAAATCATACCTGACAAATTTATTAGAATTTGTTCTGGAGGTAATAAGACAGATAAAAGGGGAAGCAGTGGATGTGATCTATTTGAATTTTCAGAAGTTTGAGAGAGTGCAACAAATTCAGCTCCTTAATAAGATAAGCATCCATGGTGCTGGGAGTGATAATATTATGGTTAGAGGATATGCTAACTAATAGAAGGTAGAGTTGGGGCAAGGAGCATCTTCAGAAAGGCCAAAAGAGCTGCGGATGCTGTAAATCAGGAACAAAAACAAAGTTGCTGGAAAAGCTCAGCAGGTCTGGCAGCATCTGAGAAGGAGAAAACAGAGTTAACGTTTCGGGTCCGGTTCAGGTTCTGAGGAAGGGTCACCGGACCCGAAACGTTAACTCTGTTTTCTCCTTCACAGATGCTGCCAAACCTGGTGAGCTTTTCCAGCAACTTTGTTTTTGTACCTTCAGAAAGGCAACCTGTAACTAGTGGGTTAGCAGAATTTAGATCGTTGAGAGGTGACCTTATCACTAAACGTTCTCACCAATGACCAAACAGCATCTAAAAAGGCTGATTTCCATCCTGAGCATTATAATATTTCATCTCCACAAAATAACACAAATTGGATATTCTACCCGGTTTCTGAAGACAATGATTTGACTGGCCTGATCATATGTTACCAACCCATGTGAACAAGGATATCTGAGGAATGTATTAGCAGTCACGCATATCCTGGGACAGTTTTGTTATATACAGTGGACCTTTATCAGAAACCATTTCCATTGGGGCACCTGGAAAACTGGGATGGCACCAACAATATTGGCCACCACTGTACTCCAAATCCTAAACCAGTGACAGTTGGGAATTTGGATTTGCTGATAACCGACAGATAGTCTTTCTTGCTATGGTGTCTAGCATTGCTGTGTCGATTCCATAGAGATAGTGGTATGTCATAAGATCTTTCTGTTGACTGACTTGGTGGTCCTGGCGTTCATCAAAATCTTTAATTATGTGGTCAATGTCCTTCTGATATTGGGTCAGACTGTTGCTTCATCTTTTCTATTTCCATGGGACCCTAGTGGGGCTGATAAATGGCGTTAGGCCTAAGTGACCAAATGAGAATGAATCCCACTGGATATACAAATGACCTAGACATGGCCAATATGTTCTCAGATCCATAGGAATTCCCTGTTTGGTCTCTGGCCAATCTTCAATAAAAAGAGCTCAGTGCTCAGAGGAGTGTCTCCTGCTGCAGTTTCTTTCCACTGTTTCAACTGAAGCAGAAGGGATCTATGTTTTAATGACATCCTAAGTTTACATATACTATGCTCAGCTGGACAGAGGAGAGGTGTGCCTTGTCTATAACCCTGAATCTTGAGATACCTCTGGAGTTGAGGCAATGCAGTCATTAGCAATTTTGTCCAGACCATCTCTAGCAGCTTATGATCTTTATCACAACTTTGTCAAGTAAGTAAATATGGAACCCTGTGATCCTGCAAACAAGTGCAACAGCTTCACATTCAATATTGGATAATTAGATTATGTTGGTGAAAACCTTTGAATCAAATACAACAATCTTCTTGTCTTGAAGAAAACACACACCATGACTTTTCTACAATGACACTGGTTGCTTTCCAAACAACTAAAAGATAATGATTGAGATAATGCTTATACTAACCCAACACCTTATATGGAAGCAATTTTGGGATAGTCACCATTTTTGAATTTTAATTTGTATAAGACAGGCTGCGAGCAATCCTTTAGTGAAGATCCCCAGGAAGGACTCTGAGTCATACCAAGGAGATGGTTCTCAATCAGATAGCTGAAGCTGGAAGGCATGCAGAAGCCAACTGCTGTTCTGCTGAAAAAATCCAGACAATCCGTAAGTTTAGTAATTGTAGAACTGGCGAAGAAAAATAACCTCCTTCCTTTCTCTCAAATCCTGCTGACAAGCTGAGTTTAACATACACACAAATATTTGACTATTTAATTACAAAAGACATCAAGTTGCTCAATCCAACTTCAACTTTTCAATAAATGCAAAATACTGCAGATGCTGGAAATCTGAAACAGAATGCTGGAGAATTTCCAAAGAAGAGAGTCATAATAGACTCAAAACATTAATTCTGTTTCTCTCTCTAAGTTTCTTCAGCATCCTCTAGGTTTGTTAAAATTTTCAATCTCTTCACTTCAAAAAGATAACTTCAATCTTTGCATGCACACATTTTAGCTATTAACTTTGTCACTTTTACTTGAATAGCTACAGAGGTAATTTCTCAATAAATTAACTTGTTTAAGACGAGAGATTTGTTGTTGGTTAGCCTTAAATTGAAACATTCTAAACCTAAAGTTGGCTATAAATGAGCTAAGAGATTTGCATCTTGTGGACCACTCTGAGGGTAGACCTGATGTAACCATGACCCAGCACTTGGCTGACAGTGCTTGTTTCAATGCATTGAATATTAGTGATTGTTTTGCCATTGGAATGGCCTGTCTTTCTTCGCAATTCCCTTAGTGAAAGTGCTGACCCTGAGAAGGTTGCTATACATGCAGCAAAGAAGTTGAATAGACTTAACATTCTTGGAGGTTGTCCTTGTTCTTCCCAGGATCCAGGCAGATAGCAGAGCTTGAGTAAATGGCAAGAAAAGAAAGTGCATGCAATTCGCATTGTTAGTTTCCAATAATAACTAGTTGCTGCCTTTTCTTTCAGGCATCAACAATAGCAAAGTCATTTATAAGACACACACACAGCTCAGGCCTCATTCCTTTATCCAGTTCATAGGCTGCTGAAATATGTCCTGGCTGACTGACTGCCCAAATGTAAATGCAGTGGGGAGTGGGGGAAATGAGGAAACATGACCTATCAAGAAACATTCTATAATTTGTTAGCTATTGCAACTGTTTTGGCAAATGGATAGATGATATTTGTTTTTATATTTCATTTTGGGAAAAAAAAGTGTTCCGCAGAATGGTGGATTTAACACTTACAACTTTGCTATCTTGTGTGGACATCTCTAAGGCTTTGTTTCCTGGGTCTAAAGATCCTTGAGCTGAATAGTCCTTCTCAACTGTTATTGTGGCAGAAACTGCACTGCACCACTCTATATTACATTACATTTGTTAAATGATGACTTCTTTCATCCTCAATGTTTCTCATACGTGCACATTGCATTTTTGTGGCACATCATGATGACATTTCACCTTAAAGATGCAAGACTGCAGCATCTTGGAAATCTGAGACTGGACTCTTTGAAATTGATCCAGTGGTTGCTCATCTGTTTTGACCTCTGTAGCCTTTAGACCAGATTGACTGTCAAGCATGTTAAACGTAGAAACAAAGCAGCATAAATAAGCCATTCATTGTGCTCCACCATTCTTGATCATGGTTAATCAACTACCTCAACACCATTTTACAACACGATTTCCCCACATTACTCCCCACATCAGTATCTATAAATCTGACAATCCCTGTCTTGAACACAAACACTGAGCTTTCATAGCACTTTTGAGTTGAGAATTCCAAAGATTCACTGCCCTCAATGAAGAAATCCCTCATCAAAAATTGGTTCCAAATGCCTTGTCCTTTATTTTGAGACATGTCCCCTAGATCTAGATACCCCCACCTACAACATTCTAGGTGTGGTCTCATCAAGGATTTGATTCAACTTAAGCAAGACACCTTTGCTCCTGTACTCAGGTTGTCCAGTGATAAAAGCCAATATCATTCCACTCCTTAGTTGCTTACTGAACATGAATGTTATCTTTCAATGACTTTGAAAGTCATACAGTGCAGAAACAGGCCCTTCAGCTCACTATGTCTATGCTGATCAACAAACATCCACAAAATCACCACATCCATTTTGGCCATACAATTCCCAATTTTACGGATGCATCTGTGCTTTTGACAATGCTATAAATTCTTCTCTCTCTTCACCTCTAGGTGGTGTACTAACACAGTTTGAGCATTGCCCACTTGGGCTTCTCCCTGCCTTCCTGCTACTGGAACTTGTTTCAGTGCAGTGCAAGCTCAGAAGCTTTTCACATGTCTATACTTGCAGAGCATCCATGTGTTTTGTGGAAGAGTCTGTAATTACTGCACACCTTGGATAAATTTCTAGGTCCAGATAAAGTGGATCCCTAGGCTGCTGTGGGAGGCAAGGATTGCTTGGGTTTTGACATTGATTTTCAAATTCTTTCTAGAGGATCGGAAGACAGAAGATGTGGGATCATTATTCAAGAAGGGTGGTAGGGTTAAACCAGGAAACTATAAGCCAGCAAGTCGAATATCAGTCGAATAGATGTACAAAATGATCAGAGATATAGATAGAGCGAATAGCCAGAGACTTTTTCCTAGGGTGGAGGTACCTATTACGAGGAGACATAGTTTTAAACTGAGTGGAGGTAGATATAGGGGAGACATCAAAGGTAGGTTCTTAACTCAGAGAGTGGTAGGGGCGTGGAATGCATTGCCGGAATGAGTAGTGGAGTAGGCCTCATTAGGGGCATTTAAGCAGCAGTTAGATAGGCATACGGATGATAGTATAAGGTAGGGATGGAGGTTAGATAGACCTTAGGTTTAGGGTAAAAGTTCGGCACAACATCGTGGGCTGAAGGGCCTGTACTGTGCTGTACAGTTCTATGTTCTATGAGCAGGGAATCTTTTAGGAAATTCTGTTCTTCAGACTTCTTGCCTCCACTTGGAGGAACAGGAATTAATCAGCATAGTTTTTTACCTCCAGGGGAGATTATATCTAACATATTTGATTGCTTATTTTGAGAAGTTGCGTAGGTGGCTGGATGAGGGTGGTACAGTGGATATAGTTTAAATGGAGTTCAGAAAGGCTTTTGACATTACATGGGAGACTGCTCAAGAACGTAAGAGCTCTTGTGATCCATAGCAATTTGGAAAATTGAATCCTAATTTGACTTAATGATAGGAAGCAAAGGGTGATGGTCAAAGGTTGGTTTTATGACTGGAAGGCTGCGTGCAGTGGCATACTGCAGGGTTCAGTGCTGGGCCCTTTGCTGTTTGTGATATACATTAATGATGTAGATACAAATGTAGAAAGTTTTAATCAGTACGGTTGCAAATGACAAAAAAAAGTGGTGTATTAGGTAGTAAGAAGGAAAGTGTTAGACAACAGGAAGATATATAGATGAGTTAGTAAGATATGCAGAATAATGTCAGATGGAGTTCGGTAAAATGGTGCATTTTGGGAGGACTAACAAGGCAGGGGAGTACATGATGAATGGTAGGTTGGGTTGTAGACTTGCTTGCTGAGCCTGTGTGTTTGATTGCAGACGTTTTGTCACCCTGTTAGGTAATAGAACATAGAACATAGAACATTACAGCGCAGTACAGGCCCTTCGGCCCTCGATGTTGCGCCGACCTGTGAAACCAATCTGAAGCCCATCTAACCTAAACTATTCCATTATCATCCATATGTTTATTCAATGACCATTTAAATGCCCTTAAAGTTGGCGAGTCTACTATTTTTGCAGGCAGGGCATTCCACGCCCTTACTACTCTCGTAATCTCGTCAGTGTGCCTCCGGTGAAGTGTTGGTGTTCTGTTCCACTTGTTATTTATATACCTCGGTTTGCTGGGGTGGTTGGCATCACTTCCAGCTCTGCCAAACAGAAATGTAGGCCACAAGGCTTCTCAAGGCAGCAACAGCAGAGACTCCCAGCCACGAGTCTCTCCAAGCAGGTAGGCAGGCTGCAGGCCCTTATTAGCGGCAGCTTCTCCTATGTTCAGCAGGAGTTGTTACTGTAGTCTTTGATTCATGGAGGAGACATGCAGGCCACCAGGCTTCCACAGGACCAGCAGCAGCAGCAACAGCAACAGAATCTCAGGCCTGAGTCCCTCCATACAGGCAGGCTGAGCACCCAAGACCCCCGGCACTAGGCCTCAATCAGCAGTAGTTCTACCCAGGTGCAGCAGATGTTATTACAGCAGTTTGCAACTCTCAAGGAGGAATTCAGGCTACCAGGCTTCCAAAGGACTCTCAGAGCTTCAATATCTCTGGTCATCCAGTGTTCCCTATTCTTGCCTGCCTTGCCCTTCCCTGAACTCTTGGTATCTCACCTTTGAAAGCCTCCCACTTGCCAGTCATCCCTTTACCTGTGAACAGCCTCCCCCATTCAACGTTTGAAAGTTCCTGTCTAATACCATCAAAATTGACTTTGCCCCAACTTAGAACTTTAACTTGTGGACCAGACTTATCCTTTTCCATAGCTATTTTAAAACTAATAGAATTATGGTCTCTGGTCCGAAAGTGCTCCTCCACTAACACCTCAGTCACTTGCCTTGCGTTATTTCCCAAGAGGAGATCAAGTTTTGCCCCTTCTCTAGCTGGGCCACCTACATATTGAGAAAGTTTTCTTGAATACACTTAACAAATTTCTCCCCATCCAAGCCCTTAACATTCTAGGCTTGGAAAGTTAAAATCCCCTACCATTACAGCCCAATGATTCTTAGAGCAATCTGCAATGTCTTTACATATTTGCTCCTCAATTTCCCACTGATTACTGGGGGACCTTTAGTACAATCCCATCAAAGTGATCACGCTCTTATTTCTCAGTTTCACCCATATAGCTTCACTGGATGATCCCTCAGGAATATCCTAAGTACAAAGAACAAAGAAAATTACAGCACAGGAACAGGCCCCCAAGCCTGCGCCAATCCAGATCCTCAATCTAAGCCTGTCGCCTATTTTCCAAGGATCTGTATCCCTCTGCTCCCTGCCCATTCATGTATCTGTCTAGATACATCTTAAATGACGCTATCGTGCCCACCTCTACCATTCCGCTGGCAATGCATTCCAGGCACCCACCACCCTCTGCGTAAAGAACTTTCCACGGATATCTCCCTTAAACTTTTCCCCTCTCACCTTGAAATCATGTCCCCTAGGAATTGAGTCCCCCACTCTGGGAAAAAGCTTCTTGCTATCCAACCTGTCTATACCTTTCATGATTTTGTCGGCCTTAATCAGGTCCCCCCTCAACCTCCGTTTTTTTAATTTAATAATTCTTAATTTCTCCAACTCCTCTTCATAGCTAGCACCCTCCATTCCAGGCAACATCCTGGTGAACCTCCTCTGCACCCTCTCCAAAGCATCCACATCCTTTTGGTAATGTGGCGACCAGAACTGTACGCAGTATTCCAAATGTGGTCGAACCAAAGTCCTATACAACTGTACCATGACCTGCCAACTCTTGTACTCAATACCCCGTCCGATGAATGAAAGCATGCCGTATGCCTTCTTGACCACTCTATCGACCTGCGTTGCCACCTTCAGGGTACAATGG
>NC_063364.1:821341-842932 GCF_021869965.1 Rhincodon typus | reverse complement strand
GACGTCGATCTAGGGGTGGTTCACTCCCCGCCCCCGCTCCCCATCCCCGAACCCCACCCCCCCCGTCTCTGTCCAACTCTATCCCCCTCCCCCCGCCTCTGTCCATCTCTCCCCCGCCCTGCTGCCGGAAGCCTCTCTGAGTCAGAGCGAGAGGAAGAGCTGAGCCCGGGCCGCCCCTCACAGGATGCTCGCGGCGCGGCCGGAGCAGAGAGCGAGCCGCCGGCATGGGAGAGGTGGGTGTGGGCCGGGGCCGGGGCCGGGGCCGGGGGTCGGGGTCGTTCAGCCGCACTAACCGCTGACTCTCTGTGTTTCTTCCCCCCCCCCCAGGATGGCGGCAGTCCGGGCCGGACAGGCTGGGTCCGCAAACAGTGCGGCCGATCACTGCTCGGGAGCAGCTGGAAGGAACGATTCATCCGCCTTCAGAGAGGCCGTCTCCTCATCTTCCAGCAGCAGGTGAGGATTGAGGTGGAGGGTAATTGGGATTACGGTAAAGAGAAGTGCAGCAGATAGATGGAAAGGTGAGACTGAAGGGACTGTTATGGCTGGGAGATGGTTGAGAGGGTATTTCCGGGATTACCGGCTGTGGGGCTCAGTATTGGTGTGTTTCCAGGGGTGGTTCAGGGTCGGTTTTCGCTCAGTAAGGGTTTTCCCCTCTTTACAGGATGATGCCCAATATGAAGAGATGGTGGAACTCGGGAAATACCAGCGATGCCAGGAAATCCGAGGATTTATGAAGAGGAACCAGTTTAGGCTGGTTCTGGTCCGTCGATCAGGGACAAAAGTGAGTTATTGATTGGGAATAGTATAAATTGGAGAGAGGGGTGTGTTACGTTGGGGTGCAGGTTATGTATGTCTCGGAGTGACTGCTAATCCTCGGTCAATATCTTTAGTGACTCCGCTAATCTTCGATTCTCTCTCTTGCTGTCCATTCAGTTTCTGTCCATTCAGACCAAACCCCCTCAAAATATATTAAGAAAATAGTCTAGACCCTAACATTTTCTTATTTTAAAGGTAAGGATTACGTTATGTTCTGATGTAATTCGATTGGTCAAACTACCAGACTTGAAACAAAACACATTTTATTCATACACTGTAGTCCAGACAAAATAAAAGTGAAGAATTGACTTAACTGACACTTTGCGTATAACACACAAGAACACTTTTCACTGTATTTTTAATATACATGTGACAATAAATCCTAATCTAATCATAGCTAACTTTCAAAATGCTTAAAATAATATCTATTAACTAATGCTAATTAACTGTTCCAATATAGTAACATCCTGTAAACACACTTTATTTTTATTTGTTTTGGGGCGGCATGGTGGCTCAGTGGTTAGCACTGTTGCCTCAGTGCCAGGGACCCAGTTTCAATTCCACCCTCGGGTGACTGCGTGGAGTTTGCACATTCTCCCTGTGTCTGCGAGGGTTTCCTCCCACAGTCCAAAGATGTGCAGGCTAGGTGGATTGGCCATGCTAAAGTCCAGGGATGCTTAGGTTAGGTTACTGCTTAGGGTTAGACATGGGAAATACAGGGGTAGGAGGATGGGTCTGGGTGGGATGCTCTTTGGAGGGGCGGTGTGGACTTGTTGGGCTGAACACTAGGGACTCTATGAACACCCTTGGCAAAGACAAATTCAGTAAAACAGATTGTCTCACATGGAGTTCTAGCAGTAGGAAGAGAAGCCCAACTTTTAGCTGTAACAGAAAGAGGAATAAGATCTTCCGCATCAAACTTCAAGATCCCAGCAACTACTGCTGAAGATTAAAACTAGAAAAAGTTCTGGTTCTGTGGGAGCTTAACCCCAGCCATTCAGATTGCTTCTCTTGTTCCAACTTTAAAAAAAAAACACTCCAAGTCCTCACAAGCTGTTTCATTTATTGGCTTTGGAGCAGACTGCTCAACACCTTTGTCTCAACCTATGTTCCTTAAATAAGAGGACAAAATACCTCTCTTAAAACCATTGTATCATCACACAGGCATATGTGTCAAGTGTCACTTCAAAATCTCCTCATTCTTCCCTTCATCCTTGCATTCTGCTTCTCCATCTCCATGCCTCCCAACTCTTTCCCTAGAAGCGACCTCAGGATGGTAACTTACTTTTATGGGGCCTGACTTCATAACCCATATGCTTTGACCTGTTACAATTTACTCCCGCCTTCAACTAAGCTCTTGTTGTGACCAAACTGGGAAGAGTGTGCTGACAATCATGCCCCATTTTTCAACAGATATCTCAAAGTGTGTAAATGGCAATTAGACTATCAAAATGCCTGAAGGACTTCTATTCAGGACAAACACACTTCACTCCAGGTTTTATCGTGAGCAGAGAATAACTATTTATTATTACACACACTACTTAGCAAATGGCAGAAAAAAGTAAGGATTTGTAACTGCTGCTAGCTATGAAGAGAGGTTGAGTAGATTAGGATTATTTACATTAGAAAGATGGAGGTTGTGGGTGGACCTGATTGAGGTCTACAAAATCATGAGAGGTATAGACAGGGTGGATAGCAAGAAGCTTTTTCCCAGAGTGGGAGATTCAGTTACTCGGGGTCATGATTTCAAGGTGAGAGGGGAAAAGTTTAAGGGAGATATGTGTGGAAAGTTCTTTACGCAGAGGGTGGTGGGTGCCTGGAACGCGTTGCCAGCGGAGGTGGTAGAGGCGGGCACGATAGCGTCATTTAAGATGTATCTAGACAGAAACATGAGTGGGCAGGGTACAGAGGGATACAGGTCAAAACCGGAAATGACACTAGTCACCAAAACGGAAAATAGGCAACAGGTTTAGATAGAGGATCTGGATCAGCACAGGCTTGGAGGGCCGAAGGGCCTGTTCCTGTGCTGTAATTTTCTTTGTTCTTTACTATGCAACTTAACTATAACCCTTCAAAAATTCCAGTTACACACATTCATTCACTATTAAGATAAACGAATTACAAATGGTTTGATACAGAAACTGGATCGAAAAATATAGAAAGGGTAAACTCGTTTCTGAAGATTACTAGTCCAGATTCCAAGGTGGATTAAATTGTGTCACATTGTCCTTTTGACTTTTCTCTTGATAACAGTGCTGTCTGTTGGGCGATGGAGTGTTTTTGCTTCAGTGGTTGATTGGGTGGACCTAGATCTTTTCTTGTGTAAGTTCTTTGTTTTAGGCTTTCTTGGTTTTTTGTGTTTTGGTGGACGCTTTCAGTTCGCAGGCTTTGGATGTTTCTCTGTCCTGCCTTGGTATTCTCTGCAGCACAATCAATCAGAGAGTTGTTGTCAGGCAGAATTTTCTGAATTTAAAAGACTCGATGTTACTCAGTCTCAAATTCTCTCTCCCTTACTGCTTCAAAAAGCAACATTGATTTGCATGGTCAATAATATGCAGCAAAATTGATTCTCAAGTTGGAAAACTATATGGATATTTAAAGTTTTGGCAAAGATCTGTAACTCAGGTTGAAGGTGAAGTTGTTGACTTGCTTGCCGAACTGGCTTGTTCTCGTTCAGGTGTTTCATCACTATGCTAGGTGACATCATCAGTGGAGCCTTTGATGAAATGATGTTATTCTACTCCGCTTGGAATTTTTACTGCCTGGTCCGTTTTGGTGACTAGTGTCATTTCCGGTTTTGTTCTGTATGGGTTTGTATATGGGGTCTAATTCTGTGTGTTTGTTGATTGCATTATGGGTGGAGAACCATGCCTCTAGGAATTCTTGTGCATGTCTACGTTTGGCTTGGGCTGCTATGGTTACCTTGTCTCAGTTAAACTGATGGCCTTCTTTATCTGAGTGTACTGATATTAAGGAGAGTTCGTCGTGCTGTTTTGCTGCTAGTTGATGGCCATGTATTCTGATGGCTAGTTTCCTTCCTGTCAGTCCAATGTAATATTTGTGGCAGTCATTGCATGGTATTTTGTAAACCACGTTTGATTCTGAATGGGGTCTTTAATCCTTGTAAGTGTTTGTCATAGAGTGGCTGTGGGCTTGTGGGCCACAATGATTCCTAGTGGTCTTAGGAGTCTTGTTGTCAGTTCTGATATGTTCTTGATGTAGGGCAGTGTGGCCAGTGTGTTAAGGCGTACTGTGTCCTCCTGTTGTTGTCTGTTTAGTAGGCATCTGTGGGTGAAGTTGCAGGGATAACTGTACATGGCGATTTTTTGTATGGTACTCTTCCTCTTTCCTGCGTAGCAGCAAAATGGCACGACAACCCTCCTTAATATCAGTACACTCAGACAATGAAGGCCATCAGTTTAACTGGGACAAGGTAACCATAGTAGCCGAAGCCAAACACAGACACACATGGGAATTCCTAGAGGCATAGTTCTCCACCCGTAATGCAATCAACAAACGTACAGAATTAGATCCTATATACAAACCTATACAGATCAAAACCAGAAATGACACTACTCACCATAATGGACCGGACAGTATAAATTCCAAGCGGAGTAGAATAACATCGCTTCATCAGAGGCTCCACTGATGATGTCATCTAGCATGGTGACAAAATGTCTGAACAAAAACAAGCCAGCTTGGTGAGCAAGTCAACAATCTCTCTATATGGATATTTCAGAAGAAGTCCACCTTCTATTTCAGTTTATAGTCCCAGATATAAAAATATATGATTTCTTATCCCATGCTGACCTCTCACCCATTGCTTTACAAATCCAACAACTTTTTTCACTCCTAGACCCTGTTTCAGATTCACCCAGTAATATACATTTTGCCATCAAGGACAATCAGCAATGTAAGAAAGTGAGATATATGACCCCTTGAACCTATTCTACCATTCAGTACAGTCATGGCTGGTCTTTGGCTTAAACACTACGTTCCTCCCCAATGCCCATATCCCTTGACTTACAGGGAGACCAAAATTCTGTCAAAACCCACCTTAAATGTGTTCAACGATGGAGCATCAAGAACGTTCGGTTCTAGAAAACTCCAAAGCTTCACCTTTGATTTAAGAAATTTCCCTATGTCCCTAAATTCACCAGAAAGCAGCAGATCTTCTCAGCATCTGCCCTGCCAAGACACTTCAGAAACAGTAATATTTCAATTAAGTGGTTTTTCAATTTTCTGATTTCCAGCAAATATAAGTCTGATTTATTCAGCCTTTCATCATGGGACAACACCTAATCCTAGGGACCAATTTTGTGAACCTTTGTAGTTCTGGTGCCAATGCAAATATATCCTTTTGTAGATATGGAGTTCAAAATGGCACACAGTACTCCAAGTTTCCAAGTACACCAAGATCTTGTGCAGTTGTGGCAAGATTTATTTACGTTTCAATCTGCTTGCAATAAAGAACATTTGCCTTCTTAAATGTCTGCTGTACCTGTATGTTAACTGTGTTCCTTGTAGTTCCTTGATCTTTAAGCATCAACATTTACAAGTCTCATGTCTTTCAAAAACTATTCTGCTCCCCACTAACTTAACCTATCTATAAGCAGTCCCTCTGTGACCTTCTCACAACTTACATTTCTACTTCACTTTGCATCTTAGCCAAATTCAAATGCATTACTCTGTCTCTTCATTTCAGTCATCGATATGTATCTAAATAGCTAAGGTCCCAGCAGCACTCTGTTAGATACAGACCGCAAACTTGAAATTACCTTTTTATGCCCACTATCTCCATCCTAAATGTTAACCAATCCTCTATCCATATTAATATGTTATTCCTACTCCATGATCTCCAAGATTGCCTATTTCTTTTTTATGTGATACCCTGTAAAACTTATTTTAGCGTCATGCCCCAATATCTACCCCTTCTAGTTGCATCCTTAAAAAAGCTAATAAGTGTAATGGGAACACCATTAAATCCAAGCACCCATCACACATAATTCGACTTGCATGTACTGTATTGCTGTTTATCCAATGGGACAGTATTCTAGAAATTCCTTTTTAATACCATCGCCACAAGAATTCAGCACTTTGGGAGATTGCCACCGGCACCTTTTTGAGGTGACTCTGAATAGTCAATGATGTCTCTTTTCTGATGCCACCCAGTAACAAATATACCAAATAATGCTAACTTCCTATGCTGTGCCTTGTAGACACACTTTTTCATAACAAAGCCACTTGTATCCTATCTCGCATGGTCCTCTCAGAAGCATGTTGACTCTTGCTGTCCATGACCTCACCATGTTCTGAAACCTCTTCAGCCTTGAATACCCCACCTAGCTTCCAAATTGCAATATGTGAACTTTTGCCTCATTGTTGCCCAATAGCCGTCTCACAGTTACTTCCCACAACCCCTGCTTCCTCTGGACTGCCTTCACCTGCGCCTCAAACTCATAGAGAGCTATCAAATTAGTCCAAACCTCATTGTTTTCCTTTTTTTCATCATGTAAATATTACATTTTCATATAAAACATACATGGAATGAACTTGGGTTGAATCAGTCTTTTCTATTAACTGTCCCTCTGCTATGGGAAACATTTTCTCTTTATTCACTCTGTAGAAACCCTTTTATCAGAACAATACTTAAGCTTCTCTGCTGTAAGGAGAACACTGCCTATTTATCCAGTCTTTCTCCATAACTGAAGTCCTCCGTCCTTGAATCATTCCAGAAAATTTCTTCTGCAAGCAATTCAAGTCTTTGACAATCTTCTTATAATGTCACCATAATTGGACATCCTACTTCATTTGAGGGTGCTCCTGTGTTTTATAAAGCTCTGCCATAACTTTAATGCTTTTGTACTCTGTTTGTAAAGCCTCTAAAGGTCCCTTATGCTTTTTTCAAAATCTCTGCTCAACTTGTTCTGTCACATTGAACAATTTGTGTACATAACCCCAAGAACATCTATTTCAACACATTATTTAAAATTGTACTATTTAAAGTTCAATGCAAGTCCTCGTTCTTCCTGGCAAGATTAATCAATTCATACATTTCTGTATTAAATTTCATGTGCCATGATTGTGCTGTTGTCATCAGTCTATTCGTGTTCTCTAGAAATCTGTTGCCACTCTCCTCGCTGTTAATATATTTTTGATTTTGTAACAACTACAAACTTTGAAATAATCTGTATATCAAATCCCTTGTCAATAATGTATATCAAAAAAGGAGTGGTCTTAAACCCAATCCATAGATGATACTACTGTATTCCTCTCTCCAGTCAGAAATGCGACAGTTCACCATTGCACTGCTGTCTCTCAGTCAACTTTGTGTTAATGCTGCCAATTCCCCTTTGGTTCATTGTGTATCAGTCTTGTTGACAAGCCCAACAAGGACTTTGTCAAATGTTTTTGAAAATGTACACACAGCATCAAGTGTACTGCCCTCATCAACTGTTAATACATCAAATAAATCGATCAGGTTTGTCGGAAGTGATTTGCCTTCAGCAAACATGTACTGACCTTCATTATTTGCCCATATTTTACAGTTTAGCCCTTCCCCTCTTATACACAGGAGTGTAATGGTTTCAATCTTCTTGACCCTCAAATCAAAGAAAAGTTGTACGATTGTGGCCTTTGCCATCTGTATCATTCCTTTTCGATTTTAATTGGCCTCAACCTTCCTTTGAAAACCCTTCTCTTTATGTGATTTTATAAATGACTTAGAGTCACAAAGATGTACAGCACAGAAACAGACCCTTTGGTCCAACTCATTCATGCCATGACTTCAGTATACCTTTTATGCTACCTGCTAATCTTTTCTTGTACATTCCCTCAGCCCCTTTTATTCCCCTTTTCAGTTCTCCCTGTACTTTCTATATTTTGCTTGGCTCTCTTTTGTATTATGAATATAACATTTATCATAATCATCTTTCCTCTATTTCATTTTAACGTCTTCACCTTTTGTCATTTGGGGAGTTCTTGTTTCGGATACCCATCTCCCTTCTGGGAATGTGTCTAGTCTGAACTAGCTCTTTTATAAAAGCTCCTTTTGTTCAATTAATTTTTTAACAATTTTTTTTGTTTCTAATGCACTTGATCAGATTTCTTTAAACTCATTGAAGTTAGTGCTGCTCCAGTTGTGTATTTGAATAGAAACATTGAGAAAGTTTACAGCACACAAGGAGATAGTCATGTACCATGCCTGTAGATCTAGAGGATTGCCAAATGCTATTTAGTTCCTGCTTTCCTTAACAGTTTGGGATAAGTTTCATCCAGACATGATGATTCAACCACTTTCAAAGTTACAAAACATCTTAATTTTTCCTCCTTCACTATGGTTATCCAACCCAACATTTTACATCCCTCAACTACAATGTCAACTTCATTCCTATCTTTTGTGAAAAGAGGCACAAAGTATTTGTTAAAAGCCATGCCCACGTCTTCTGCCTCCACACAAGTTACCTTTTTGGTCTCTATTTGTCTCTACTTTACAATCCACTTGCCAATCTGCTCCTTTTCTTGTGGTCAAAAACAACCACCTAATTATTTTAAACCCATTTTCCAGCAGTTGGCCTGTTGCCTTGTGTGCCTTAGCATCAAAACTACACGTCTGAGAACTTCTTAGATGTTATGAGGGTTTCTACCTCTTCCAACTATACAAGCAGTGAGTTCCAGATTCCCCACTATCCTCTGGTTAAAGTGTTTTCCATCTCCTTTAAACCTTTTGCTCCTTACCTTAAATCTATGTCCCCAGACATAGTTTTCACATCCCTCCTATAATATGGATTCCGGACTGCACACACTACTCTAGCTGTGGCCTAACCAACGTTTTATACAGTTCCAGCATAACCTCCCTGCTCTTAAACTCTGCCTCAACTGAGAAAGACAAGTGTCACATATACCTTATTTAACCACTTTATCCACATGTTGTCTAAGAGACTGGTGTACATGCACACAAAAGTCCCTCTGATCCGATTTCTAAGGGTCCTATTGTTCAGTGTATTCTCTTGCCTTGTGTATATCAATGGTGTGAAATTAGTTTTCAGCCACATTGTCAAAATTTGCATTTGTTGCATGTTGGCAGATCCCTATCAGAGTAGTTGTGAGAATTGTTTCCCTAGGTTTATTAGCAACAACCATGCAAATGCTGGACACACTATATGAACGTAAAGTCTAGATTCCCATTCTGTTTACAGCTGTCTTGTGATACACAAGGTCTCACTCGTACTGCAGCATCTCCTATCTGAGCATCTGGAATCACAACTCACTGGGACATTCAACTAAATAACTGATCCTCACACCCATAAAGTCTTTTGAACTACATACTATTGAGAAATGAAGCTGCAGCAGAACAGCACTTCACTCATGTGAAGAGCAACAAGATCTGTGGCATGCCAAGAATTACACAATGTCATTAAATGCTCTGTCTCTCCTCTATGGATTATGGCATTGTCTAATAGCCTAGTGAAGCATGTCAACTATTCCAGCATTCACCTGCATAGTACAGAAGATATTGCAGAAATGTTTGCTAATGATTCAAAAGATCAGCAAATCAAAAAGTATTAAAGAAATATTTCCTGAGAAATCAAATAACATGACTGTAGAGAGAACTTTAAACTAATTAGTGCAGCACGGTGACGAGCACTGCTGCCCCACAGCACCAGGGATCCGGGTTTGATTCCAGCCTTGGTGACTGTGCGAAGTTTGCGTGTTCTCCCAGTGTCTGTGTGGATTTCCTCCGGGTGCTACAGTTTCCTCCCACAGTGCAGGTTAGGTGGTTTGACCATGCTAAATTGCCCATAGTGTACAGGGGTGTGCAAGCTGTATGGATTAGTCATGGGAAATATAGGGTTGCAGGGATAGGGTAGGTCTGGGTGGGTTGCTGTTCAGAGGGTTAGTGTGACCTTGATGGGCCGAATGGCCTGCTTCCACACTGTAGGAATTCTATGATTCTAATTAGATGGGAGAGTTGAGTTCTGTAGAGGGAATATTTAGGCTAACATAAAAGGATAACAATGTTACAAAGGTAACATTGCTGGGCAGCTATTTCCGTAATGAAACCCAGAGTGGAACAGGAGGGACGTACAAGCATAAATAAACACCGTGAATGGGATAAAAGTGGGGAGTGGAGGAGAAAAAGACAGAATTAATGGCTGTTTGCTTAAATGAATGTAGTATTCAGAACAAAATAAATTAATAAATAAACAGAGATTATAGCCATTATAGAAGAATAATTGCAAGGAGATCACAACTGGGGACTAAATATTCACAGATATGTGACTTTTTGAATGGGCTAACAGGAAGGAAAATGTGGTGGGTAGCTTTGGTAGTATGGGATAGAATAAGTATAATAGTAAGAAATGATCTTGGAACGAAGTATGCAGGATCCATGTGGGTATGTCCGTATATATAAGAAATACCAAGAGGAAGAAGACACTCGGGAGAAGAGTCTACAGGCGTCCTAACCATACTATAGGACAAAGAATAAATTTTGAGATAATGAAGGCATGTAAAAAAATGTCTAGACATTAATCATATGTGACTTTAATCTTCATATAGATTGGAAAAATCAAATTGGCAGAGGTGGCCACAAGGAAGAATTCATTGAGTGTATTTGGGACAGAATAATTCTCAGAATAACATGTTGTGGATCCAAACAGAGATCAGACTATTTTTGATCTGGTAATGTGTAACAGGACAGCTAAAATAGTTGATCTTGGAGTAAACAATCCCTTAAACAGTGACCATAACATGGTAGAATTTAACATTCAGTTTGAGTGTGAGAAGCTTGGACCTGAAACAACTGTGCTAAACCTAAATAAGGTTGATTACAAAAGGAATGAGGGTACAGTGAATGGAATGGTTGGGAAAGGAGTTATTAGTTGAGGGTTGATGAACAATGGCATTGGGGTGGCACAGTGGCTCAGTGGTTAGTACTGCTGCCCCACAGCATCGGGGATTGGGGTGTGATTCCACTCTTAGGTTATTGTGTAGAATTTGCACATTCTCCATATGTCTGTAAGGGTTTCCTCCAGGTGCTCCTGTCTCCTCCCACAGTCCAAGATTTGCAGGCTAGGTGGATTGGCCATGCTAAATTGCCCATAGTGTCCAGGGATATGCTGGCTAGGGGGATTAGCCATGGGAAATGCAGCGTTATAGGGATAGGGTGGGTCTGGGTGGGATCCTCTTTGGAGGGTCGGTGTGGACTCGATCGGCTGAATGGCCTGTTTCAACACTGTAGGGATTCTATGATACATTTAAGAAAGTAGTTTTTGAGCAAGAGTAAGGAAGAAGAATCCTAGGAAAGGGCAACATATATAACGACCACTAAACAAAAAAATACAATGGACTAATGACCAGTAAAGTTCTTGGGCCTGATGGGCTGCAACTTAGGATACTCAAAGGAGCAGTTACAGAGTTACTGGATATACTGATAGTAATCTTCAAAGACTCATTAGATTTTGGAAAATCCCACAGGATTGGAAACTGTCAATGTAACACCCTTATTCAAAAAGGTTTTGAGACAAAAACTATAGGCCAGTTAGCTTACCATCTGTCATTAGGAAGATGTTAGATTTATGTTAAAGGATGTAACAGCAAAACATTTAAAAATGTGTAATATAATCAAGCAGAGGCAAGTGAATGTATTATTACTGAGTTTGCTGATGTCACAAAAATGGGTGGGAGACAAGTGGTGAAGGTGACACAAAGAGTCCACAGAGTAAAACAGTTAGAGATGGGTTACATGCATGGGTACAAACTTGGCGGATGGAATATCATGTTTAAAAAATGAGAGGTTATGCACTTTGGCGAGGAGAAGAGAGAATCTGAGCATTACATAACTGGAGAATGGTTGCAGAAAACTGCAGCATAGAGAGATTTGGGGGTCCTCATGTATGAATTGCCAAATCTAGCATCCAAGCTCAGTGGTTAATAGGGAAATCAAATGGAATGTTGGCCTTTATTTCAAGGGAATAGAGTACAAAAATAGGTAAATATTTCTAAAACTAGTTAGATCCCACCTAGAATACTGTGAATATCAATCCCTTTTAAAGGAAGATATACTGACATTGGAGGCAGTTCAGAGGATGTTCACTGGGTTGACTCTGGGTATGGAGGGGTTTTCGTACGAGAAGAGATTGAGTGGGTTGTATCTGTACTCATTGGAATTTAAAAGAACAAGAGTGACTTATTGAAACATATAAGATTCTTAGAGGGCTTGACCGGATAGATGAGGAGAGGTTGTTTCACCTGTGGGAGAATCTAGGATCAGAGGGAATAACCTCAGTAAGGAGTCATCCATTTAAGAGATGAGCAATTTCATATTTCAGATGGTAGTGAATCAGTGGATTCTTTATTGCAAAGAACCAATGGAGCTGAGATAGACAGATGTTTAGTCGTTAAGGCAATCAAGGACTATATAGGCAGAAAAGTTGAGTTAAGAATTTGTCAGATCAGCTATGATCTCATTGAATAGTGGAGCAGATTCAATGGACTGAATAGCTTATTTCTGCTTCCATGTCTTATGGTCTGACTTTGTCTTCATAGGAATAGGAGTAGACCATTCAAATCTTCAAATCACTGTTCAGTCAGACTACAGTTAATTTTTTTAACCACATTCCATTTCCTTGTTATTCCTTGATGTCTTTACCTCACAAATCTGTTGACCTCAGCATCTTTACTGAGAAATATTTCGTTAACCCCAGTCTCCGTTGGCTTTTGAGAAGAGAGTTCCAAATTTCCAAAACCCTTCCTGATTTGACTGCTGAATCTTAGTTCTGATTGAAGGTTATGAGCCCTTGTTTTAGATTCTCCCATTGCAATAAATTCTGGCTGTTTACCCAATCAAATCCTTTCAAATGTTTGATTTAATCATTCTTGGAGAAAACAAATCAAGCTTATGCAATCTATCTCTATTAAATCCTTTTAAACCTTGATTATCATCCTGGAGTTTCTGGATATGTTGTATCATCTTTCCTGATGTGTGGCCTAAAGATCTGAATACAGTTCTTCAGAACCACTTAATTTATCTTTGTAAGAAAATCCCTCCGTACCCAAAGTCAACCATGTGAACAGTCTGTGGGCTGCCTCCAATGCTGTATGTCTTCCTTTAAAATAAACCAATATTCACAGTATTCTAGGTAGGGTCTAACTAGTCTTAGAAATATTTGCCTATTTTTGAGGTCTGACCGAGGCTGTGTACAGCTGCAAGATCACCTCCTCGCCTCGACATGCCAGTTTTCTTATGTTAATATTCTATTTGCCTTTTAATTATATTTCCACTGACTCTTACTGATTTGTTTTCATGGATGTGTGACTTTGACACAATGTCCACATATCTTCATTTTCCAGACTTCCTAATTTGTCACTTCTTAGAAAGTACACCACTTTGTCTTCCCTGGATCAGAAGTGGATAACTTGGTGCTTGACCAGTTAGCACCATCTGCTACACTAATTTTATCTATATACCACAGTAACTCCATACTCGAATCTACACAACTCGTTCTGTCTCCGAAGTTAGTGTCATCTGAAACCTTGTACACACAACATTTCTTAATCCAAGTTACTGATGAATACAGTTCCAGCATAAATTCCAGGGGAAAAACAATTGTCATATTCTGTCAGTCAAAACATAAATTATTCATTCATTCCTTTTCTCTGTCTCCTAGCTCTCAAATATATTCTAATCATAATACCATAAGAAACATGAACAGGAGTAGGCCTTTTGGTCCCTCAAGCCTGTTCTACCATTCCAGTAGGATCCCGACATTCCTCACTTGCACTTTCCTATTGATTGCGCTATTGATGAAGAGTGTATCTATCTCAGCTTTAAATATACAGAAAAACTCTGCCCCACAGCTCTTTGTGGCAAGGACTGCCAAAGACACTCAACCCGCTGGGAGAAGGAATCTCTCCTCATCTCAGTCTTAAATTAGCATCCCTTTATTCTGAGACTGCTATAAGATTGTCTCCAAATTCAGTGTGATTTCAATTTCCTTCTAATTTCTTGTAACTTAGCAAAAACCTTCTGCACATCCATACAGGGAATATCCATTTTGTCATCTTTTACTTAGAGTGGAAGCCATTGGATCCTGGAATACTATCTAATTTACGATTCATTATTTTCTCTAATTCTTTTTTTTTAATCTTATATTCCAGCCAATCAGTTTCTCCTCTTAATTTAGTTTTAGTTTCCATCCAATTGATGGTAATTTGCCTCTTGCAGTGCAGACAATTGCAAATTGCTCATTTACAACAAGTCTGTAATTTCGTTAGATATTTTCAAATAAATCTTCTCGGAGATAATAATGTATACCTCTGGTGCTGATGGGACTTGAAACCGGGTCTCTTCAGCTAGAGGCATGTAATGTTCTTTGATATGACCAAATCAACCTGTTCAGAAATATTATAACACATCTCTGGATGTGTGGGTATCTCAGAGGCAGAGACACTACCACTGCATGTCAAGATCCCCTGTAATTTACTTACGGTCTTTAGATAGCTTTGAAACAACCTGAACCTGAATTATTAGTATATTCCTTTGGAGCAGGTGGGACTTGAATGCAGACATCCTAGGTTAGAGCTCAGGATTCCAGAATGACACACAATACTCTAGCTGTGGCCTGACCGACATTTTGTACAGTTCCAGTTCCCTGTTCTAAACTCTACGCCTTGATTAGTAAAGGCAAGTATGCCTTCAGAACCACTTTAATCACCTGTCCTGATACCTTAAGGAACGGATGTACATGCACACCAAAGTCATTTTGATCCACAGTGCTTCCCAGGGTCCTGCCATTCATCATACATCCCCTTGCCTAGTTTGTCCTGCTCAAGTGAATCACCTCACATTTATCCAGTTTGAATTCCATTTGCCACTGATCAGCCCATCTGACCAGCCCATCTGATCCTCTTGAAATCTAAGGTTATCCTCACTATTTACCACACCTTCAATATTTGTATCATCTGTGAACTTACCGATCACCCCTCCTAAATTCAAGTCTAGATAATTATATAAAGCACAAACAGCAAGGGCCCCAACACTAACTCCTGTGGGATCCCACTGGACATAGACTTCCAGTTGGAAACAAAGTCCTCGCCCTCTGCTTCCTGCCACTCAGCTAATTGTGGATCCATTTTCCCAAATTTCCTAGGATTCCATGGGCTCTTTGCTTTCAATCTCCCATGCGGGATCTTATCAAAAGCCTTGCTGAAGTCCCCAAATAGATTACATCAAAAACGTTGCCTTCATCCACATACCTGGTCACCTTTTTGGAAAATTCAATCAAGTTGATCAGACATGACATAGCCTTAACAAAACTATTCTGACTGTTCTTGGTTAATCCTTGCCTTTCCATATGCAGATTAATTTTGTCACTCAGAATTGCTTAGAATAGTTTTGCAAGCACCAGTGTTAGACTGACTGGCCTGTAGTCTCCTTGTTTATCCCTTTTTGAATAACAGTGCCATTGGCTATCTTCCAGCCCTCTGGCACCTGTATTGTGGCCAGAGAGCAATTGAAAATTTTTGCAAAAACCCCTGCTATTTCCTCCCTTGCGTCACTCGAAAACCTGGGATACGTTTCATCTGGCCCTGGAAGTTTATCTGCTTTTAAGTCTGTTACAGCACTCAGAACCTCCACTCTTTCTATGGTAATTAATTTAATTGTATCATAGGCCTTCTCTCTGATTTCTATACCCATGTCACCCTTCTCACTCGTGAACACTAGTGTGTGTAGAAGTGTTTAAAAATTTCACTCAAGCAATTACATTTAAGACTGTTTCTTGTCTAATTTTTAAACTACATCCTACACTGAGCAATGAGAGAAAATAGAATCTCTAACTCAAAATACTTCAATCAAGTCACCCATTAATCTTTTACATTCCAGGAAATTGAACTAAAGTTTGTGATATCCCTCCTTTATAATTGAATCCAAGGAGTCCTGATATCATTCTGCAAAATTCACACTGCATTCCCTCCAATGATTCAACTCTTAAGGAATTGAACATTAGCTTTAACTAGGTAGGAGCAAATTACTGCAGACACTGGAATATGTACGGAAAGCAAAAAATTGCTGGAAATCACAGTGGGTTAGAGAGAACAAGCTAACATGATTGTTCTTCAGCGTTAACATGAAGTGTGGAGGGGGAAGCATTTATACAATGGTTGTGGGGGGTAGAGTGCCGGGGAGAAAGGGTGTAGGTAGTACAGATTAAGAAATTGAATTGAATTGCAGAACAATGGTGCGTCTAACTGCCGAACTGGAAAGAACAGACAGTCCCGTTGGACTTGGGGGGAGGGGAGAGAGGACATGGTGACAGAGAATGTAACAAGTAGAGCTAAAAGAAAGGGAGTGGAAGTGGATTCACAATCTGAAGGTGTGGAACTTGATGTAAATTCTAGAAGGTTGTAAAGTGCCTGGTCCTTTCTTTTAGCTCTACTTGTTATGGGTGTGCGAGCAGGACGCCGAGTTAAAATGACGGGCTACTCAGAGTCATGCTTGCTCACAGACCGGGGTATTTTGCAAAGCCAGTCTGCGTTTGGTTTCTCCAATGTAGAGTAGGCCACATTGGGTGCAGCGAATGCAGTACACCAGATTGGAGGAAGTACAGATGAAATGCTGCTTCACCTGGAAAGACTGTTTAGGCCCTTGGATGGTGAGCAGGGAGAAAGTGAAGGGGCAGGTGTTGCACTTTCTGTGGTTACTTGGGAAGGTGCGTGGGAAGAGGGAGTCGTGTTGGTGATCGAGGAATAGACTAGGGTGTCCCGGAGGAAATTATCCCTACAAAATGCAGGCGGGTAGTGAGGGGTAGATGTGTTTGGTGGTGGTGTTCTGCTGGAGTTGTCTGAAATGGTAGAGAAAGCTCCTTTGAATGAGGAGGTTGTTAGGATGAAAATTGAGGACAAAGGGGACCCAATAGTACTGTTGAACAGCGAAAGCACTGTAGATAGATCAAATGCGGTTGAGGGCCCTGTCAACTGCAGTGGGTGGGAAACCATGGTTATGGAAGAAGTAAGCTGTGGCATCATCCAAACAGACACGATGTAGGTGAAGAAACTAGGAGAATGGGGTGGAATCCTTGACGGACGTGGGGTGTGAAGAGCTGTAGTAAAGGTAGCTATTGGAGTCAGTGGCTTTGTAGCTGATGGCAGTGAACAGTTTATGGAGATGGCGGTGTCGAGGAAATGAAAGGAAGTGTTGGAGACGGACCATATGAAAGTTATACAGGGATGGCAATTGGAGGCAAATGAACAAATTTTTCAAGGTCCAGAAGAGATGATGAAGTGGCACCAAAACAGTTGTCGATGTATCGAAAAAGGAGTTATGGAAGGGTCCAGTCTTGACTGAACCAAGGATTGTTCCACATACCCCTAAAGAGACAGCATAGCTGGAATCCATGCGGGTGCCCATAGCCACTCTTTTGACCTGACAGAAGTGAAATGAGTCAAAGAAGAAATTGTCCAGTGAGAGAACAAAGCCAAGCGGAGGAGAGTGGCGGTGGACAGGGTTGTTCAGGCCTCTGGTCAAGGTAGAAGCCGAAAGCTCTCAGGCCATCCTGGTGGAGAATGGAGGTTTGGAGGGATTGGACATCCATGGTGGAGAGGAGGCAGTTGGGGCCAGGGAACTGGAAATTGTCAATATGGTGGAGGGCATCAGAGGAATCATGGATGCAGGTGGGGAGGCTCTGGACAAGAGGAGAGGATGGATTCAAGGTAGGAGGAAATGAGCTTGGTGAGGCAGAAACAGGCTGTTTTATGATGGGCCTACCGGGGCCATCTGGTTTGTGGACTTTGGGAAGGAAGTAGAAGCGGGCTGTCCGGGCTTGGGAGACTATAAATTGGAGGCAGAGGGGAGATGATCTCCAGCTTGTCCGTCCTTGGCATGCTGCAATGCTCCAGCGAATCACAGAGCAAACTGGATGAGCAACATCTCATTTTCAGCAGGCACTTGACAACCTTCTGGACTTTACATTGAATTCAACACCTTCAGATTATGAACCCACTCCCATTCCTTCTCTTTCTTTTAGCTTTACTTGTTATGTTCTCCGTCACCATGGCCTCTCTCCCTTCCCCCAAGTCCAATGGGACTGTCTGTTCTTTCCAGTTCAGCAGTTAGACACACCATTGTTCTGCCATTCTTCAATTCAATTTCTTAATCTGCACTGTCTATACCCTTTTCTTCGCCAGCATTCTACCTCCCCACTATTGCATAAATGCTGCCTTCTTCACACTTCATGTCAGCTCTGATGAAGAGTCATCTGGACTAGAAACATTAGCTTGCTGTCTCCACAGATGCTTCCTGACCCGTTGTGATTTCCAGCATTTTTTGTTTTCAGATCAGCTTTATCTAGTAGTTTCTTATTAAGCACTTTCTCAAATACCTTTTGAAAATTCTTGTGACATCTACATCCCTGTTCACTATTTCAGTCACCTCTTAAAAAAAACATCAAGCAGATTCATTTGGCGAGACCTAGCCTTTACAAATCTATTCTGGCTCTGCCTAATCAGCTGAACATTTCAAGGTGTTCAGTCACCTTGATCTTAATTATAGACAGGTAATTTCCTGATAGCATAGATTAGGTTAACTGCTACTGATAATTCTCTAGTTAATAATATCTTTCTTAAATAACTTGGTGATATACAAGTTTTAAAGTGAAAGAAATAAAGAAAACATTGGAAAAGTGTCACTATGCCATCTGTACTGTTCTTATCCACTTCCTTTAAAAACTTGGAATGGAAAACATCTGATCTTGAGGAGTTATCACTATTAAAGTGCCTTTGTTTTTTTCAGTTATTTACTCCCATCAACACCAGTGAGCCCATGATTCCATAACCTTTTCCTTGAAGTCTCCAGTGTGCTGACATCTTCCATTTACTGTAAAAACTAATGACAATGCAGAAAAAGAACAATATAGCATAGGAACAGGCCCTTTGACCCACCATGTCTGTGTCAACTATGATGCCATTCTAAACTAATCCCATCTGCCTGTACAAGGCCCATATATCCCTAAAAACTGAAAGAACAGCAGATGCTGTAAATCAGAAACAGAAACAGAAATTGCTGGAAAAGCTCAGCTGGTCTGGCAGCATCTGTGAAGAGAAATCATTATGGGCCTGGTGACCCGTTCTCAGAACTGTGTTCCCTGCCTCTTCATGTGTCTGTCTAAATGTCTGTTAAATGTTGCTTTCCAATCTGCTAACACCTCCCTGGGTACCTACCACCCTCGCACATCTCCTTTAAACTCACCCCCCTCTCACCTTAAACCTATGCCTCATAGTATTTGACATTTCACTGTGGGAAAAAGACTCTTGACTATCCACTCTATGCATGCCTCTCAAAACACTATGTACTGCTATCAGGTTGTCCTTCAAGCATCCCGACACTCTAGCAAAAACAATACAGGTTTATATAAGACAACAAGGTGCAGAGCTGGATGAACACAGCAGATGAAGGGTCTAGGCCCGAAACGTCAGCCTTTTTGCTCCTATGATGCTGCTTGGCCTGCTGTGTTCATCCAGCTCTGCACCTTGTTGTCTCGGATTCTCCAGCATCTGCAGTTCCTACTGTCTCAGGTTTATATAACCTCTCCTTGCAGCTAATATACTCTGATCCAGGCAACATCCTGGTAAACCTCTTTTGTACCCTCACCACAGCCTTCACGTCTTTCCTACAGTGTGGTGACCAGAATTGCATGCAATCCTCCAAATGTGACCTAACTGAAGTCTTACACAAATGCAACATGATTTGCCAACTTACTCTCAATGCTCCAGCCGATGAAGGCAAGCATGCTGCACGCCTTCTTTACCACTTATAAGTCATCCAACTGTTACTGTATCTTAATTGTACTCAATCCTCATTCCAAATTCAGAAGTCACATGACACTAACTTATAGTCCAACAGGTTTATTTGAAATCACAAGCTGTTGGAGCGCGGCCATTTCGTCAGGTGCAGTGAGAGAGGAGAGCACACAGACACAGAGTTTATAGGCAGAAAGATCAAAAGCTGATACAACTTGTGTGAGTGGAGTGTCAGATAATTAGTCTCTGCAGGTGACCAAGAGTGTTGGACGGCAAGTAAAATGTTTATAAAGTCAATGTCAGTACTATGCTGTCATGGCAATCAGGCAGAGTGATAGGATTATACAAAAAGTGACATTTCAGACCAGACACTGAACGGTAGGTGTGAGGCCTTATTTAGAATCTGTCTCAGAGTTTTAACCTGGAATCAGGCTAGTTTTATTCCAAAAGCGGGATTTTATACGATGCCCCATTGACTGACTATGATTGCAAATAGTGTGTTTTTTGACAAACTAGAATGTACCTGCAAATAAGCAAATATCTTTGATGAAATGATTAGCGCATAGATTTATGTGTGTATGAGAAAGAGTGTAATAAGTAATTCAAAAGTGTACCAACTAATTAAGGTAGAGAGATCATAATTTATCAAGGTGATGCTGTCAAAACAGGAAAGTAAGGAAGATTTAACAGATATAGAACAGTATGGTGGGGGTCACCTGTAGCGTGACATGAACCCAAGACCACGGTTGAGGCCGTCTTCATGGGTATGGAACTTGGCTATCAGTCTCAGCTGAGCAATTCTGCCTCATTGTCTATCTTGGAGTCTGCCTTGGAGGACGCTTACCTGAAGATCGTAGGCTGAATGCCCTTGACTGCTGACGTGTTCCCCAACTGGGGGGGGACTGGCGATTGTTGCGCGGTGTCCATTCATCTGTTGTCGTAGCATCTGCATGGTCTCGCCAATATACCATTCCTCTAAATCACACGCGCGCGCTCTGTCACACGCATGTGCTCTCACACTCCCTGTCTCTCTCACTCACTCACTTACTCTCTCAAGCGCGTGCACATACTCACAAATCTATGGGGTGAATCATTTTCATCCAAGATGTTTGTTTATTTGCAGATACATTCTATTTTGATTAAAAAACAAACCATTTGCAATCACAGTCAGTCTTCCTCCGGTGCCACTTTTTTTTGTGTGGGACCTGGTTTCCCATGTTGGCCATAAGCAAAACTTAAGCCAGCATTTCCTTCCATTGGTATCAATGTGAATTGTCTTTGCCAGATTGTTTTGCTTATGAGCGTTTTGATCTTTGGCTCTTTGATAATACGATACATTTCTACTTGCCTTGCATTCAGTGCATAAGCAACAATGGAGATACTGATAAGGATCTATTTTATTCCATGAGTGAAAATGGTTGTGAAACAAGTAAGAACTGCGTTGAGTACTGAGCTGGTCATTTCTTCCAACTCTCGTCTCTGCTCATGATCCCCAAGCTAATCCTGTCAGATGTCAAGATAATTCAGTGACATACTGCTCTACGCTTCCACTAACCGGATATTACAAAACAGATGTTTTCGCAGATATTGGCCTTCAGAGGGTTTAATTAGCTTTCCCTTTGCAGGCAGTGTAAACCATTATATTGCTGTGCTTCTGTAGTTCTGCTGAATTTCTACGAATACATTCCTTTCTGCCAAGGACAAAATAATCATATGTAGCTATTGTACTTAACTGTGAAGAAGAGTGTAACCTTGACCAGTGATTATCATCACAGTTACAGCCAGTCCAAACGTTCTAATTCTGATACTGAGGGAGGAAATGGGTCCAATTTTCAACTCTTGCTGTTTGTTCAGTATATATTACTGTCTGTATCTACCTTCCATAACCCTTCCCCCGCTCACTCCCCTTTCCCCCTCCCTCTTGCTGTCCCTCCCACCCACTTTCTCTCCCACCCACTTTCTCTCCCACCCACTTTC
>NC_063364.1:820056-821331 GCF_021869965.1 Rhincodon typus | reverse complement strand
TCCCACCCACTTTCTCTCCCACCCACTTTCTCTCCCACCCACTTTCTTACTTTCCCTCCCACTTGCCCTCCCTTCCTTACCCCACTTCTCCCCTCTCCCACTTTCTCTCCCTCCCTCCACTTCCCCCCCTCCATTTTTCCTCCCTCCCTTCCTCTCCCACTTTCCCACTTGCTCTTCTCTGTCCCTCCCTCTTTCTCATCCTCTTTCTCTCTCACCCTCCTTCCCTCCCTCCCACTTTCGCTCTCTCTCCCTCCTGCCCTCCCACCTTCTCTCTCTCCCTCCCACTTTCTGTCTCTCCTCCACCCCACTATACTGCCCAGAATTAGGGGACTGAGATGAGGAGGAACGTCTTCACTCAGAGAGTGGTGAATCTTACGAATTGTATACACCAGATGGCTTTGGAAGCTCAATAATTGTGTATATTTAAAATATGGATGAATAGATTTCTAGATAAGATCATCAGAAGATATGAAGATAGTTTGTCATTATGGTGATGAAGTAGATAATTGACCAGGGTCTGGAATTGTGGAGCAGGCTTTGAAGAGCTGAATGGTCTCCTCATGCTCCTATGTGCCTTATTTCATCTCTGTCTGTGTCTCCCACTCCATCATCTGGTCTTCCACTCTCTCTTCCTGTCCTCTTCCTCTCTCCCTGTCCCCATCTTTCACTGCCTCAGTCTCCCACCCCTCTCTCCCCATAATTCTTAACCTTTCCCTTCTCCCCTTTCTCTATATCTTTCCGCTTTCCGCTCTCCACTCTCTCGCTCTTTCTCCTGCCTCCTTGTCTGCTGTCCTGCCATTTTGTGTTCTCCTTCTCTCTCATACTGTGTACTCGCTTTGCTCGCTCCAGTTTCCCTTTATTGTTTATCCCTCACTCTTTCCTCTCTCACTGTTGCTCTCTCTCCGCCATCATGCTCTCTCTCGCTTCCCCCTCATGCTCTCTCTCTCTGTCCCACTTCCCCCTCGCGCGCTCTCGCTCTGCCTGCCCCCTCGCGCGCTCTCGCTCTGCCTGCCCCCTCGCGCGCGCTCGCTCTGCCTGCCCCCTCGCGCTTGCCCTCTCCCTCCAATCCTTTGTGCTCTCCGCCCTCGCTCACTCTTATGCCTGATGCTGTCTCTGTTTCTAACCTTATGCACGCTCTCTCTACCGTCCCACGCAACCGCTCTCTCTATCGCTTGGTGCCCACCCTCTCCCTCTCTCTTCCCTCACGCCCTCTCTCCCCCCTTGTGCCCACTCTCCCCACTTGTGCCCTCTCTCTCTCTCCCCTCACACCGCCTC
>NC_063364.1:813939-820046 GCF_021869965.1 Rhincodon typus | reverse complement strand
CGCGCCTTCTCTCTCTCTCCCCTCGCGCCTTCTCTCTCTCTCCCCTCACGCCTTCTCTCTCTCTCCCCCCCCACACCTTCTCTCTATCCCTTTGAGCCCTCCCTCTCTCTCCCCTCTTGTGCCCTCTCTCTCTCGCCCTTCTCGCGCCCTCTCTGTCTCCCCCCTTGTGCCCTCTCTCTGTCTCCCCCCTCGCGCCCTCTCTCTGTCTGCCCTCTCTCTGTCTCCCCCCTCGCGCCCTCTCTCTGTCACCCCCCTCGCGCCCTCTCTCTCTGTCTCTCCCTACCTCACATGCTCTTTTTTTTTCTCTCTCTCACCCTACCTAGCACCTACTTGCCCTCAGTCCATCTCTCCCCCTCCTCTCTGTTCTCGTGCCTTTCCCGGAGCTCAGGTATAGAGGATATTGAGAAAGTGCAATTAAAGCTTTTGCAATAATCTGCTGAAAAATACTTCCGTCAGAAATAAAGTATCACTGCACTAGTGAAAAAGCAGAAGTTTCCGGTAAGCAGAAGTGGGAAGATTGTGTGTGGGGTCATGCACTGTACTTGTTAAACTTTCATTTTTCTTCTTGACCAGCTCTGTTTATAAAAAAAAATCTGCAATGTGATTGTGGGACATTATGTTGTTCAGAGTGTGGTGTGTGCATGTGGTTGCCTGACTCGCAACAAAGCTTAGTCTGAATATTATTTAGATATGTTTATATTTATAGGAAGAAGTCCTGTGCACTGCAGTGTTGTGTTCGCAGGGTGCAGATTGATTTTAGTGTTTTCTTTCAAGATGCTATGCAGCTTCTCCAGTTGTAGAGTCCATGACCTGCCCTTTAGCAACAGTTTGTTCTCCATTCAATCATTACTGTTCCTCTTGTTATTTTTGTTGCTGTAATACGAATCTAAGTCTGCAGTCTTTCTGGAGAGTCACTAGATTTTCTGCACTGTGTATGTTTTCCCTAGTGTTAAGTGTATTGGCCGACGATGACAAATCTTATAGGAGGAATGCATATAGCGGCCTCAATGATCAGTCCCGTGCAATATAGAGATATTGATAATACAGAAATCTGAGATAAAACTTAACTGCTGGTAACATACAGCAGTCCATCAGAATCTCTAAACAGACCAGGGGAGGTGATAGCCTACTGATATTATCACTGGACTATTAATCCAGAGACCCACATTGTGTTCTGGGGACCCAGGTTCAAATTCCACCACGGCAGATGGTGGAATTTAAATTCAATTTTAAAAATCTGGGATTAAGAGACAAATGATAACTGTTAGAAAAAAAACGATCTGATTCACTCATGTTCTTTAGGGAACGGTAGATCAGTTGCCTCAGACCAGAGCACCAGGTTCAATTCCTTGGGCGACTGTTTAGAATCTTCACATTCTCCCCATGTCAGCTTGGGTTTCCTCTGGGAGCTCCAGTTTACTCCCATGATCCAAAGGTGCGTAGGTTAGGTGGATTGGCCATGCTAAATTGTCCATAGTGTCCAGGAATGTGCAGGCTAGGTGGGTTAGCCACGGGAAATGCAGGGCTACAGGAATAGAGGATGTATCTGGGTGGGATGGTCTTTGGAGGTTTGGTATGGACTCATTGGGCCTGCTTCCACACTGTAGGAATTCTATGAAGACTACTTTGTGTCTGAACTGGAAGACTTATGATCAAACTTGAGTGATTGGAACAGACTAATTATTTTTGAAGCAGCATATTCATTTGTGCCATATTTGGCAAATGAACTAGAGGCAATATGAGGGGAAAAAGAAATGACTAAGTGCCAATGTTTTGGAATCCATTGCCTGAACTGCATAATAATAACTTTCAAAAAGAAATCAGAGAAATATTTAACTGAAATAAATTTTCATGAATATGGGGAAAGACCAGGGGATTAGTATTAATTGGATAGCGCTTTCAAAGCATGGTGGATTGAATACCCTCCTCCTGTGCTGTATTGCACATTAAGTTTCTATGAAGAGGAAAGCAACATTCAAATGTTTCCATCAAGTTTGGCTGCGCTTGTATCTTCCATGGAAATTACACTTTAATTCTTTTTAATATAATCTAATTCCATGATGCAATGTCATCTGCCTCCCTCCCCATTGCATGGCTATTTTGAAGGACAAATGGGGGAGGTGATGGCCTAGAGGTATTTATTGCTGGACCATTAATCCAGAGATCTACATAGTGTTCTGGGGACTCGGGTTCAAATCCTGCCAAGGCAGATGGTGGAATTTGAATTCAATAAAATATCTGGAATTAAGAATCTAATGATGACCATGAATCCATTGTCGATTGTCAAAAAGGACTCATCTGGTTCACCTAATGACCTTTAGGGAAGGAAACTGCCGAATTACCTGGTCTGGCCTACATGTGACTCCTGACCCACAGCAATGTGGTCGACTCCGAACTGCTCTCTGGACAATTAGGGATGGGCAATAAATGCTGCCTAGCCAGCGACGCCCTCAAACCATTAATGAATCAAAAAAAATGTAGACAGCATGTGAGAAATATTCATAACATTGAGTCACATAACACCATGACAGCGAACAGGTAAGATCTCATTGCCTCATAACAGAAATCTATTCTCAAGCTTAGAAAACTGTTGCCTCTGAGCCATGTGGTATTCCTTCAGGATATCTGTTAATAGAATTCCTCGTACAAAATGGATGAGATTTGTCTTCTGATATAACACTGATTCCGTTGCTGCTATGATTTGTGAAGAATCATATATTTGCAAATATTAGCTTGGGTTCACTTGGATACATTTTTCTGATTATTTCAGTCTTGCCTCTTGGATTTTGACTGATCATTAGGGAATTACTCATCACTGATCCAACATATTACAAGCTGATTGAAAACCACAAGTAAATGGCATTCAGTTAAGAACTTAAACCTAATTAATTAATTTCCGGATAAGTCTGTTTTCTACATGAAACCTAAGCCTTTATAGTAGCTCGGACTTGAGTTTGTAAAGTATGAGCTCTTGCTGTAATCATCTCTGTTAGAATTGGCATTCTACCCACATGCTTGGTGGGATATTCTGTGATGTGCTGTTTTTTCTTTGAATTAGGAAATTGACTCATCATTCTATTTCTCACTGGCTAACTTTCGATATGTAGATGTGACCTGTTCTACATCATGTCTTTTGCACAATGATTTAGGCAGTGCTTCCAGTAGAAAGACAAAGAGGTGCCATGAAATATTTTTTGATAGATAGGATTAAGGAAACCCCCAAGGCATTTTATAAGTATATTAAGAATAAGAGGATTACCAGGGAAAGAGTAGGACCTATTAGACACTAAAGGGGCAATTGTGTGTGGAACCAGAGGATGTGGGTGAAGTACTGAATGAATATTTCTTATTTGTATTCACGGAGGAGAAAGAAATTGTAGCTCGGGATTTCAGTTGGGTGTTAAGATTAATAAGTGGGGGGTATTAGATGTTTTAGTGTGCATAAAGGTGCATAAGTCCCCATGGCCCGATGAGATGTATCCTAGGCTGTTAGGGGAGGCAAGAAAGGAGATTGTAACTTTATAAAACATTGGTTAGGCTACAGATGGAATACTGTGTGTAATTCTGATCATGACACTGTCAGAAAGATGTGATTGTACTAGAGAGGGTGCAGAGGAAATTCACCGAGATGTTCCCTAAGATGAAACAAGGAGAGACTGGATAGCTCAGTTTGTTCTTAGAGCAGAGGAGGCTGAGGGGGAATCTGATTGAGCTATACAAAATTATGAGGTATAGAGTAAATTGTGAGAATCTTTTCCCATGGCAAACATGTCTAAGATCAGAGGGCACAAATTTAAGGTGGGGCATAAATGGTTTAGAGAGATCTGAGAAAAATTTTTTTTCACTCAGGAATATGGAACATGCTGGAGGCAGGTACTTTTGCAGTATTTAAGAAGCATCTGGATGATCATTTAAAATGTCAGGGCATAGTAGACTTTGGGCAAGTGCAGGTAAATGGGATTGGTGTAGTTTGGTTTTTATTTTTTGGCTTAGACATAGTGGGCCGAAGGGCCTGTTTCTATGATGTATGACCTATGACTCATGTTGATATTTTCCTCTTCTGGAACAGTCCAATGAAAGTTGGTGAATAAGATGATTAAGTGTCATATGTTACTCCATTTTGTCCTGCTCGACAGTCTACTGCTTTGCTGTTACTTTCAGGTTATCTCACAATTGGGTCACAGTTCATAGCACACAGCGATATTCATATATCCAGTTTTAACTCAAGCAGGCTGATCCTGATAGATGTTGTGATTTGGAGCAGACTACGTGACGGGATAACACTCATACTGCAGTATAAGGCCTTCACTGAGGTGAAAATGGAGTTTGTCTGAACTCGGATTTCATCCCTGCCTGAGTCCTGTTCTGTCCTTGATATTCCCCATGACCCTCAAGTGAAATTAGTTTTTGCTGGTTATGGGGGCAGGAGTTTTGGATCCAGGTGGACATCTTGTATGTGTCAGACTCCTCATTACTTTAAGCAAGTCCAGGCCTCTATCTCACTTATACTGTAGTTTCTCTATCCTGCACTTTCTCTCCACTATCTCCTCTTCATCTGCTCTGTCAACCTGCTGCTTTCCTTACTTCCCCCTTGTTATATCCCCATTTGTTCCCATCCCAACCCCTCTTATTCACTGCTTTATTTGCATACTACCTAGGACCTATTCCCTGCTACCTCTTTCTCCAAAACGCTCCAGCATTTTTTCTTGCTTCCTTCCTTGTCGATGCCATGTTCTTAATCACTCTGAGAACTGCCGATGCTGGAGTCAGAGACACCACAGTGTGGAGCTGGAGGAACACAGCACGCTAGGCAGCATCAGAGGAGCAGGAAAGTTGACATCCAAGCAGATGAGGGTGTTGGTGGAGGGGGACTGGTTGGGCCTGCGGGAGAGGAAGAAGCAGAGGGCTTTTAGGCCATCTGCATGGGGGACGCAAGTGTATAGGGACTGAATGTCCTTAGTGAAGATGAGGTTTTGGGGGCCAGGGAATTGGAAGTGTTGAAGGAGGAGGAGGGCATGGGTGGTGTCCTGGGTATAGGCGGGGAGTTCCTGGACCAGTAGGGAGAAGACAGAGTCAAGATAAGCAGAGATTAGTCCACCTCCTCCAAGACTTCCAAATCCCTGGCTCCCAAAAGCTCATCTTCACTATGGACATCCAATCCTCTCCACAGGCCCAAACAGTCCCCCTCCACCGACACACTCATCCGCTTAACAGAACTTGTCCTTACCCTGAACAACAACTTTTCCTTTAATTCCTCCCACATCCTACAGACCAAAGGGGTGGCTATGGGCACTTGTATGGGTCCGTGCTATGCCTGCCTCTTTGTAGGATATGTGGAACAGCCCCTTTTCCACTGTTACACTGGCGCCATCCCTCACCTCTTCCACGCCTACATCGATGACATGTTTTGGCACTGCCTCATGCTCCCATGAGGAGCTTGAACAGTTCATCAACTTTACTAACGCCTTTCACCCCAACTTCAAATTCACCTGGACCATCTCCAACACCTCCCTCCCCTTCCTGGACCTCTCCATCTCTGGTAACCGCCTCAACACTGACATCTATTTCAAACCCACTGACTCCCATAGCTACCTGGACTACACCTCCTTTCACCCACCTTCCTGCAAGAATGCGATCCCCTACTCCCAATTCCTCCGCCTAAGCTGCATTCTGCTCCCAAGATAGAACGTTCCACTTTTGGATATCCCAAGTGTCCTCCTGTGTTGTCCATGTTTCTAATGTCTTGTTCCACTGACCATGACATTTTCAATTGCCAATGTTTCCGATGTAGAGTGTTTTTGAAAAATTACAGATCAGCATTCAAGAAGAAACCTAACAAAATTCTATTGATTTTTAAAATGCTGCTTGTCTGTAATTTGTTCCGCTTTTAGTTCAAGGTCTACACATAATAAACAAAATTGTCTGCTCTCTCCACAGATGCTACCTGACTCGTACTTTTGTTTCAGATTTCCAACATCTGCAATTCTTTGTCAAAAGAAGTGTGGAACTGGAGGAACACAGCAGGCCAGGCAGCATCAGAGGAGCAGGAAAGTTGACGTGTTGGGTCAGGACCCTTCTTCAGAGGGTCCCAACCCTCAACGTCAACT
>NC_063364.1:794112-813539 GCF_021869965.1 Rhincodon typus | reverse complement strand
GATGCTGCCTGGCCTGCTGTGTTCCTCCAGCGCCACACTGTGTTATCTCTGACTCCAGCATTGGCTGTCTCTTTGCAATTCTTTGTGTTTTTTTTAATTTTGAAGCAGTTGTACAATGAATTTCCTCTTTAGTACTGCTCTGATGTTAAAATTGATATCAGTAATTATTTTGTAAAAGTCTATTATGACTGAAAAATGATTTTTAAAATTTGTACTGTCCTGTAATAGGGTAGTTTATATTTCTTTGTAGGATTTAGTTTCAAAGCTAAACCACCATCCTATTAACAAGAAACGTAATTGTATCCTTAATGGTTAATGATTTTGACATACTAATGTCATTTTTTAAAAATAGATTTGATGTCAGTAAAATAAGTTTCCAATAAATAATCCTTTCCATTATGCTTTTTAAGAGTGTAAGAGGTCCATTGAAGGTTAAAGACTTAAGGGATTTCACACTTTGGTATCAAAATTTAGATCTGAGAAAGCAATTACTTCAAACCATAAAATCATAGAAAGGTTACAGTACAGAGAAAGGCCATTCAACCCTAAATAAATTTGCTGCGTGTTCTGATCCCACTCCCAGACTTGGTCCATAGCCTTGCATGTTACAGTGCTTCAGGTCTAGATCCAGGTTCCTTTTTAAATGAGTTGAGGATTTCCATCTCAATTCCAGATATCCAAGCAGTGAATTCTGGACATCCACCACCCTCTGAGTGAGGGGGTTTTTCCTCATGTCCCCTCCATACTTTCTAGCAATCACCTTAAATCTGTGTCCTCTGGTGATTAATATCTCTGCTAGGGGATACGGGTTTTTCCTGTCCGTTCTGGACAGGCACCCACATTTTGTGGGCCTAGATTGGGTCACTACTTGGCCTCCTCCATCTAGACTTTGCTAATACCTGCAATTATAAAGCCCTGGCAATATTTTTGTAAATCACGGAAGGAAGGATATTATTAAATTGAGAGGGCTCAGAAAAGGTTTACAAGGATCTTGCTGGGACTGGAGGGTTTGTGTTATTTAGAGAGGCTGGATGGTCTGGGACTTTTCGCTGGATCATAGAAAGTTGAGGGGTGACCTTCTGGAGGTATATAGAATCATGGGGGGCACAGATAGGGTGAATAGCAAGGGTTGTCTCCTAGGGTGGGGGAGTTCAGAACTAGGGGGCATATTTTTGGGGTGAGAGGAGAAGGATTTGAGGGAGACCAGGGAGGTGATGTTTTCACACAGGATAGTTCGTGTGTGGAATAAACTGCCAGCGGAAGTGGTAGATACAGGTACAGTTACAACATTTAAGGACTTTTAGACAGGTACATGAATAGAGGTTCAGAGAGATATGGGCTGAACACAGGCAAATGGGACTGGTTTAATTTGGGAAACTTAGTCAGCATGGATGAGTTGGACCGTAGGGTCTGTTTCTGTGCTATATGATTCTATGTTGGAATTATGTCTGATTGGAATTTTCAGAAGCAGTCCGTGCTCTATGACTTGATGATTTCATAATTGGACATGAGTTTGGAAAAAATTAATTTGGAGTATGGGGCAAGTTGGACAGCCCTTTTAAAGAGCATCAGAGATTGAATAACCTCCCTTTGTCCTGTAAAGTACTGTGATTCAAAATCAAAGCAGTGGATTTTGTGCAAGATTGTAGCAGAGCAGCTTGCACAGGGTTATTGTGAAACAAAGGAGCGTTTAATGCGAGATAGTAGGAACTGCCGATGCTGGAGTCTGAGATAACAAGGTGTGGAACTGGAGGAACCCAGCAGACCAGGCAACATCAGAGGAGCAGGAAAGCTGACGTTTCGGGTCTGGACCCTTCTTTCTGAAAAGTCGGCTTTCCTGCTCCTCTGATGCTGCCTGCCCTGCTGTGTTCCTCCAGCTCCACACAGTGATTAAAGCGAGTTTTAAATCTAAACTCTCATTAAGTTTGAAAATTCAAGTTCTGAGTTCCAGCAGCAATAAGAAAGATGTTGTGAAAGGTGACAACATTGAGAAATGAAATCCATCCAGATTTGTGGGTTTGGTGTATCAAGTAACAACACAATAAAGAATAATTAAGATCAGAATTTGTCAACATCTTAAGTAAGTTGCAACAGTGTTCGAAATGTGTTTAACTCTTGATTGTAAGGAGTCTAGCTGTGAGAAGACGGTTGCAAAACTGGCGATGAGATGTCATTTGTTTTGAGCCTAAGAGATGGATTGGAGTATTTTGCAAGTCGTGAGAAGCTAGGAACTGTGGAGGAGTAGAGAGATTTATGGATCCAATGTCAGAAACTACTAAAAACAAGTGGACAGGTACAAAAAAAATTAAAAGGCTGATGGTATGCTAGTCCTTTATCCAAGATTGGCTGAAATACCAGTTGGAGGAAGTTATGTTAAGTCCTGGTTAGACTCCATCTGTATTGTATTCACTGTCCCATAGGAAGACGTATTGTAGGTTGGGCAGGAAGGTACCATGCAAATTACTTAGAATGTTACCAGAGTTAAAGGGTTAAAGCATGCAGGCTGCATAGACTAAGCTTAAGTTTCAAGATGATTAAAGGATTTAGTATGATGGATAGACAAAAGCTATTTCCTCTGGTGTACAGACCAAATCGGGCGATGTTGTCTCGGAATTAGAGCCAGGCTTATCAGGAACAAAGCACTATTTCACATATAGGGTAATAAAATCTGGAGTCCTCTCCTGAAAAATTTGTTCAGGTTGGGGTAATTTGAAATTTTCAAAACTGATTTTGGCAAGATTTCTCGCAAAGGGTATGAAAGCTCCTATGATGCTGCTTGGCCTGCTGTGTTCATCCAGCCCTGCACCTTGTTGTCTCAAAGTAAAAGGAGTTTATTTATAGATTAACAATTATCTAATAGAAATGTTGAACAAGCTTGAGCAACTGAATAGCTTCCTCCTGTTCTGAAGAAGGGTCACTGGACCCAAAATGTTAACTCTGATTTCTGTCCACAGACGTGCCAGACCTGCTGAACTTTCCCAGCTATTTCTGTTTTTGTTTTTGGCTTCCTCCTGTTCCTGGTTGTTCTGTGCTGGTTCTTTATGTTCTCATTTTGTCTGCAAAGTTTGTTTTACTGTGACTGCAGTTCACTGGCATATCAGATGCATGAGGCTGTCATATTGACTACAGCACATGCTCAGGACTGGCCATTGTTGGGTACAGGGGATTTTGTTGGAATTTGGGGGTGTTGAATGTTGAGTGGAAACCATTCCTTTTGAGAGCTAGCATAGTTTTTATTCCTTGTTAAGGTGCCAAAAGTTAAAGATCAGTGTCCCTTAATGGAGAAGAGCTTGATTTTGGTCTCAGCTGAGATAATCAGTGACTTCGACAGAGAGCCATGAACTGCATGTCAAGCATTCTTAATTACTGGGAATGTAAAGAATGAAATGGGTTTTTCCAACAATCGATAATGGCTTCATGATCATCATTAGACTCTTAGTTCCACATTTCTGTTGAATTCAAATTCCACCTTCTGCCTTGATGGGATTTGAACTTGTGTTCCTAGAACAATACCTGGGTCTCTGATTAACAGTCTAGTGATAATGTCACTGGGCTATCAACTCCATTATCTGTCTATGCTATACTCCCCATGCTTTCCCCAGAATACTTGACCAATCCATATTTCAAAACTCAGAACATAATGTCTATTCCAAACTTCCCATGCTCTCTTCACATCCCTTGACACATTTTGTGACCAGCAATTTTTTTTTTACAAATGTGTTTGTTGTCTTGGCCTCCACCACCATAACTGGTGATAAATTTCCCAGGGTGACCACAATCTCAGTAAGAAAATTTCTCCTCAACTCAACTGGATGCTCTACCCTGTGACCCCTTGTTCTAGACTCTCCTGTCCCCTCCACACACCCCACCCACAGTCCCCAAAACAAACCTAGTTAGACCATGTTAGACCCATTCAACCCATTCCATCAATCTGTAGACATGTTTTGGCACAGAAGGAAGCCGATCAGCTAAACGTGTCTTTGCAAAGTAAACTAGTTGCCTATTCTATTCCCATTTTCCAGCACACGGTCTGTAGCCTGGCAGATTACAGTGCTTCACGTGATCCTGGTTCCGTCCAGATATACTCAGAGTTTCCACCTCAAACACCAAACTATACAAAGAATTCCAGGCACCCTCCGCCCTCTGGATGTAAAAACATTTACATCCTTAATGACTTAATGACTACTGCCCAATAGCTCTGACTTCAATAATCATGAAGTGCAGTTGCAGACATTCTTGCCGAGCCGGTGTGTTTGATTGCAGATGTTTCGTCACCCTATTAGGTGACAGACTAGGCGGCACGGTGACACAGTGGTTAGCACTGCTGCCTCACAGCACCAGGTGTTGAGTTCCCTTTTAGGAGATTCCTTCGCACTTGATACAAATGCAATATGCCAACTTCTGTGAAAAGCCACAGTTTATTTAAGCAAGTACAAGCTTTGGAGGATCACTTAACAATCTTCGCAGGGCTTGAGGAGGCGTGTCAAGCGATGCTCTCTGTAAGGGAACCGTCCTCCCTTTATATAGGTTTTTACAGCACAGTCAGACGTGCATACAAGATACAATTTTTTTTCTTCCCCATAATCACGTAACTTAATCATCTAACAGTAAAACAAAGGTTAGCTGCCGAAAAACAATGTGTAAGACGAGGTATTTCCTTATCCTTTTAGCATTTACAGAGAGCAGAGTATAATTAGATTATCACCTTTTGTCTGCGAGATCTTTTTAGCCTTAGTTCAACGTTTACAGAGAGCAGAGTATAATTAGATTACCCCATTTTGTCTGCGAGACAAGCGCACCCACGAAGCACCTAATTTCTTATATGTCAGCAGAACAGATATTAACCCTTTAACATTTCACAGGGACCCAGGTTTGCTTCCACCCTTGGGCGACAATCTGTGTGGAGTTTGCACATTCTCCCTGTGTCGGCGTGTGTTTCCTCCGGGCGCTCCGGTTTCCTCCTGCAGTCCAAAGAGGTGCAGGTTAGGTGGATTGGCCATGGTGAATTGCCCATAGTGTCCAGGGATGTGTAGATTTGTTGGGTTATAGGGGGATGGCTCTGGGTGGGATGCTCTGAGGGTCGGTGTGGACTTGTTGGGCCGAAGGGCCTGATTCCACACTGTAGTGATTCTATGATCATCAGTGCACCTCCACTGAAGCGTTGGTGTTCTGTCCTGCTTGTTATTCACATGCCTCGGTTTGCTGGGGTGGTTGGTATTAACACTGTTTTTCAGTGGTTTGTATATCGTGTCCAGTTCAATGTGCTTGTTGATGGAATTCTGGTTGGAATGCCAGGCCTCCAGGATTCCCTGGCATGTCTCTGTTTGGCTTGTGCTATTATGGATGTGTTGTCCCCGTCGAATTTGTGTCCTTCGTCCGTGTGTATCGAGACCAGTGTGAATTGATCGTGCCTCTTGGTGGCTGGTTGGCATTTGTGTAGCCTTATTCCCGAAGATACACAAGCCAGGGGTCCCCCTCAGACCCATTGGCTCACTACCTGGCTCACCAACATATAGACTGGCCAAAGAACCACAACGGAAACTGTAATACTTAGTTGACAACACTACCCACCCCATCCACTCCTCCCAAGAATTCCTCAACATCATCAAAGACACCAGAATAGAAGAGGACAAGATAATTGTATCCTTTGATGTAACAGCACTACTTACATCCATAAACAATGACGTAGCCAAAGAGACAATTGCCACACTGCTGGATGAATCCAGAAGACAGGCATCCCACAACACCGACAGCATCAACAAGGACAGCACCCTGAAACTGCTGGATCTGTGCCTCACAAACCACTTCACCTTCAACGACTGTATATTTAAACAAATCAATGAAACACCAATGGGATCCCCGATATCAGGACTGCTAGGTGAAGCGGTAATGCATAGATTAACAGACAGCATTCCCCATTATCCAACCCAGACTCTGGGTCTGCTATGTAGATGACACCTTCGTGATTATCAAACGCACAACTAGAAGAAACCCACCGAAACATAAACAACATCCTCACCGGAATAAAATTCACAAAAGAAGAAGAGAACAACAACTGCCTACCCTTCCTGGACATAATGGTTGAACGTAAGAACAACGGGATCTCCAGACTAGCGTATACAGAAAGACCACACATACGGACCAGGTACTTAATTACACCAGCAACCACCCCAACACCCATAAACGGAGCTGCATCAGGGCATTATTCAAGTGAGCCACAACACGCTGCAGCAACCTGGAATTGCACAAAGCAGAACAGGAGCACTTGTAGAAAGTTTTTAAAAGGAGCGAATACCCAAAAAGCACAATCCGCCATTACCTCCATGACAGACCACAGCAGGAAGACACAACACAGCAAGACACGCTAGTCACCCTGTTGTACATCAGAGACATATCAGAGATGACCACAACACTACTCAGACCCCTAAGTATCAGGGTAACCCACAAACCAACAACCACACTGCGACAACTACTGACAAACGTAATGGACCCCATACCCACAACCAATAAAACTAATGTAATAGTCAAAATACCATGCAAGGACTGTGAGAAACATTACATAGGCCAAACTGGAAGAAAACTGGCTATAAGGATATACAAACACCAACTAGCCACAACGAACACAACCAATTCTCACTGCTCTCAATACACATGGACAAAGAAGGATACGAATTCGACCGGGACAACACATCCATAATAGCACAAGCTAAACAGATACACCAGGGAATTCCTGGAGGCCTGGCATTCCAACCAGAACTCCATAAATAAGCACACTGAACAGGATCCAATATACAAACCACTGAAGAACAGAACCGGAAGTAATACCAACCACCCCAGCAAACCAAGGCATATAAATAACAAGTGGGACAGAACGCCAACACTTCAGTGGCGGTGCACTGACGATGTTACCTAGCAGGGTGATGAAATGTTTGCAACCAAACCCACCGGCTCGGCGAGCATGTCTACAACCTCATCGAGCTACAAATCTTCTTGAAAACTTTTAAGTCATAAAGTGCTTCGAGAGACTGGTCATGGCCCACATCAACACCAGTCTCCCAACTTGCCTCAATCCCCTACTGTTTGCCTACAGACATAACAGGTCCACAGAGGATGCCATATCCCTAGCCCTGTACTCGTCCCTGGAACATCTGGACAATGAAGACATCTACGTCAGACTCCTGCTCATTGACTACAGCTCCACCTTCAACACCATTATCCCCTTCAGACTGATCTCAAAACTGTGTGACCTTGGTCTTGGCTCCACTGTCTGCAACTGGATCCTCAGCTTTCTGACCAATAGGCTGCAATCAGTGAGGATAGGTAACTGCACCTCCTCCACAATAGCACTCAACTTTGGAGCCCCCCAAGGATGCGTCCTCAGCCCCCTCCTGTACTCTGTATACATATACAACTGCGTTGCCAAATTCCAAACGAATGCCATCTACCGGTTCACTGATGACACCACCATAGTGGGTATCTAACAATGATGATTCAATATACAGAATGGACATAGAGGGCTTGGTGACGTGGTGCAACGAGAACAACCTTTCTCTCAATGTCGACAGAACTAAAGAACTGATCATCGACTTCAGAAAGAAAGGAGGAGAACACACCCCCATCTACATCAACGGAACTGAGGTTGAGAGGATGAAGAGCATCAAGTTCCTCGGAGTGATGATAACTGACAACATGTCCTGGCCTTCCCATGTAAATGCGACAGTCAAGAAGGTACAACAACGCCTCTTCTTCCTCAGGCGGGTCAGGAAATTTGGCATGTCCATAAGGTCCCTCACCAACTTCTACAGATGCACCATTGAAAGCGTACTGTCTGGATGCATAACGGCCTGGTATAGCAACTGCTCTGCCCAGGACAGTAAGAAACTACAGAAGGTGGTGTGCACAGCCCAGACCATCATGGAAGCCAATGTTCCATCCATGGACTCTATTTACGCGGCTCGCTGTCGCAGAAAGGCGGCTGACATCATCAAAGACCCATTGCACCCCAGTAATGACCTCCTAGAACGTCTTCCATCAGGTACAGAAGCCTGAACACATGCACATGCAGGTTCAGGAACGGCTTCTTTCCAGTTGTTTTCAGACTGTTGAATGGACCCCAGCCTCAAATAATGTAACCTGAATGCCTGTAAGTCTTTTGTGATCTGTACATCCTTTGCTTACTGTAATCCGCCTGTACCGCTCATAAACAAAGCTGTATTTCAGAACTTGTGACAATAAAATCAAAATCAAAATCAAAATCAAATCGTTTCCCTCTAATCCTTCTACCATTCACCTTAAATCTGTGCCTCTGGTAATTGGCCTCTCCACTGGGGGAATCTGGTCTTCCCTGTCCACTCTATCCAAGCCCCTCATTAAATTGTACCTTCATTAAGTAACCCCTCACCCTCATCTTTTCTAAGGAAAACAACTCTAATCTATTCAATCATTCCATATAAGCTGCAGATTTCAAACCCTGGCAGCATTCTGTAAATCCCCTCTGTACTTACCCTGGAACAATTACATTTTTCCTGTAATGTGGTGACAAGGACTGTACACAGCATTGCAGCTATGACCTAACCAATGTCTTATGGTGTTCCAGTTTCCATGCTTTTTTATTCAGTACTGTGTTGAATGAAGGAAAGCATCCCATATGCCTTCTCTACCACATTATCTACTTGTCCTGTCACTTTCAGGGATCTGTGGACGTATATTCTTAAAGTCTGTCACTTCCTCTACCCCATCTGAATGCTTTCCTATTTCCATGTAAACAAGATGTGGAGGTGCCGGTGTTGGACTGAAGTGGACAAAGTCAAAATTCACACGATACCAGGTTATAGTCCAGCAGGTTTATTTGAAATCATAAGCTTTTGGAGCACTGCACCTTCATCAGGCGAAGTCTGTTGCAAACCTATTTCACCTGACAAAGGGGCAGTGCTTCAAAAGCTTGTGATTTCAAATAAACCTGTTGGACTGTAACCTGGAGTCATGTGACTTTTGACCATGTAAACCAATGTAATTGATTAACACATCTGTAGAACATTATTTTCTACTAGTATGTATTGTCTCATCAATCCCTCAATTTCTCTGAAGAAATAAAGCCTGAGTAGACTGCAGAAAAACCTGAGACATAAGCCCACTTTTAATGTTGATGCGATGTTAGGTTTGTAGACCATATGTCCCAATGCCAGGCAGATGGTATCAAATGGCACACCCTTGCGATTGTTTACGATAGGCAGAGTACGTCACCAATCCATATTTCAAAACTGTGAACATAATGTCTAACATTAGATGCGATTCCATAATTCAGTAGTACATGCTGAACAACCTTGATCGTGCTTAGAATTATATAACAACCAATATAAGGTTGTGAGTTGGGGTTTGCAACAGACTCACTTATGCTTGCCAGAAGTTACAAATATTTGTCTGCAGGAACCTGTCCTCTGCAGGGAAGAGGAGCATGTTGTGGGGAGGCGATGGCCTAGTGGTATTATCGCTGAAATGTTAATCCAGAGACCTAGATAATGTTCTGGGGACCTGGGTTCGAATCCTGCCATGGCAGATGGTGGAATTTGAATTCAATAAATATTTGGAATTAAGAGTCTAATGATGACGATGAATCCATCGTCGATTGTCCGAAAAACCCATCTGGTGCACTAATGCCTTTTAGGGAAGGAAGCTGCCATCCTTACCTGGTCTGGCCGACATGTGACTCTAGACCCACAGCAATGTGGTTGACTCTTAACTGCCCTCTGGGCAATTAAGGATGGGCAATAAATGCTGCCGAGCCAGTGACGCCCTCATGCTGTGAACGAATAAGGGTATTGTGCCTTTCCTGAATTAAACAAAGCTTGGAGGATTATAGTTTCCTGGTGCAGTCTCAATGGCAATGTCTCAACTGATCAGTTGACTTTCTACTCAGTCAACACTCACAGTATGAATTGTTGCTGTCTTTAAGATATAGTTTCTTGTGCCTGTCCGGATGAATGCAAGATGAAAAGCTTTGACAGTGTGTTATTTTTCCACAGCAATGTTGAAAGATTGGCTAACAAACAGGGAGGCAAGAATGGGAATAGATGTGTCATTTTTGAGTTAAAACTAGTCCAATGCAGAAAGAACAATTGCTAGGCCTCAGCTATTTACAATCTATGTTAATGACTTAGGCAAAGACACCAAAAGTGGCAATGTAAGCAGTGAAGAGGCTACAAAGACATTGCACACTGATAAAGGCAGTTAAATGAGTAGGCAACAAAATGGCAGAATTAGTATAACATGGGGGCAGTGTGAGGTTATTCCCTTTTTTTATAAGAATTAAAAAGTGGAAAAATATTAAATGACTTGGAACTTGCAGATATTTTTGAACCAACCTGTTCAGAGATGTTGTTACATGGCTCTGAAGCAAATGGGATTCGAACCCTAGCCTCCTTTTTGGTACTTTAATGTGATGTGGACATTGCTGGCTAGGCCAGCATTTATTGGCCATTCCTAATTGCCCTTGAGAAGCCTCATTTTTGGACTGCTTCAGTCCACATGATGTAGGGTCCTAATCCTATTAGGAAGAAAGTTCAACGATTTTGACCTAGTGACAGTGAAGGGATTGCAGTACAGTTCCAAGTCAAATGATGTGTCATTTGGATGGGAACTTGCAGTTAGTAGTGTTCTCTTGCTTCTGCTGCCCTTATCCTCCAAGGTGCTGGAGGTTGCAAGTTTGGAAGATGGCAGAAGAGTTTGATGAATTGTTGTGGTGCATCTTGTTGATGCACACTGCTGCCACTATGCATCTGTGGCAGGGAAAGTGAATATTGAGGGTAGTGGATGGGATGCCAATCAAGCAGGCTGCTTTCTCCTGAATGGTGATGAACTTCTTGGGTGTTGTCAGAGCTGCACTTACTGAATAATTGGAGGGTTCCTTCACACTCCTGACTTGTGCTGTGTGAATAGTGGACAGGCTTTCGGAAGACAGAAAGTGGGTTCCTCACTGCAGCCTCTGATCTGTTCTCGTAGCCACAGTTCTATTTTTGGGCAATGATAACACCCAGGATATTGATGGTGAAGGATTCAGTGATGGTAATGCTAGTGAATGACAACAGGAGATACTTACATTCTCTCTTGCTGTATAAAGTCATTGCCTGGCACTTGTGTTGCCACACATTAGCCCAAGCAGAATGTTGTCCAGGTCTTACTGCATTTGGACCAGGACTGCTTCAGTATCTGAGAAGTAACAAATAGTACTGAACAACGTTCCCTCTAAGCTGCACGGTAACAAAGCCACTTGGAAGTCTATAGGTGCCGATTGGTGTGCTGATGCATTGACTTCCATTTGAGGAAGTCACTGCCACGCATGCAGCAGCAGGAAAAGTTAAAGGGAACATAGACACTTAACACTGTGCAATCATCAACAAACATTCCCACATCTGACTTTATGATTAATGGAAGATCATCGATGAAGAAGCTGAAGATGGTGAGACCTGGGACAGTACTCTGAGGAGCACCTGCAGCAATGCCTCAGGACTGAGATGCTTGGTCTTCAATGACCGTGATTAGCTATATCTGACTGTAACCAGCAGAGTGTTTTTCTGATTTCTGTTGGCTTCAGTTTTGTTGAATCTCCTTATTGCCACAGTCAGTCACATTTTGCCTTGATATTCAGAGCATTTTCTCTCACTTCACCACTCAAGTTCAGGTCTTTTTCCCATATTTGGAGCAAAGCTGTTAAAAGGGCAGGAACTCAGTAGCCCTGGCAGAAATCAAACTGAGCATCGTTGAGCAGGTTATTGCTGATAATGCTGCTTGTTAGGACTACTGACAACAGCATCCATGACTTTACTGATGATTGAAATTAGATTGATGGGGTAGTAATGGATTTGCCCTGCTTTTTGTGGACAGGGCACATCTGGGCATCTTTTCACATTGTCAAGTAGATGCCAGATTTGTAGCTGTACTGAAACAGTTTGGCCCAGAGCATGGCTGGTTCTGGAATGCTATTCTTCAGAAGTGCAGCTGCATTGTTGTCACAGCTTGTAACCTTTGCAGCATCCAGTGCCTTCAACTGTTTCTTAAGTGAATCAAATCATGAAAGAAGACTGACATTTGTGAGGCTTTTCTGGCTGAAGGTGGTTGCAAATGCCTCAGCTTATCTTTTGCACTGAAATGCTGGGCTTCCCCATCATTGAGGTTGGGGATATTTACAGAGCCTCCACCTTGTGTTAGTTTTTAATTTCCCACCACCAATCACAACTGGATGTGGCAGTACCAATGTTGCCCCTAAGCTGCACAGCTACGCAACTGACATGCGCAAAGCTTCCCAATTGGCATATTGACACATAGCTTCTACTTGCGGAAACTGTTGCTGTGCATAGACCTTGGAGGTACGTGCAGTGGCATGAAAAGTTTGAAGGAGTATTGGGCCGGACTGCAGAACCTGATCAGATCCATTGGTTGTGGGATCATATAACCTTGTTCATTGCAGGCAGCTTTCACTGCTTGGAATGCAAGGTTTTTTCTTCACTAACTTAAGACCTCACTTTTAAGTGTGCCTAGTGCTGCTCCTGGCATGCTGTCCTACAATCTCCATTGAACCAAGGTTGATTCACCTGGCTTCATGGCCATTGTAGAGATAGGGACATGTCAGGACATAAGGTTACACATTGTTGTTGGATACAATTCTGCTGTTGCTGATGGCACATTGCTGGATGGCCAGTTTTGAGTTACCAAATCTTTTCAAAATCTATTTCATTTAGGCAACGGAGGCTATACTCAAAATGAAGGTAGAACTTGATCTCCACAAGGATTGGGCAATAGTTAATCTCATTAGTATTGTAATGGACAGATGCATCTACAGCAGGTAGATAGGTGAGGACCAGGTCAAGTAGCATTTTTCCTTCTCATTTATTCACTCGCTACTTGCCACAACCCCAATCTTGCATCTCTGTTTTTAGGGACTTAATCAGCTCTGTCGGTAGTGGTACTACTAATCCACTTATGGTGATAGAGATTGAAGCACCACTTCTGGAATTCACTCTATTTTCTTGCCACTGTCATCCAAATTGCTGTTCATTAAAGAAATGATTTGTTAGCTGGATGGGGTTAAAATGGTAAGTGGTGATCAGCAAGAGGTTTCCTTTGCCATGTTTGACTTGATACCATGAGACTCCATGGGGTCCAGAGTCAAAGTTGAGGACAGCCAGGGCAATCTTTTACCAAATGTAACACTCTACTGCTATCTCTGGGTGATCTGACCCGCTGGTGGAGCAGAGCATACCCTGGGATTGTTATAGTGGTATCTCTGGCATTGTGTCATTCACAGAGTATGATCGAGTAGTCCGTGGGACATGTCCAAATTTTGGCCTTAGCCCCCAAGCAGGTGGACTTTGGAGAGGATTGGAGTACAAGAATAAAGTCATCATTCTACAGTTTTACAGGATTCTGAAGAACCATTGGCAGACTAGACACTAAAATGTTGCTTTCCTGTCCAGGAGCCTAGAACGTAGGGGCAGAGTGTCAGGATAAGAGGCCATTCATTTAGTACTGAGATAACGAGAAATCTCTTTGCTTTAAGGGTGTCAATGTTTGGAATTCTCTACCCCAAAGGATGTTGAATGCTCCATCATTGAATATACTTAAAGCTTAGAAGGACGGATCTTTGCTGTTTCATGGAATCCAGGGGGATAGAAAGTGGACAGGAAAGTGAAATGAAGAACATAAGAACTGAGAGGAGAAGTGGGTTATTCAGCCACTCGAAGCGGCCATAACATTCAACGTGCCACCCTAACGGTTGCCTCAAGTCCACTTTTCCTACCTGTCCCCATAGACTTTTGCCCTTGTAGATTGAAAATCTATCTAATTTAGCCTTGAATTATATTCAATGATCCATTATCCACTGCTCTTGGGTAAAGAATTCCTGAGATTAACAACCTTCTGAAAGAAGAAATTCCTGCTTGTCTTCATTTTAAATGGGAGAACCCCTATTTTGATGTTCCCTGGTTCTAGATTCCCCCATGAAAAGGAAACATCTCCCAACAGTGCCTCAAAATTGTCCAGCAATAAGCACTGAAAAGGAACAGCTGATACACAGAACTAAAAGGAACAAAGAGAATATGGAATACTTACCAGCAGGGTAGTTTCAAAGGGAAATGAAAGAGGAATAGTGTTACAGGCTGTGGGTTGAGCAAGGAAGTTGTAGCAATATAGGTTTCAGTGCAAAGGTTTGACTAGTTTTGTGTTGCTAGTTGGCAAATTAGAAATATCACTGAAGAAAGCGGTGGAAAGTCTAGGGAAGCTAGAGGCAAGCCAATGCGGAACAAAATCTCACCCCTCCACCCAACACACACTCACACGCACTGTACCCACACACACACATATACACACACAAACTTTCTCTCTCTTTCTGTCTCTACATACACACTCTCTCCTTCTCCTTTTAGACCTTGGAACAGAAGAAGGGATAAATCGGAGATGGATATGATTAGACTCCTTGTCAAAGCAGGAGAGGCCATTGCACATCCTTGATTAGCTGTGAATTCTTGAAAGTTAGAAAGGAAAATGAAAGGTTTTGAGCTGCTACCAGATGAATGGTTTCATAAAAAGTGCTGCACCTCAAGAAATCTGAAATGAAACAGAATGCTGGAACACAGCACGTCTGTCTGCATCTGGGAACAGTAAAGAAACTGATGCTATAGCTGTGACCCTTTCACCAAAACTGAATAAAATTATAGGTAAATGATCTTTTAAAAGTAACAAAACAAGAAGAATGAAGGGTCAAACAGATAAGACATTGGTTCTAATTCAGCTTTGTGTACTCGTGTTTCAATACTCCTTTCCCTGTTTCTTTATGTTATAAACAGCCAGTCCAGCTGAGTGCCTGGTGGAGTCGGGTCTGACTGACCATGTGCCCGGTGGAGTCGGGCTACACTGACCGCGTGCCCCGGTGGAGTCGGGTCCGACTGACCGCGTGCCCCGGTGGAGTCGGGTCCGACTGACCGCGTGCCCCGGTGGAGTCGGGCTGCATTGAGTATATAGCCTGTGCAGTTAGCCTGACGATTGGATTTATTTCCTATCTACGTGCTACCCTTAGGTGGCGTAATGCAAAGATTTGTCTGCACTAACGGTCACCAGTTCTATCTTGGCAGCACTCCTGCACACACTCCCTTCTTGTCCAGAATCAAATACTTGATGAGTGCAAGTTTTCTCCATTTATATATCGGGAAAATCAAAACCATTATTTTCAATCCGTGCTCCAAACACCATTTGTTAGCTATTGAATCCAAACTTGGCAACATTCTGAGACTAGGTTAATCTGTTGGCAACCTTGGTTTCAGATTTGATCCTGAAGTGAGCTTCCAATCACCAAGAAGACCAGTTTTATAATATTGCCCCATTTCATGCCTGTTTCAGCTCATTGGCCAAAATCTTCATCTATTCCTTCGTGACCTTTGTACTCAATTATTCCATCGTGGCTCTTAATCTCACTACTCATTTCCCGCTACTAGAACTGTCTGGTCATGTAATGTCTGTGACTAACCCCTGGAATCTACATCTGGAGTTAAAACCAAGGTAGGGTAGTTGAAGGTAGGAAGAAGGACTGGTGCATTAACTGAGATGCTCCAATTCTTGTGTTGCAGGTACCTGAACTAAAATTTCAAATTAATGATGCTGAGGAAAAGGATTCGTGGCTCAGTGCCCTGAATGAAGCCATTGGAGAAGCAAATAATAAAGAGTTTGATCAGGTGATTGTTCTCATTTTCATTCGTTAGTCTACACTGTTCAGTTAAAGGTCAGGTAGTTTAATATCAGTTATATTAAGATACAGTTTTAGGTATCAACAGACTCTTGGATAGGTTTGAGTTAACCAAGGGTAAATCTAGATTTGTAAAATGCAGATCATGCTTGACTAATCTCATTGAATATTTTGATGAAGCAACAGAAAATGTTGATCAAGGAAGGGCAGTGGATGTTTTCATTTGACAAAGTTCCAAAATAAAAAGCTGGTTCACAAAACTGAAGTTGATGGAATGGGAGGATCAGTGGCAACTTGGATTAAAAGAAAAATGGCTTAGAAAGCAAGAATTGAGTCATGGCAGTTGGCTGTGTTTTAGACTGGAGGATAGTGCACACTTGTGTACCCCAAGGGTAAGTGCTAGAACCACTGCTTTTCTTGCTATATATAATTGATTGCATATTGGACTAAGGAGTAGGATATCTAAAATTTGTCAGTGATGCCAAGCTTGGAGTGTAGCTGACAGTGTGGGTGACATGAGTCAACTGCAACAGGATATAGAGAGGTTAGAGATAGGGCAGACAAGTGGCGAATGGAATTCAAAGAGGCACAGTATGAGGTGAGGCATTTTGGCAGAAGCAATTGAAAGAGGCAATGTAGGCTTAATGGCACAGTTCTAACAGGAACAGAGAAACCTCAGCATCAATGTGCATTGCCCTTTGAAGGTGAGAGGACTATTGAGAGAAGGTTAATAAAGCCTGTGGGCTCTTCAGCAACTTAAATATAAAAGGAATTGAGATGAAAAGCGGGGATGTTGTACAAAGCTTTATAAAGCTCTGGTTAGGCCACAGCGAGAGTATTGCATCCTGTTCTGGTCACCACATTTTAGGAAGGGTATATGGATTCTTAAGAGGATGCAGAGGAAAATTACCAGAATGGCTCCCGCAACATAGGATTTTAGCTAGAAAGAAAGGACGAGAAGCTGAGATTGTTCCCCTTGGAACCAAAAAGATTGAGATAAGATTTGATCAACTTGTACAAGATTAGGATTAAGATAGACAAGGAAGGACGATTACTACTAGGTGATGGTACAAGCATCAGGAGGTACAGGCTTAAGATTTTGAGCAATGGTGGCAGTTGGGGAATGTGAGGAAGAACCTTTTTACATGGTGATTGGTAATGACCCAGAGCTTGTTGCCTACAAAAGCGGCAGAAACAGAAATAATCAATGATTTCAAAAGAAAATTGAATGGATGCTATATATCATACCTACATGGCAGCCAACTCTTGGTTGACAACATAATGCTTAAGAACTCAGTGTAAGATGATGTCACTGACTAACCCAAAATTGTTATAGACTTCATGAGTGACAGCAACCTATGAGAGTGGAGCATGACAGCATGATGTGATTCCAACTTCATGGCTTGTTTATATATAGATGACGTGCCATTAATATGTAATTTTGAAGCTGCTGCTGTCTACTTAACAGTCAATTAAAGTTTGGAATCCATGTACAACAAAGAAAACTTTGAATCCCATGGTGAAAGTTATCACTACTGATTCACCATATTCCCATGGAGCTGCATTTCATTGGCTGCTGTTAAATCCCTGATTTGACCCTTTTTTTTGATGAAAGACACCCAATATTTTCAATACTTTGTGCAGTGAAGAATCATAAACCAAAAGATGCTCTGATGCCTAAAGCATGACAATACATGGAGTCTTAATTGGATTTTCTTTGTTTTGATTCCTGTAACAAGAAGTGGATCAAATATCACATCTGTCTGTTAGTTCTGCCAGCGTCCTGAATGTTTTATTGCAATGTAAATCAATATGATGGTTAGTTGTTAAGCAGTGTTTTTGTGTCTAGGTTACAGTGGATGAAAAGTGTTCTCTGGATCACTTAACACGTAACAGAGCAAAAATAAACCACACCCGAAGACCACCAACCAGACAACATCGGAAAGAAGTAAGTCATTAGACAGCAGTTTTAAAATTAGATATCTGCATGTTTAAACCTGTAGCCAGAGCTAAGTCCATCATACTTGGGAATGTGGGCAGTGAGAGAGCCACGGGCTTCTCTTAGGACTGTGAGAACATGTACAGGAAAGAAATTTATATAATTGGTCAGAAATCATATGCTCTATCCCTGTTCCTCCAATGAGTAAAAGTAAGTTAGCATTTCCTTTCCATTTATAAGATGTGGTCATAGCTTATCGAAAAGGGGATTGAGGTCGCAAGTAGTGGTTTACTATAGTTTATTAAGGATCAATAGTTTAAATACGATCCATAAGTTAAATATAACAAAAAAGTTATATGACCATTAGGTTAACGTAGGTTTTTTTTACCACTCCCAAATAAGATGAAAGGATAGATGGTGGTGTCGGTCTCTTCTGTTCTTCATGTTCTCAATCAATCCAAAGTGTTGGCTGATGCCAGCACAGTTCACTTAGGCTCTCCTTTGTCTCCTGTTTTCAAACGTCTCCCAAAGGATGGGGATGAATTTTATTTTCAGTTTTAATTTAGTTTTGTCGATGTATTCATGTAAGTGCCCCACCATTTGTGGTTTCCTTGACTTCTATCTCAAAAGATCCTTCTCTTCTTGGCAATAATTTTGCTGCCATTTGTGCCACATTATGTGCTGTGGGAAGGCATCTAGTAAGAGTCAAAACTATTCTAGTCTCTGAGAGTTGAGTGCCTTTCACACTGGTGTCTGGGAAGTGCTGTATGACCTCTGACAGATGCAATTTGATTTCTCAGCGGTGTTTGGTTCCTGGAACCATAGCTGGAAAGTTAACTGGTCAAGCAGTTACCTTTGGGAGGGAATTGGCTGTAACTGTTACCAGTGAATGAAATTGTGTGTTAACAGTTAGTGTTACTCATTCAATTCTTGTATATTATACCTTATCCTAATGTAGAGCTTGGAGCCTCTGCACCCTCCATGAGTATGTGACTATGGGGAAATTTAGCTGTCAGTGTCTGCCCAGTGCTAGCTTCTGTTCGATAGTGTATTGACTTTATTGCTGCTATGAAACACCATGAAAAACTGAGGTCAGGTAGCACCTGTCAATCTACACCTGAAACACCAACTCCTCTGCTGTCACCACAGATGCTACTTTACCTTTTCCTTTTGTGGCTGCGCAGCTTTTATTTTGTTGCTGATAGTTTTGTTGTACTGATCTCTCACAAGATGAAAGGTGTTTAAAGATTATTTTTATATCCTAGGTAGCCAGTGCTGTGTCCAGTGGAATACAGAGACTAGAACTTGGAGCTCAGACTCTTATTATTGAAAAATCGACAGATGAAGCACAATTGAAGGAAAAAGCCAGCAACCAAGTCAACAAGAACAGGCCTGTCCTTATGCCCAAAGCCAGACACACCAATGCAAAAAGCAATGATGGATTAGAAATGAAGAAAGAAGGTCCAGTGACTGAGGAGGGAGAAGGACCATCAACCCAGGAGCCATTGGACCAAGCCGGAGAAGGTCCACTGGCTGAGAAGGAAGAGGGTCCACCAGCCGAGAAGGGAGCGGGTCCACCGGCCGAGAAGGGAGCGGGTCCACCGGCCGAGAAGGGAGCGGGTCCACCGGCCGAGAAGGGAGCGGGTCCACCGGCCGAGGTGGGAGAGGGTCCACCAGCCAAGGAGGGAGAGAGTCTACCGACCAAGAAGGAAGAGGGTCCTCCGGCCGAGCAGGGAGAGGGTCCTCCGGCCGAGCAGG
>NC_063364.1:782305-794102 GCF_021869965.1 Rhincodon typus | reverse complement strand
AGGGAGAGGGTCCTCCGGCCGAGCAGGGAGAGGGTCCTCCGGCCGAGAAGGGAGAAAGTGGAAAACTATCTTGTACTAGAGTATTAGTTTCTGATCTCTTCAAAAATGAAGGTGAATCTGATTTTCAAACAAGAGCATCTGCAGATACAAGTGAAATGGAGAAACAACGATCTGAAACCAATAGTAATAGTTCACTAAACAGGACAAATCTATCTTGGGTGAAATGTGCTTCCTTGGGAGATATCTTATCAGAATCCAAGCGACAAGGAATAAGGAAACAATTTGATACTTATGGCAATCTAAAGAACACACAAGTGGAAAAAATGGAAAGTGGTATAGCTTTTGAGCTAAAAGCAACAAAGGAACTCCTCCAGCAAGTGTCAAGGAAGGAAGCAGCTGTTGAGCAACCTCTTCAGAGCAACACCAGCCAAGACAGTTGGTCAACCAGGAGTGCGGCACGTTTGTTGAACGACGCTATGGCTACATGGTCAGAAGCAGACAAAGTCTTGCAAGAACTTAAAGATTTAAAGGAATTATACAAGAAACCTGCAACTCTCACTTCAGAGGAAAGAGAAAGACGTAAAAATCTGTTGACTTTCTACAGGAGAAGTGTGCCTTAGCCTGAATTTGTGATTCAAACTGGGTGCTTGGTAAGTTGCAATATGAGTATTTTAGACCAGGTCTCCTGAATTCTATTAAATTTCTTTGGAGAGATGGGGAGGAGTTCATTTTTTGTGTTAAAGTGGACATTTTGCACAGATGGCTGAGATGCTTCACAATGAAGGAACAGATTTTTTTTTAAAAAGCAGTTTTAGGGTGGAGCTGTAAATTTGCAATTCCACACTGCTGTCCTAGTCAATTGCAAGCTCGACAGTTCTTGAAATTCAGACGTTTTGCACATGCCCAGTATTCACCTTTTAGCTAATGAGCTGCCTCCAGTTTCCTGTTCCTGTCTCGCTTTGAGCCGGTTGTTTTCAAGCCTCTGGCTTTCCTGCTGTATTTTAAACCATCGTTTCAAGTGATCACAGGGGAAATAGATTTTGTACTATATGCAACAAACTGGTTAACAGTTTAATACAGATTGTTGCAGTAGTTATTGAAACTGATGTTGTCAGGTCAGTGAGAGAGAATGTTGGTGCTTGTCTTGTGAAGGAGACAGGTAGCAATGTCTAGACTTGACCACAATTAAAAGGAAATTAAGTGCAACATTCTGTAGTCATTGAAATGTGAATGTAGCATCCACTGATTTATTTTTAACCAGTCAGTATTTGAGTTGCCATAAATATTCACTGTCTTTAGATTAACTGCATTGTCCAGATACAATGTTTGTACTTCTGTGAACTCATGTTAAAATACTTTTTACTGCCAGTATTAATATTTATGCAAAAAAACTAATATGACTTTGCCTTAGTATATACACAGTGGAATGTTTTTTATATATCCTGCCTATTAACCCAGGCTTATTGCTTTATTTATACTTTAACCATGTTTATATTTTTCTGTAACAAGGGATTCATGCCATTGAATAGCATGAAGCACTTCACAATAAAATGACATTCTATTCGCCTGCAATCTGTGTTTCATTTATTCCACTCACTTCAGACATATTGAATTTTAATCAGTTTCACACGGCTGGAAATTAATATAAAATGTTCAATTTAGTCACTTCATTTTGACCCCATTTCAAACATCACACTGTTACATGGCCTCCCTTGTATAAACCCTGGCCAGAGATGGTTGAAACACTAAGGTCAGGTTACAATTTCTTTAAAATAATCAGTGAAACAATCCCATAGCTTTCACCCTTTGGAACCAAAAACAAAGCTGGCTCCTTAATGTTTTTGTTGACTTGGGATGCCACTTGCAATATTAATCGTTCATTCTATTCCTCGCAGGACAGATAATCTCCAGGTACAGAGCAAAGCTCAAATTATTCTGTTCCAGTAATGTATCTTATCCTCAACTTCACAACCGACAACTGCTTGAGTATGAATGTTTCTATAATCTTCCCTTGTGGCTGAAATTGCTTCTGGCTTTTCTGGTCTTTTGCCCTTATCCTCACATTAACTACAGCATCCACGGCCAGGACTCTATCATCTAAGACACAACTATACTCAAAGCTTTAATAGTTTATCATCCCCTTCACAACTTATCTTGAATGATACAACTCTCATCCTCTGTAGAAGAGTACCATGCCGAGCTCCCTCACCAGTGCCCTCTTAACTCAGTTACATGTCTACCACCATTACCGCCTCCACTGACCCACTCAACAGCTCTCTCTATTCTGCTTTCAATCCACTTGTCTTCACAAGGATGCTGTATGAGGATAGAGGAAATACAGATGGTTGGAGGGCAGAAGGCACAGGGAAAACTGGAATGATACACTGAGTTGTGTTCCAGAAGGGACTGTTTTTTTGGCTGCTTACAGAAGTAGTCTCAAGTTGAAGGACAATGTTGAAATTTGCTGATGACCAAATAATTGGATGGAGGATTATGTGGTACTTCAGGTGGGTACAGAGATGCAAGTTAGCAGAAAGAGAATGGAAAGGTTATAGGGCTAGAGAGGAGACAAACTCACAGGAGCGAGAGTGGAAAGGTTAAAGCGAAGCAGAGGGACAGAGGCAGAAGCAGATTAACAGAAGAGGAAGTCCGATTCTCAGTTGCAGATCTTTGGGCACAGGAGAAAGGAGAGGACATCCCAGAGGCAATAAGATCAGATGGCACGGTGGCTCAGTGGTTAGCACTGCTGCCTCACAGCACCAGGGACCTGGGTTTGATTCCAGCCTTGGGTGACTGTCTGTGTGGAGTTTCCACATTCTCCCCGTATCTGTGTGGGTTTCCTCTGGGTGCTCTGGTTTTCTCCCACAGTCCAAAGATGTGCAGATTAGGTATATTGGCCATGGTATATTGCCCATAGTGTGCAGGGATGTGCAGACTAGGTGGATTAAACATGGGGAAGTGAAGGGTTACAGGGATAGGGTAAGGGGGTGAGTCTGGGTGGGATGCTCTTCAGAGGGGTGAAATGGACGTGATGGGCTAAATGCTTGTTCCACGCTGTAGGGATTCTATGATTCGGATCTAAAGATTTTTAGGATTCTCCTCCCTTTCTTTCTTTCTCTGCCACCTCTCTGGCTCGTCAGTAAGATGTTGTGATTGTATTCACAAACTTATTCCAGCAAGCTGTGGTGAGTACTGACTTCTTCTGTTACTTATCTTCATATCTAAAGTATTTCTTTGTGCAGACACTCACAATGTACAGTCTTTCCATTTTTATCAGCTCATGGGAGGTCTTGCTCTTAATTGTTAAAAGCTTAACGTTAAAGGTGAAACCTGACTGTGTCAACCTGATGAAGGGTCTAGGCCCGAAACGTCAGCCTCTCTGCTCCTATGATGCTGCTTGGCCTGCTGTGTTCATCCAGCCCTGCACCTTGTTGTCTCGGATTCTCCAGCATCTGCAGTTCCTACTATCTCTGTGTCAACAAGCCTGCCCAAGGGAGGCAGCCACACTGACTGACACCAGCAAACCTGACCACTGTAGGCAAGTGGAGCTGAAGTCAAAGCCCACCATTTGTGGTTGCCTTTTTGTCCCATGCAAGGTTAGTGAGCTGATGGTGTGTGAACTGCTGTGTCATTGCTCTTTTTATGTTATAACTGTGTTACCTGGTGAATGGGTGAGGGGCAGTTCCAATGTAGTACCTGTAGTGCTACAATGGAACTAGTGATTGCATGAGGCGTCTGATGGAGATTTCTGACATCAAACCTCCTGTGTGACAGTCCTCTGCAGCGACAAGCTTACAATGCACTCTCACTCATAAATACATAAAGTATTGTGTAGATAATGGTACATACCCTGACAGTGTGTAGCAGATCAATCATCCTATTGCAGCACTGGATCTATCCATGAGCACTGACCTCCATAGCGTCCTGTATCCAGACTGCCTTCATCAGTCAGCATAGCCTCTTTCATAAGCAAAAGAAATTTCCTTCCTTTCTTACAGCCTTCAGGGACCTCTATGGAGGCATTGCTGCAGTGTAACGCCAGATTTTTGCCTGGTCTCTGAAATCTTCACAGGTGGGTGGGGGCGACGAGTAGACGATGGTTGATGCTTCTGGGTTGTGAGGACCAGTGCTGTCCAGGTGCTTTTAAATACAGCAGCTGATGCCCCGGCAGCTTCAGAACTTCAAACACAAAACAAATAAAAGTTGGAATTTACCCACACCTAAATATGTAAAAAGATGTGAAGAATGGAATTGCACAGCAAAACTTAATTCTGAGCAGAAGCTCCTCCCACCTATACACTGCCCTCCGCAGAATCAAAAAAATTAATTTCACTCAATTTCTGTGTACAGGTCTCTCTTACCAGTGGGAAAGTTTCTCTCTACCAATGTAAAATACTTTCAAAATCCAAAAAGACACTGCCAAATCAATTTTAACCTTCTGTATGCCCAGAGAAAGCAGCTTAATCGCTCCTCTTAATTTAACCCTTTGAAGTCCTGATATCATTCGGGTGAATCTGTGCTGCAGTCCTTTCACTAGTGTGGTGTCCAGAACTATACACAATACTATGGATATGGTTTAACCTGGGCTTTGTCCACCTGTCGCAAAACATCCTGTCTTCTTTCTTATATGATCAGTGAATCTTATAACACATTCCATTGAGCATGTCTGTGTTGGTTCTTTGGTAGCGGTGTTCTTGCTGGGTAGGGCTAGGGGCTATGGCCTAATGGTATTAACCCCAGACTACTAATCCAGAGAGTCAGGTGATGTTCTAGGGTCTCAGGTTCAAATCCCACCATGGCAGAGGGTGAAATTTGAAGTCAATAAAAGACCTGGAATTAAAAGTCCAGAAATAACCATGAAACCACTGTTGATTGTCAAGAAAAACCCATCTGGTTCACAAATGCCCTTTAGGGAAGGAAACTGCTGTTCTTACCTGGTCTGGCCTACATGTGACTCCACAGCCACAGCAATGTATTTGACTGTCAACTACCCTTTGAGTGCTGGTCCAGCCAGCAGTACCCACATACTGTGAACCACCTGCTGTAGAGGCCATATTATTTATATAATTGGTCCAGTTCATTTTCTTGTCAATAGTAGCCAATAAGATGTTAATAGTGGAGGAATTCAGTGATGGTAATGCCTTTGAATGTCAAGTAGAGATGGTCCGATACTCTCATGTTGGTAATTAGAGTCATAGAGTAATACAGCATGGAAACAGGCTCTTCAGCCCAAACTGGTCCATGCCGACCGTGGTGTCCACTCAGCTAGTTCCAGTTGTCCACATTTTGTCCATATCCCTCTAAATCTTTCCCATCCATGTACCTATCCAAATGTTTCTTAAATGTTGCTATTGTACCTGCCTTAACCACTTTCTCTGGCAGCCCATTCCACATACGCACTACTCTCTGCTGAAGAAATTGCCCCTCAGGTCCTCCTCAAAATATTTCCCCTCTCACCTTAAACCTATGCCTTCTAGTTTTCAATTCCCCTTCCCTGGGAAAGAGACTATATGCATTCATCCTGTCTATGCCCCTCGTGATTTTATGCATCTCAATAAGATCACCCCTCATTCTCCATTTTCCAAGGAATAAAGTCTTATCTTGGCTGACCTTTCCCTATAATTCAGGCCTACTGGTCCTGGCAACATCCTCGTAAATCTTCTTTGTACACTTTCCAGTTTAATTATGTCTTTCCTATAATAGGGTGACCAAAACTGTACACAATACTCCAAGTGTGACCTCATTAATGACTTATACAGCTGTGACATAACATCTCAACTCCAATACTCAATGCCTCGACTGATGAAGGCCAGCATGCTACATGTCTTCTTCACCACACTGTCCACCTGTGATGCCACTTTCAGCGAACTATGTACTTGTACTCTTAGGACCCTCTGTTCCACAACTGTATAAGAATCTAGCAGAGGACCTTACCATTTACGTGTAAGTCCTACCTTGGTTTGACTTTCCAAAATGCAGCACCTCAAACTTAACTCTATTGAATTGCATTTGCCAATCCTCAGCCCAATTCCCCATGTGATCAAGATTCCTCTGTAATTTTTGATAGCCACCTTCGCTATCAACGATACCTCCTAATTTTGTATCATCCGCAAATTTACTAATCATGCCTTGTGCATTCACATCCAGATCATTCATGTAAATAACAAATAACAAAGGTCCCAGCACCGACCCCATGTGGCACACCACTTGTCACAGGCCTCTAGTCCAAGAAACAACATTCAACCATCACCCTCTGCTTCCTACCATCGAGCCAATTTTGAATCCAATTAGCTAGCTCTCCCTGGATCCCATGTGACCTAACTTTCCTGATTAGCCTGCCATGCAGGACCTTGTCAAAGGCCTTTCTAAAGTCCATATAGACAACATCCACTGCCCTACCCTCATCCATCCTCTCGGTTACCTCTTTGAAAAACTGTAAAAGATTTGTCAGATATGACTTCCTGCGGTCAAATCCATGCTGACTATCCCTAATCAGACCTCAACTATCCAAATGTTGGTTGATCCAGTCCCTCTGTATCCTCTCCAATAACTTGCCTACCACTGACGCCAGGGTGATTGACCTGTAGTTCCCTGGCCTGTCTTTGCTACCTTTCTTAAACAATGGAACAACATTAGCCACCTTCCAATCTTCTGGATCTTCACCAGTGGCTAAAGATGAAGCAAAAATCTCTGCAAGAGCCTCTGCAATTTCCTCCCTAACCTCCCACAATGTCCAAGGATGGACTTGATCAGGCCCAGGGGATTTATCCACCTTTATGTGCTTTAAGGCTGCAAACACCTCCTCTCTGTTAATGTGTATGCAGTCCAAAATATCCCCATTTGTTTCCCTTATTTCCTTAGCACGCATGATTCTCTCCTCAGTGAACATGGAGGAGAAATATTCATTAAAAATCTCCCCCATCTCATGTGGCTTCACACATAGATAGCCATTCTGATCTTTAAGGGGACCTATTCTCTCCCTTTTACTCTTAATATAGCTATACAACCTCTTGGGATTATCTTTAACTTTATCTGCCAGATCCATCTCATACCCTCTTTTTGATCTTCTGATTTGCCTCTGATTTCTGAGTGTGCTCCTACACTTTTTATAGTCATCTGGAGATTCACTTGAACCCGATAGCTTAAACCCAATGTATGCCATCTTCTTTTTTCTGACCACAGCCTCAATATCCCTCGTCAGCCAGGGATCCCTAAACCTGCCAGCTTTTCCCTTCACCCTAACAGGGACGTTCATAAAAGATATCACACTTATAAAAGCCTCCCCATTTGCAAGTCATTCCTTTTCCTTCAAACAGACTCACCCAATCAACCTCTGCTAGATCCTGTCTAATGGCCCCAAAATTGGCCCTGCTCCAGTTTAGCACCTTAACTTGTGGACCTGTCCTATCTTTTCCCATAACTATGTTAAAACTAAGAGAGTTATGGTCACTGGTCCCAAAGTGCTCTCTGACTAACATTTCAGTCACTTGCCTGACCTCGTTTCCTAAGAGTAGGTCCAGTGTTGTACCCTCCCGAGTAGGGCCCTCTACATATTGATTTAGGAAACTTTCATGGACACATTTGACAAATTCCACCCCGTCCAGTCCTTTTAAACTCTGGGTGGTCCAGTCAATACAGGGGAAATTAAACTCTCCAACCAGTACTGCTCTATTATTCCAACAGGTATCTGCAATCTCTCTACACATCTGCTTCTCTAGCACCCACTGGCTATTTGGGGATCTATAATGCAGTCTGAACAGAGTGACCATCCCCTTCTTGTTTCTAACTTCTAACCATATGGCCTCATTTGATGACCCTTCAAGAATATCCTCTCGAAGCACTGTTGTTGTGTACTCCCTTATCAAAAGGGCAACTCCCCCTCCTCACTTACTTGTATTCCTGTCACACCTGTAGCTTCTATATCCTGGAACATTGAGCTGCCAGTCTTGCCCATCTCTCAGCCCTGTTTCTGTTATGGTCATAATATCCCAGTCCCCAGAGCCAATCCATGCTCTGAGCTCATCTGCCTTACCAGTCAGGTCTCGTGTGTTGAAATAAACTGCACTTTAAAACAGAAGTCTTTTCCCTCCCTTTACTGTGCCCCTGGCTATCCTGAATAGTAAACTTGCTTTCAATGGCTAATGTATTTTCCCCTGACTTCTCATGGCCCCTCTCTTATTCAGAGCCCCACCTCCTCCTCCCCCCGGCCCGCCATACTAGTTTAAACCCTCCCGGGTAACACTAGCAAATCTCCCCACGAGGATATTGGACCCCTTGTACAGGTCACCTCTACTCCAAAGAGATCCCAATGATCCAAGAACTGAAAACTCTGCCACCTAAACAAGCTCCTCAGCCACGCATTCATCTGGCCTATCTTTCTAGTTCTATCTTCACTGGCATGTGGCACTGGGACTAATCCAGAGATCATTACCCTTGAGGTCCTGCTTTTTAACTTCTTACCAAACTCACTATTCTCACTTCATAGGACCTCATCCCTTGTCTACCTATGCCATTTGTACCGATGTGCACAATGACCTCTGGATGTTCAGCCTCCCCCTTCAGAATGTTCTGCAACCGCTCAGAGACATCCTTGACCCTGGCACCCAGGAGGCAACACACCATCCTGGTGTCTGTTCTGCAGCCACAGAATCTCCTGTCTGTCCCCCTCACAACTGAGTTTCCTATCACTATCGCTCTGTCTGCCTGCACCATTTCCCTCAGCCTCAGAGCTGGTCATAGTGTCATTGACCTGATTACTGCTGCTAGCCCCTGAAAGGTCAACCCCCCCCCCCAAACAGTATCCAACGTGGTATACCTGCTCTTAAAAGGAATACCCACAGGGGAACCCTGCACTGTCTGCCTACCCCCTTTACCTCTTCTGGTGGTCACCCAGCTACCTGCAGTCTGCACCTTAGGAGTGATCATTTCACTATAGCTCTTACCGATGATGTTCTCTGCACCCCGAATGATCCTGAGTTCATCCAGCTCCAGTTCCAGTTCCCCAACGCGGCCTGTTAGGAGCTGCAACCGGGGGCACTTCTCACAAGTGTAGGATGTGAAGTCTCCCTGATTTGCCACATCCTGCAAGAGGAGCATGCTACTACCCTAGCTGCAATCCCTATTGCCTTCAGTCAAGACAGAATGAAAGTAGAGTTTAAGAGCCGGAATCTGCTCTTACTGTACCACTGCTCAGCCTCCTCATGCCGAAACCTGTCGAGCAAAGGCCTCAGCACTTCTGAACTAATTGCCTGGCTTTTACGTGCCATGTTTGTTACTTATCAACGAAAATGTGGATGTTGTCCAGATCTTGGTGCATATGGATACAGACTGCTTCAGTGTTACGAGAGTTATAAATGGAACTGACAGTTGTGTAATCATTGGCAAACATCCCCACTTTTGACTTTATGCAGAAGGGAGGTCAATGATGAAGCAGCTGAGGGTGGTTGGGCTTAAGAAATACCCTGAGGAACTCCTGCAGCAGTGATCTGGGACTGACATGGTTGGTCTCCTCAATCCACAACTATCTTCCTTTCCAACCAATGAAAAATTCTCCTGTGATTTCCACTGACTTCAGTTTTACTTAGACTTCTTGAAGCAATACTCCAAATTCTGGCTTTATATTTCTGTCACCTCACCTCTGGATTTCAACCTCTTGTCAATGTTTTGGACCAAAGGTGCAAAAAGTTCAGGAGCAGTTTGGTCCTGGCGGAACTTGAACAGAGCATCAATGAGCAGGTCATTGCTGAATAGCTGCCTTTAGTTTGTTGATGGTCCCTTCCACTGCTTTGGATCCTGAGTTGTCCTGCTTTTTGTGCAGTAGGCAGACCTGGGCAACTTTCCACATTGCTGGGTAGATGCCAATTTTGTTGCAGCATTGGAATACCTTGGATTGGAGGGCAGAAGTTATGGAGCACAAGTCATCAGATGTATTACTGGAATTATGTCAGGATCTATAGATATTTTGCAGTATCTGCTCCCTCCAGCCATTTCTGGTGAGTTGAGCTGGCTGATGATTGACATCTGTAATGCTAGGGATTTCAGGAAAGATAAATCAGCAGACTGGTCCTTGTGGCTGTAGGTGCTTGCAAGAGTTTCAATCTTGACTTTTGCACTAAAGTGTTGGACTCCCTCGGAATTGGGAATGGGAATATTTAAGGAACCTGCTACACTGGCTTGTTTAATTATCCATCACCATTCATGGCTAGATGTAGCTGGTCAACAGAGTGTCAATCTGGTTAGTTAGTTGTGGCATTACTTATCTATCCACTTCACATACTGCATTTGCTGTTTAGCATGTACCTGATTGTGTGTTGTAGCTTCAGCAGTTTGGCACCTCATTTTTAGGACTTCATTGATCCATGGTAGGTAATAATAAGATAAGGAAAAAGGTAGGTCATGAGGTTAGAGATTATGTTGGAATACAATTCCACTGCTCCTGATGGCTCACAGATCCTCATAAATACCCAGTTTTCAGTTGCTAGGTCTGTTCTGAGTCACAGAATGATGGAATTGTTACAGCACAGGAAGCCATTTGGCTCATTGTGCCTACACTGTCTTTTCAAATGAGCATCATTACCTACTGCCAATCTCCAACACACCCTTGCAAACTATTTCTTTCCAAGTAATTATTCAATGCCCCTCTTCATTACCTCAATTGAACCTGTCTCCACCACATTTCTAATTGTGATATTCCATACCCTAACTACTCATTATGTGAAAGAGTTTTTTTTTTCTCTCACATTACTGGTGGCACGGTGGCTCAGTGGTTAGCACTGCTGCCTCACAGCACCAGGGACACAGGCTGGATTCCAGCCTCAGGTGACTGTGTGGAGTTTGCATGTTCTCCCTGTGTCTGTGTGCTCTTCCGGGTGCTCCGGTTTCCTCCCACAGTCCAAAGATGTGCAGACTAGGTGGATTGGCCATGCTAAATTGTCTGTAGTGCCCAGGGATGTTTAGGTTAGGTAGGTTAGACATGGGGAAATCAGGGGTAGGGGAATGGGTCTGGGTGGGATGCTCTTTGGAGGGTGGTGTGGACTTGTTGGGCCAAATGGCCTGTTTCCACACTGCAGGAATTCTATTACCCTTGCTTCATTTGCATATCTCTTTAAATCTATGCTGCCTTGTTCTTGTCCCTTTATGAGTGGGAATAGCTTCTCCCTATCTAGTCTATCCAGCTCACTCATGATTTTGAAAACCTCTTTTAAATCTCCTCTCAGCTGCCTTCGCTCCAAAGAGAACAGTACCAACTTGTTCAATCTAACCTCACAACTGAGGTTTCTCACTCCTGAAACAAAAACATAAATAGCTGGAAGAGCTCAGCAGGTCTGGCAACATCTGTAGAGAGAAATCAGAGTTAAAGTTTCGGGTCGAGTGACCCTTCCTCACTCAACCCGAAACGTTAACTCTGATTTCTCTCCGCAGATGCTGCCAGACCTGCTGAGCTTTTTAAGCAACCTCTGTTTTTGTTTCTGATTTATTCAGTTCTCATTTCTGGAGCCATTCTTCTGCTTCTGCTTCTGCTCGCTTGCTTTCCTATAACAACTGTACACAATATTCCAGCTGAGGTCTGACAAGTGTCTTATATAACTTCAATATCACCTCCTTGGTCTTCTGCTTATGCTCTATTAATAAAGCTGAGAACAGTATGCATTATTAACTGCTCTCTCCATATGTCCAACCACCTTCAATGATCTGTGCATGTACACACCCAGGCCCTCTGTTGCTACACACCAATTAGAGTTGTACTCTCGGAGACAACAAGGTGCAGGGCTGGATGAACACAGCAGGCCAAGCAGCA
>NC_063364.1:719742-747305 GCF_021869965.1 Rhincodon typus | reverse complement strand
ATCTCTGATTCTCCAGCATCTGCAGTTCCTACTATCTCTGAAATAATGAGAGAAGAATTGGGTGGTAGTGTAGCGCACAGCACCAGGGACCTGGATTCTACTCCAGCCTGAGTGATAGTATGTGTAGAGTTTGCACATCCTCCCTGTGTCTGCATGGGGTTCCTCTGGGTGCTCCAGTTTCTTCCTACAGTCCAAAGATGTGTAGGTTAGGTGGATTAGCCATGGGAAATGCAGGGTTACAGCGATAGACTACGGAGGTAGGTCTGGGTAGGATGCTCTTTAGAAGGTCGGTGCGAACTTTATGGGCCGAATGTCCCGCTTCCTGCATTGTAGAGAATCTATGATTCTATGATTCTAAGTATTAGGGAAGTTGGAATCCTTGAAATTGGATAATCACCAGGGTCAGATGGATTGTTCCCTAGGATGTGGAAGAAGGTCAGGGAGGAAGTAATGGATGTGCTGAGGATTATTTTCCAATGTTCACGAGACACAGGTGAAGTGCTGGAGGACTGCAGGAATACAAATGTCGTTCTGCTGTTTTAAAAGAGTATGAAGGAAATGCCAAACAATTATAAGTCAGTTAGTTTTGTTTCGAAGCAAACTGTTAGAATGAATCTGGAGAGATCAGATAAACTGATACTTAGAAAGGGATGGACTAGTCAGGGATTGTCATCGTGGCTTTGTTAAGATAAGGTCATGCCTTACAAATTTGATTGAATTCTCTGAGGAAATAACAAGGAGAATCAATGAGGGTAGTGCAATGGATATTGTCTACATGGATTTTAGTAAGGCATTTGACAAGGTCCCACATGGCAGACTGGTCAAAGAAATTAAAGCCCATGGGATTCAGCGTAACATGTCAAATTGGATCCAAAGTTAGCTTAGTAACAGGAAACAAAGTGTAATGGTCAATGGCTGCCGTGCGAACGAAAAGCTGTTTCAAGTGATGTTCCACAGGGCTTGATGTTGGGAACCCTGCTGTTTGATTTATACATTAACAACTTGGACTTGAACATTGGGGGCACAACTGAGAAATTTGAGATGACACAAAAATTGGCTGTGTAGTGGACAGTGTAGAGATTAGCTGTAAGATCCAAAATGATGTAGATGGGTTGGTGTAGTAGGTAGAAAAGTGGCAGATGGAGTTCATAGAATATCTACAGTGTGGAAACAGGCCATTCAGCCCAACAAGTCTACACCAGCTTTCTGAAGAACATCCCACCCAGACCCAGACAGGAATGTAATTGCTCTGGAGAAAGTGCAGGGAAGATTTACTAGAATGTTGACAGAGCTGGACAAATGTAGCTACGAGGAGAGGTTGGAACTACCCAATAAGTAAGAGATGATCTCATTGAAACTTACAAAATTCTTAAATTCTAGGAGAATGAAGACAAAAAAAAAAACTGGAAAAAACTCAGCAGGTCTGGCAGCATCTGTAGTTAGAAATCAGAGTTAATGTTCTTTGTTCAGTGACCCTTCCTCAGAATGATACAATGAAGGTTTTTCCCTTGGTTGTGTGATCTAGAACTAGGGAACACAGTCTCAGAATAAGGAACAAGCATTTCAGTCTGAGGAAGGGAGGAACATCTTCACTCAGAATGCAGTGAATCTTTCAAATTCTCCTTCCATCTTGTCCCCTCCCACTCCTCTCTCCCAGTCATGCATTTTTGATATCTCTAAGCCACTTTATGACTTCAGAAAGATTGTTTGTGAGGTCTGAATGGCTTGTTTCCTTCCCAGCAACCCACTCTTTCATTATTCTGACGCTCTCGAGCATTTGTGTTCTAACCTTCGTGAATGTAGCAAAGACAATGTTTCTCAGAAGTGTTTTTGACAGTTTCTGCAGGTTTTTTAACTTAAAGCCTCAGAAAATCATCCAACCTGTTAAATTCTCCTTTCCAATCAATTCAATATTCTTTTATTTAAATTCTCGATCAGTGCTGTTTGACAGTGATGATGAGGTAATGGTATTCACACGTATTTTCAATTGATTACTATGAAATGCTGTCTATTTGTTTAATGACCATGATGAACAACTTGCTTCAGTCTTTTTATTTCAGGGTTAGTTTCTGTGATTAAGTTGTGATATGGGTAATTTGGTCAGTTTGTGCTGCCCACTGTTTCACCCGGTTGTTGAATGCAGTCAGGGCTCCCCGTGCTCTTCATTGATGTACACAGGAGCTGGGATCTAATTATATATGCATGTTTAACACAACTTAAAGGAAACTTTCATCTTAAAAGGGAGGTGCATTGCAGAAGTGGTTGGAATTTTTTGGAAACGAATTGGGATGTGATACGTCGGACAAGGACAGAACACGCAAGTTACTGGGAACCAAGATTTTCAAACACTGCAATGGAAGTCTTGGTAGAAGAGGTAGAAAGAAGGAAAATTGCCCTTTATAGAGTTATAGAGTCATACAGCAGCGAAACAGACCCTTCGGTCCAAGTATTCCACATCAAGAATGCTCCCAAACTAAATTCATCCCACTTGACTGCATTTGGCCGGTATCCCTCCAAACCTTTCCTAATCATGTACCTGTCCAAATATCTTTTAAATGTTGTAATTGTACCTGCATCCACCAATTCCTTTGGCAGTTCATTCCACATACAAACCATGTAAAAAAAGGTTGCCCCTCATGTCCTTTTAAAACCTTCTACTCTCACCTTAAAAATATGTCCCCTAGTTTGGAGAACATTCCAGAAAAACGCTCAGGAGGTAGTGGGAACAACCAGTAACAGAGGTCAAAGTCAAGAACATGGACACAGCACAAGAAGTCTTTTTGTGACCTCACATAAGTTGTCAAGGTCAGTGAATTCATCTTCAAATACTACATCAAATCAGCTCGACCACCAGCCTCATGGACTACTTAATACACCATATCTAATCTCTATCAATTATTACACAACCCTACACTTCATGCCCCCCAGCTATTCTCATACACATAATAGCATTGTCAAATTCAGAGCCACAGTTCATAGCGTCCACACCCAGGACACCATGGGATACTCTTAATGCCAGCTTACTGGAGGGTGAGCTCACACATACTATTTCTGCAGCAGTTGAATCAGATGAGGATGTTAATAGATCAGAAGAAAACTGATGAGAGGGCATCTAGCAGTGAATACACACAGAGATGTAGTCTGAAGCTGAGACTTTTAGACTCAGAGCTGCTGGGAGGGTGTCCTCCACATTAGCAGCAGTCTCCGTCAGTGAAAGTAAGAACCTTCTGCTATAGTGCAGTCACTGAAGAAAAAACCCCTCAATTTAGATCTAAACCTGTTGATGATATAGGCTCACTAGAATGTTTCCTTACAGGGGAAGCAATAGCCAGTTAATGCAGAGGCCTGGTAATGTTCTGGGGACCTGTGTTCGAATCCTGCCATGGCAGATGGTGGAATTTGAATTCAATAAAAAAAACAATCTGGGATTAAGAGTTTAATGGTGACCGGAAAACCATTGATGATTGTCAGGAAAAACCCATCTGGTTTGCTAATGTCTTTTAGGGAAAAGAACTTCTATTCTTATCTTTGTTTTTGGCCTGTATGTGACTCCAGACCCACAGCAATGTGATTGTCTCTGAACTGCCTTCTAGGCAATTAGGGATGAGCAATAAATGTTGGCATAGCCAGCGACGCCCTCATCCAGTGTAAGAATAAAGAAAGGACATAATTTATTGACTACTCAATCACACAATTCATTGCACACCTAGTATCACTTGTTTCCCTGTTTATGTTTACTCGGTCATATAAGTCATAGAGCTACAGAGGTCTACAGTGCAGAAAAATGTGCTTTGGCCCATCGAGTTTACATTAGTCAAAAACAACCACCTCAGCTGCCCTCCCAGGCAGTGCATTCCATACCCCCACCACATCCTGGATGAAAAGATTTTCCTTAAATTCCCTCTAAATGTGCCTTTCACTTTAAAATGTGCCCCTTCCTGTTATTGACCCTTCAACTAAGGGGAACAGCTGCTTTCTATAAATCCTGTCCAAGTCCCTCATAATCTGTATACCTCCATCAGGTTTCCCCTCAACTTCAAACTACGCCTGTGCATATTCATCTCTTTGATAAGGTTAGCTGTCCCCTATCTGATCCCTTAGTGTATACACCCAATTCTTTCCAAATCTCCAACCCTTTATTTGGCATTTAAAAAATTAATTTAAAATCAATTTTTAAAAAATAAAATCAATTCCAATTTGTTTGTAGTCACTAAATGTCTTGATTGTTAAGTCTTCCTACTTCTCATGATATTTCCATAGTCCTTATCAAACTATGATCTCTACTCATATTCCTATCTCCTCTGGACAATTAGTATAAGGTCTCTTCCACCTGTGACCAGCATTCCTTCTGCAAATTTATGATTATTTCCTAGGTTTCCAGCTTCACTTTCAGAACTAGTACTAAATTTTCTAGTCTTCCACATCTTTACTTAATTTTACCAACCACTGGTCTTACCTCCCGTCCCTCATCTTTTACATTTTGCCAATGTTTGTATTTCCTGATGGCTTTCCCAGATCTCCCTATAATGGTGGCATTCTTCCATTCATTGGTCCCTTCTGGCATAAAGTTACTTTGGTGCCTATTTTCAATTATTGTCCTCTGGGGAAAATGACCTTGTTTCTGCACCTCTGTATCATTTTGTTCATTTTCAGTCAGCCCTTTATCTCCCATAATTTGATCCTCAGAATTATCCAAAATATGTGCATGCATCATCACTTTCTATGATTTGTTTAGATTTTGTAAGTGTATAATCAATGCCAGTTTTCTTGGGGAATGAACTCAAACATATCAGGTGTCACTGTTCTTCCATCACCACATCGGTTTTTCCACTCTTCCTATCCTTCTCTTTTGCAATATATCATGTGTCAGATTAAAGTTTATTTCTGATGGCCTTACACAATGCATAAGGCTTGCTGAATTTTCTCTGAAACTTTAACCTCAATGAGTGACTCTCACCCTGCATACAGGGCCTCAAATGCTCAGAAAGTGTAAAGCTAATCATAGTCTTTTCCCAAGCTGGGGCTAATTACTCATTATCAAACAAATTCTTGGATTTCTCCCAAAAAACAATAATACAATTTGTAGCCCTTTACTGTTTGCAGTGAGTTATTTGCATGGACTGCCCGTGCCAGGGCAGATGTTAATTTTCATCATAGTTGGTCCACTAAAATTTTGTGAAGCATCTCATTTATTACTGTGTATTTTTGTTTCACATGGCCTATCACTAAAGGGATTTTCCACTGCTGTATTCACAACCAAAATGTTCATATTGTCACATATATCCCTATATTCATCATTGCCAAAGTGTCCTCCATTGTCAGTTAGAAATTTAGCCAGCGCTCCCAATCTGGTCCCTCTTCCTATATGAACTTATCTGCAATTATTCTCTTTGCCAGATTATTGTAGATGGCTAAATCTAGTTTTCATCTCTATGGAGTGCAAAACATAATTGTTTTTCCTTATCCCACGTATTCATTAAATCTATGCCCGCCATTTCATTAAGGTCTCTAGTAAATGTAGCACTCACTATCAGCCACAGTAGTTCCGTCAGACACCATTTAATCACTGATCTCTTCTATAAGTTTGCTGCAGTCATCATTCTCTGTTCTTACATTCTTTAGTATGGTTTTTAATATTCAGCTGATGGATGGGCAAACTACCAATATAGTTTTAAGATAATAAATCTTAATAGAACATAGAACAGTACAGCACAGGAACAGACCCTTCGGCCCACGATGTTCTCAAAACATGACACAGAATTAAACTAATCCCTTCTGCGTGCCATTGGTCCATATCCCTCCATTCCTCGTAAATTCATGTGCTTATCTAAAAGTCCCTTAAATGCCCCTATTGTATCTGCCTCCACCATCACCCCTGGCAGTATGTTCCACACAATGAGAAAACAACCTGAGTTTTTCTAGCCTCTCCTTATAGCTCGTACCTTCTAATCCAGGCAGCATCTTGGTAAACCTCTCTCCAAAGCCTCCACATCCTTCCTGTAATGTGGCAACCAGAATTGAAAACAACACTCTAATTGTGGCCTAACCAAAGCCTTATAAAGCTGCAACATGACATCCTGACTCTTGTACTCAATTCCCTGACCAATAAAGACAAGCATGCCATAGTTCTTCTTTACTACACTATCTACTTGTGTAGCCACATTCAGGGAGCTATGGACTTGAACCCCAAAATCCTTCTGTACATCAATGCTGAGCAGAGTCCTGCCATTAATTGTATACTTTTCCCTTACATTTGATCTCCCAAAGTGCAGCAACTCACACTTAACCAGAATAAACTCCATCTGCCATTTCTACGCCCATGTCTGCAACTGATCTTTATCCTTTGACAACTTTTTACGCTATCCACAACTCCACCGATCTTTGTATCGTCTGCAAACTTACCAACCCACCCATCTACATTTTCATCTAATTCATTTATATATATCACAATCAGCAGAGATCCCAGTACAGATCCCAAAGTCTTATAAAGCAGATGACCACCGGGCAAGTTAGGCAGGTGACACAGGAGTCTTCTGTGGCTATTCCGCTCTCTAACAGGTATACTGTTTTGGATATTGTTTGAGGGGATAGCCTCTCAGGGAGTATAAAAGTAGCCCCCAGGTCTGTGGCATCACAACTGGCTCTGCTGTCGAGCAGGATCCAAGTGAGCGATAGTGGTCGGAGACTCGCTAGTTAGGGGCACAAACAGGTGTTTCTGTGGCCGCATCCGAGACTCCAGGATGGTGTGTTGCTTCCCTTGTGCTGCCAAGGTCAAGGATATCTCTGAGCAACTGCACGAAATTCTTAAGGGGGAGGGTGAGTAGCCAGATGCTGTGGTGCACATTGGTACCAACGACATAGGTAGAAAAAGGAATGAGGTCCTGCGGAGTGAGTACAGAGTGTTAGGAAAGAGGATGAAAAGCAGGACCTTGAGGGTAGTGGTGAAGGGTTGTCAAAGTCCTGATGAAGGGCTTAGGCCAAAACATTGACCTTCCTCTCCTCGGATGCTGTCTGACCAGCTGTGCTCTTCCAACTCCACATTTATTGACCTCCAGGGTAGTAATCTCTGGGTTACCACCAGTGCTACATGCTCGTGAGGCAAGGATTAAAAAGATAGGACAGATGAATGCATGGCTAAGGAGCTGGTGCAAGGGGATGGGTTTCAGGTTCTTGGATAATTGGGACCTTTTCTGGGGCAGGGATGACCAGTACAAGAGGGACGGGTTGCACCTAAACTGGAGGGGAACCAATATCCTCACAGGGAGGTTCACTAATGCTACTTGAGAGGGTTTAAACTAGAGTGGCAGGGGGCAGGAAACCAGAGCAGCAGGTCAGCAAGTAGAAGGATTGAGGTGAATGTAGATGTTAGGAAGGAAGGATAGGCAGAGACAGATAAATGAACACAATGGTACTAATGGGCTGAAATGTGTTTATTTCAACACAAGGAGTACTAAAGGTAAGGCAGATGATCTTAGAGCTTGGATCGGTACATGGGACTATGATGTTGTAGCTATTACAGAGGTTGAGAGAGGGACAGGACTGGCTGCTCAATGTTCTAGGGTTTTGTTGTTTCAGATGAGATAGAGAGGAAGGTAAAAGAGGTGGAGGAGTTACATTACTAATCAGGGACAATGTTGCATCTGCATTCAGAGAGGACATGCTGGAGAGCTCATCCACTGAGGCAATATAGGTAAAGCTCAAAAATAAGATAGCGCAACACTCTGATAGAATTATACTATAGGCCTCTCAACAGTCACCGAGAGATTGAGCAACAAAAATGTAGGCAGATTATGAAGAGGTGCAGTAAAAAGAATTGTCATAGTGGGTGACTTTAACTTCCCCATTATTGATTGGGACCCCCTTACAGCAAGAGGCTTAGGCAAGGCAGAATTTATTAAGTGCATCCAAGAGGGTTCCTTGCAACAGTATGTGGATAGTTCAACTAGAGGAAGGGCCATACTGGATCTTGTATTGGTTAATGAACCTGGCCAGGTGACTGATCTTTCAGTGGGAGAGCATTTTGGTAACTGTGGTCACAACTTCTTAAGTTTTAAAATAGCTATGAACAAGGATAAGTCAGGACCTCTCAGAAAGGTACTAAACTGGGGAGAGCAAATTACATTAGTATTAAGCAGGAGCTAGGGAGTGTTAATTGGGAGGAGCTGTTATCAGGCGTGGGAACTGTTTAAAGACCTGCTGGGGAGAGTTCAAGACCGGCATGTTCCAGTAAGGAGGAAGGATAAGGATGGCAAGGTAAGGGACACTTGGATAACGAGGGAGGTTGTGAATTTAGTCAAAAGGAAAAAAGAAGCATATGTAAGATTTAGGAAGCCAAAATTGGACAGGGCCTGTGAGGAATATAAAGAAAGCAGGAAAGTACACAATCGGGGAATCAGGAGAGCAAAAAGGGGCCATGAAATGACCTTAGGGTAAAAGAGAATCCCAAGGCATTCTATAGATACATTAAAAACAGGAGAATAACTAGGGAGAAGGTAGGAAAACTCAAAGATAAAGGAGGGAACTTGTGCTTGGAGGCAGAGAACGTGGGTAAAGTCCTAAATGAGTATTTTGCATCAGTATCACCCAGGAAAAGGATATGAAGGATAGTGAGATTTGTGTGGAGCATGCTAACATGATAGGGCATTTTGAGATCAAGAAAGAAGTGGTGTTGGATCTCTTGAAGAGCATTAAAGTGGATAAGTCCCCAGGGCTCAATGGTATCTACCGCAGGTTATTGAGAGAGGCAAGAGAGGAGATTGCTGGGCCCTTGACCAAGATCTTTGTATCCTTGCTAGTCACTGAAGAGAGGTCCCAGAGGACTGGCGAGCAGCTAATGTTGTTCCTCTGTTCAAGAAGGGAAATAGGGATAATCCAGGAAACAACAGACCAGTGAGTCTCTCATTGGTGGCTGGGAAGCTATTGAAGAGAATTTTTAGGGACAGGATTTATGTGCATTTGGAAAAGCATGGCCTAATTAGGGACAGTCAGCATGGCTTTGTGCAGGGTAGGTCATGTCTTACTAACTTGATTGAATTTTTTGAGGAGGTGACAAAGGTGATCATGTGGTTGCTGTTCATATGGATTTTAATAAGGCTTTTGACAATGTCACTCATGGTAGGCTCATCCAGAAGATTAAGATGCATGGGATCCACAGTGACTTGGCCTCATGGTTCAGAATTGGCTTGCCCATAGAAGACAGAGAGTAGTAGTGAAAGGGTGCCTTTCAGGCTGGAGGTCGTGGCTATTGGTGTTCCGCAGGGATCCATACTGGGACCTCTGCTGTTTGTGATATATATAAATGACTTAGATGAAAATGTAGATGGGTGGGTTAGTAAGTTTGCAGATGATACAAAGATCAGTGGAGTTGTGGATAGTGTAGAAGGTTGTCAAAAGGTAAGTGTGAAGTGCTGCACTTTGGGAGTTCAAATGGTAAGGAACATATACAGTTAAAGGCAGGACTCTGAACAGCATTGATGTACAGAAGGATCTTGGGTTCAAGTCCATAGCTCCCTGAAAGTAGCTATGCAAGTAGATAGGGTGGTAAAGAAGGCATATGGCATGCTTGCCTTTGTTGGTCATGGCATTGAGTACAAGAGTCAGGATGTCATGTTGCAGCTTTATAAGACTTTGGTTAGGCCACAATTAGAGTATTGCATTCAATTCTGATCGCACATTACAGGAAGGATGAGGAGGGTTTGGAGAGGATGCAGAAGAGGTTTACCAAGATGCTGCCTGGGTTAGATGGTATGAGCTACAAGGAGAGACTAGAGAAACTCAGGCTGCTTTCTCTTGAGCGGCTGAGGCTGAGGGGAGATTTGATAGAAATCTATAAACTTATGAGATGCATAGAAAAGGTTGACAGTCAGAATCTTTTTTCCAGAGTTGAAATGTCTTATACTAGGGGGCATGCATTTAAGGTGAGAGGGGAAAAGGAGACCTGAGGGGCAGGTTTTTTACAAAGAGAGTGGTAGGAATGTGGAATGCACTGCCAGGGATGGTGGTGGAGGCAAATTCAATAGGGTCATTTAAAGAACCTTTTGACAAGCACATGAATATGCAAGGAATGGAGGGATATGGACCAAGGGCATGCAGAAGGGATTAGTTTAATTTGGTATTATGTTCAGCACAACATAGTGGGCTGAAGGGCCCTTTCCTGTGCTGCACAGTTCTATGTTCTATGTTATTTGTTATGCTGAGTTGGGTGGGTGCTTCTTCTTTGCTTGATTGTCGTTCTGATATGAATAACATGACCTTGTAAGGACCATGTGTTGGTATTTTGCTTGAACAAGCAGTAAATTTAAGTTTGAATTGCAAATGATTTGGAGCTAAGAGTGTGTGCAGATGCAGATCCATTTGGAAACAAGTTAATTGGTCTATCAACTAATGACAGTTATCAATGACAGGGACCTTTTGCCTGCCAACAAGTGTGTGATTGGTTCTCAGGTAACAGAACACGACCCAATGTCTTCCCTCCCCCAGATGATCCCTTCTCCTTCAGCCCCATGCCTGATCTCTCCCCCAACCATCAGCCCGATTACTTCACATTCCTAGTCCATCTCCAACCTCCTCCTGGTTCATGGCAGCTCCATTAATGCACATGTGTGTATTCACATGGAATAGTGCTCATGTTCCATGGTGTCAGCAAACACAATCTTTCATTAAATGCCTCTGACCAATGCATTGACATGCAAATTTCAACGCATGGGCCTCCATTGATAGTGCAAGGGAATCATTGTCTGAGAGGTTCCTCTCCTAATGTGTTCCCCAGCCCCACCTGTTATTGGTCAATTATTCAGCTGGTACCATTTACACACTGAACTTAATCGTCAACGCTAGCCTCCAGGGGAAAAAGAATGGAGAAACCTTTTTAGAGGATTCAAGGACATTTTTTAACCTTATCTTTTTTGCTCACAGTATCAATACCATGACTCGGGTATGTACAGTGGTTTCTTATTCTCAGAGTCCTCAAGTTCTCAGCCATATGTGACAACGTGGTGGAAGCAGTTGTTAGCAGGAGCTACAGCAGGAGCAGTGTCCCGTACCTCAACTGCCCCACTTGATCGACTCAAAATCTACATTCAGGTAAAATGTGGATAAAGGTGGCAAAGAGGAACTTTAAATAATTGACAGAGCTGTGAGATGTGGAGCAGTCTGGTTGTTCTAATGCATGAATTGTAAAAGGCTAGAATGCAAGTGCATTCAGTAAATAGGAAAGTGTAAAAAATATTTTGTTTATTGGGAGGGGTATTGAATACAAAAGTAGGGATGTCATGCTTCAGTTATACAGGGCACAGGTCAGAAAATATCGGAAGTACTGTGTATAGTTTTGGTCTCTTTATTTAAGGAAGGATGTAAATGCATTGGAAGCAGTTCGAAGAAGGTCTACCAGACAAATACCTAGAATAGGCAGGTGGAGAGGATAGTTCCTTTTCACAGAATCACAGAATTTTTACAGCACAGAAGAGGTCCATTTGGCCCAGCATGTCTGCACTGGTTCTATTACCTAATGCCAATGTCCTGCTTTTTCCCCACATGCCTGTATACTATTTCTATCCAAATAATCATCGAATGTCCTCTTGAAGGTTTTAAAATAATTTAATTTCCATCATTGTGGGATTTAAATGCAGATCTCCAGAATATTACTTGATTCTCTGGATTGATAGTCCAGCAACAATACCACTACACCATTCCAACCTCCAACCCTGATGGGAAAATCTGGGACTAGTGGTTACTGTTTCACAGTCAGAGGTTGCTCATTTAAAACAGGAATGAAGTAAAACATTTTTCTCACAAAGTTTTAGGCACTCTCTTCCTCAAAAGGTAATGGAAGCAAAGACTTTTAAGCCAGATGTCAAGAGATCATTGGAAAGCAAGGTGGTGAAAAGATAGCTAAGGATGGCAGAAGGGTGGAGTTGAGGTTACAATCAGGTCAGTCATGATGCTTTTAAATAACAGAGCAGACTCAAGAGGTCGAATGACTTACTCCTGTTCCTTGTTTAAGAAGCATAAATTACAATACCATTCAGCCCATTATTCCTGTTTTAATAGTGTTCTGAAACTTTCTATTATTCTGTCATCCAGATCTTTTGATATTATTGTTTTTCAAATATATTGACTTCCCTTCTTATGGGTAGTGATCTCAGCCCAACCATAAGAACATAAGAAATAGGATTAGGAATAGGCCATCTGGCTCATTGAGTTTGCTTCGCCATTCAATAAAGTTGAATGGACTCAGCTCCACTTACCCATTTGCTCACCTTAATTGCTTTACCGTTCAAACATTTATCTATCTTTGTGTTAAAAACATTCAACGAGGTAGCCTCAACTGCTTCAGTGAGCAGGGAATTCCACAGATTCATAACCTTTTGGGTGAAGAAATTCCTCCTCATTTCAGTCCTCAATTTAATCCCCCTTGTTTTGAGGCTATGCCCCCAAGTTCTAGTTTCACCCGCCAGTGGAAGCTTTAGCAGCTTCAACAATGACCTTCCCTCCATCATAAGGTCAGAAGTGGGGATGTTCAGTGATGTTCAGCACCATTCACACTCCACAGTTACTGAAGGAGCCCATGTCCATATGCAGCATGCTCTGGCTTAGGCTGATGTGTTCAGTTACTTTAGTGTCACACAAATGCCAATGACAATCTCCAATAAGACAGAATCTAACCATTCCCTCTGATTTCCCCACTATCACCTGCATTGGGGGTTGTGAAGGGACAACTGATCAGAAACTGAATTGGACCAGAAACATATATACTGTGGCTAGAAGAATAGTACAGAAGTGGGCACCTTGCAGTGAGTAACTCAACTATCTCACAATGCTTGTCCACTGTCTACAAGGTACAAGTCAAGAGTGTGATGAAATACTCCCCACTTCCTTGGATGAGTGATGCCATCTAGGACAAAGTAGCCCAGATGATCTGCACCCCACCCACCAACTCTCTACTCCCGACACACAGTAGTTAGCTTTCTGTACCTTTGACAGCATTTTCAAACCGCAGCCTCTACAACCCAGAAATCCAAAGGCAGCATATGTGTGGGAATACCACCACTTGTAAATTCCCCTCCAAGCCATAAACCAACACTATTGTTTCTCACTATTGCTGGAAAAAATTCCTGGAACTCCTTCCCTAATATTAAGTGTCCCTACACCTCATTGACTGCAACAGTTCAAGACAGGCAAGACAGACCACAAATGTTGGCTTAGCTAACTAAAAACTGAAAGAACTGCAGATGCTGTAAATCAGGAACATGAACAGAAGTTGCTGGAAAAGCTCAGCAGGTCTGGCAGCATCTGTGAAGAAAATGTTAGAGTTAATGTTTTGGGTCCAGTGACCCTTCCTCAGAACAGTTCCTCAGACCTGCTGAGCTTTATCAAGCAACTTCTGTTTTCATGCTGCTGTTGTTGGCTTAGCTAATGATGCTCACATTCTGTGAAAGAATAAAAAAAACTATGAGTTTAACATTAAAATAATCCCAAATGTAGCTTTAGTGAGGAACTTTAATGATCTGGATATAGATTGGATTAATAGTAGTGTCTAGAACAGAGTGCAGCAAGAGCTCCTATTGTATGACCAGGAGAATTTTCTAGCCTAATGAAGAAAAGAGGCATCGCTGGATGTGATTCTTGTTAATAAAGTGTCCCAAGTAGATCAAGAGCCAGGAAGGAAACATTTGGAAACAGCAATCATGTGGCCCATTGGTAACATTTGGTTGGCCTTCAAAAAGAACAACCTGCATCTGAAGTCAGAATTGGATGATGGTCAACTTCCATGGGATAAGAATGGAGCTGGTCCTGCTCAATTGGAAGCAAAAATTGCCAAAACTTTAAAAAAGTGATACTTCAGATACTGTCATGGTTCATTACTACAAAAGGGAAAGGTACGGCAAACAAATTCAAAACTCCCTGGATGATGAAAGAAATAAGATAAGATAATTTACAAAAATGAAGGATATGAAATAACTCCACAAAGGCCGGTCTCCTGTCACCAAGTCACTTTTTATTTACAGGTGGAGGGTTCTTGACACTGATGCAGCTCCCCCAGAGCCAGCTGTCAAAGAGAACAGGATGTCTGACACAGCTGTCTTTATCTATCAGCTAGGGCTCCCTGATTGGACCAGATTAACAGCCCCAATTAGGGACTCATGTTTACGAGGTCCAGCTGGCTGACCTCATTATAACCATTGCATTCCTCCCCTCTGAGTCCGAGGACATAGGCCAGTTTCTTTTTAGTAGTTCTTCCTGGGGTGTTTTAGCGCTGGGTCAGGTTCCTCCAACTCTGCCTTTGATATGGGTGGTGTGTAACATACAGTAGTTTGTCTCTTGTGCCCAGAGCTTCTCAGAAGAAAGTCATTCTCTTCTTCAGGTGGCAAAGACCTTGAGGCAGTGACATCCACAGTGGACATCTCAGATTCTGAGGTATCTTCAATGCTTGATGGAGAGGGAGAGCCCATGGGTTCAGGAACGGTAGAAAGACTGTTAAGGAGCCGAGCACATTTTGCTCCTGTACTGTTTGCGAGTTTGTGGCTTTAATACAGTCCACGTGCTTGCTCAGGACCGTTGCACTTACCTGAACTTTATATGTCACTGGACCTAACCTATCATTGACCACACCTCTTACCTATGCAGTGCTATTCCTGTGCTTCATGCACCAAACTCTGTTCCCTGAAGTAAACTGTCTCTCTCGCTTAGTGGAGTCTTGAGCATTGGCATTCCTGATGCTGTTTCACCACCCCCCTCCCTGGTCCGGGAAGATCAGATATATACTGGAGTGGACTCTTCTCCCCATTAGCAACTCTGGTGGAGCTATCCCTGTAGGATGAGGAGTGGTCCTATAATCAAACAGGAACGAGGACAGTTTGGTATTGAATGAAGCAAGTTTGGACTCGTGTTTCTACCACACCATTAAATGATGGATAATATGAAGCTGTCCTTATATGTCAAATACAATTCAACTTTAGGAAATATTCAAATTCCCTGCTGGTAAATGATGTCCCATTTTTTTGTGACCAACATTTCTGGGTCTCTGTGTATTGTAAAAGATGCGCACAGTTTTTCTATTGTCATCCCCATGTTTGACGAATGAACTCTATGCACATCCAACTACTTTGGGTGGGTGTCTGCAATGACTAAGAACATTGAGCCCATGAAAGAACTTGCATAGTTGACATGTAACTGAATCCAGGGTTTACCTGGCCATTCCCACGAATGTGGGGGAGCTGTCAGTGATAATTTTTGTCCTTTTTGGTGCTCTGGGCACTGCCCACCAATGCAGCTATGTCAGCATCCAATTCCTGGCCACCAGACATAACTTCTCATTAACATCTTCATTTTGGAAACCCCTGGATGACCCTGATGGAGTTCAGCCATGATCTGGCAGTGACCTTTGCTTGGCATAATCTTACTCCCCACAATAATATGTTGTCCTTGGAACGTCAGGTGGAACTTCCTGACTCCAAATATGGCCACCAAACCTTTCTTCTCTATCTGTGTGTGTTTACACTCTTCATTAGCCAAAGTACTGGATGCATATGCTATTGGGCATTCCTCTCCATTGGACTGCCAATGAGCTAATACTACCGAGATGCCATACGGGGAGGAATTGCATGTCAATACCAAATCTCATTTGGGATCATAGTGTGCCAACACCTTAGAGGATGGTAGCTGCTTCTTCACTTCCTTGAAAGCTATGATTTTGCTATGTGACCATTTCAAGGCTGATCCTCTTTTAATAGTTGATGGAAAGGTCAGGATGATGACCAGTTTATGTACAAACTTTCTGCAGTAATTCACCAATCCAAGGAAAGATTTAAGCTCTGGTACAAATGTGGGAAGCAACTTTAATCACCCTCAGTTCATCTTCCAATGAGTATAATCTAGTCTTGTTGACTCTGTAGCCCAAATAGGTCACTTGGGGTGCCTGGAACACACATTATTTCCCTCCTAAGGCATATGTCCACCTGGGAAAAATATCTAAGGACTATGTCCAAGTTCTCTAAGTGTTCCTTATTGCTCTTTTGTTATTAGCATGTCATCTAAATAAATAATGACCTGGGGTAGACCTTGTAAAATGTTCTCCATTGTCCGCTAAAAAATTGTACAGGTTGACAATACCCCAAATGGCAGTCTCATATATTGGTACAAACTGTTATGCGTATTAATTGTAGCAGACTTCTGGGAATCCTCATCTAACCACAATTGCAAGTACGCTTGGCTCATGTCCAACTTCGTGAAAGACAGCACCCTCCCCCCACCCCGCTTTGCATATAAATCCTTTATGCGAGGGATTGGCTATTTATCCAGCTGTGAACAGTGGTTTACCATTTGCTTAAAATCCCAGCAAAGGCAATCCGACACATCAGACTTCATAATCGGCATGACTGCTGGTGTCCATGCTACAAACTGGACTGGTTTGATGATTCCTTCGCTTTCCAGCCTCCTGATTTCTGCCTCTACTTTTGACCATAAAGCAAAGGGCACTATGTGGGCCTTGTAGAATTTTGGAATTGCTTCCTGGTCGGCATGCAAGGTGGTCTTAGCTCCTTTGATAGTACCTAGACCTTCCTGAAAAAATCTTCCGGTTATTTATTTAGGACTTCACTCAGGCCGCCATTTTCTAATTGAAAAATGTTGAGCCAATCTTGTTGAATCTTTCTCAACCAATTTCACCCCATCAAGCTTGGGTTCAAGTCTTTTACCACAATGAACGATAACTGAACCAGCTGGTCCTCGTAAGAGACCAGAAACGAAATTGTACCCTTGATTTGTAAAAGTTGCGGGTGTAGGTTCTCTGTCTAGCCAAGGTCTTGTGGAAGCTTAAGGGCTGGAGCCCAGAGCGAATTTTGTTAAAGGCTGGATCTGTGATCACTGAAATGACCATGTCAGTGTTGACATCCATTAGAACTGGGTGACCATTTAACCAGACATTTATTTTGATTGGTTCTGATTTGGATGTTGCTAAGCAATTTAACTGTTCCAAAGCAGATGTAGGTGGATTTTCCAGGGCGTGTTACTCAGTTTAGCTGTAGTGGGATTCTTTTGCTGTCTCGAGTCTGAATATTGGCAGCAACTACAATAACTTGCTGGCTCTGGTCCTGAAGAAAATTTTAGCCGTTTGATCAAGGCTTGGCTTTGTTTTGGGGTTTTGCTGTGGGTCTAACCTAGAGTCCCTCTGTTCAGGATATGCCCTGAGTGAAGTTATGCAAGTGTCTTCATTCAAGTGATGTTCGACAAGCTCAGTTGAACTGACAAGGGCATCTACTTCCATTGGAATACTCTGCAACTCATATACACCACTTGCGACATTCTCTAATGATAAAGCCAGTCGTAGTGCCTGTTTGAAGTCATGTGGGCTTCAGCTAGTAGGTGCTTTTGTACAGTTACATCATTAATCCCATATACCAAATGATCTCTCAGCATCTCATATTGGGTTAAATAGAAGTCACATGCCTCTGCCTGTTGTCTTAACTTAGTCAAAAATCCTGATACGGCTTCTCCTGGTTCTTGAAATGCCAAGTAAAACTGATAGCATCTCAGAATTAGAGGAGGCTTGGGGTTGTAATGTTCCTCAACTGCGTATATCCATCAACTTTGGAAAGGTTTTAATATCTGGTGTCCTAGGGAAAGTTAGGCTCCTAATAAACAAAAAAGCTCTACAAGCTGTCAGGAGAATTACTCATTGCTTTTCATTTGCTCTAATGTCATTTGCCTGGAAAAAAGAAACACATTCTTTCCACATACTGGGCCCAGTCTTTGACTGCAGGATTGAATGAATCGAGCTTCCCAAATAACAACATGATGCCAGGGATGCTTGCCCCAACTCAAGGATGACCGTTGTGAGTGAATTTCTTCAGGAGTGTGCTTTTCACTCATCATCACTGAAATAACTCCACAAAGGCTGGTATCCCATCACCAGGTCATCCGTTGTTTATGTGGAGAGAACTTGACACTGAACCAGTTCTCTCAGAACCCGCTCTCAGAGTGGATATCAGACACACCTGTTTTTATCTGTCAGCCAGGGCTCCCTAACTGGGCCAGGTTAACACTCCAGTTGGGGAACTCATATTCCGATGCTGGAGCCTGAGATAACAAGGTGTGGAGCTGGATGAACACAGTAGGTCAGGTAGCATCAGAGGAGCAGGAAAGCTGACGTTTCGGGTCGGGACCCTTCTTCAGAAATTTCTGAAGAAGGGTCCAGACCCGAAACGTCAGCTTTCCTGCTCCTCTGTTGTGCCTGGCCTACTGTGTTCATCTAGCTCCACACCTTGTTATCTCATATTCTATGATGTCCACCTGGCTGACCTTGTTACAATCACTGCACAATATAATTCAACAAGAACGATGAGATTGTGGAGTTAAATGGTGACACTGACAATGGCAGGGCAGTAACGCAGAGTTACCACAGTAGTGTTGTGCATCCCCGTTTTCTGAGGAAGAAGGTTCCACTTTGATCATGGTGAAAGAGGAGGTAGCTTTTGACCTTTATGTTTGTATAGGATTGGGTGAGGGTTAGGGTTAGGATGTATAGGATGTTGGTATGACCAGCAGGATTGGCACTTGTTGCCTAACCATAGTTGTCCTTGAATTGATTGGCTCTCAAGACCTTTTAAGAACATAAGAGGCTATGGGTCTGAAGTCTCATGCAGGCTAGGCCAGCATTTATTGCCCACTTTGATCATTGTGAAAGAGGAGGTAGCCTTCTCCCCTTTATGTTTGTCTCAGATTTGCCATTTATTGCCCATGGATGAGCTTCAATAATTGCATATCCTTGTCTGGCATAAGGGAAGGTGACTCAATATGGCTAAAAAAGAAAATCAGGGATAGTGTCAAAGCCAAAGAAGAGGCATATAAATTGGCCAGAAAAAGCAGCAAACCTGAGGTCTGGGAGAAATTAAAATTCAGCAAAGGAGGTCAAAGAGTTAAATTTGGAAGGGGAAAATAGAATATGAGCTTTAAGCTTGTGGGAAACATAAAATCTGACTGCAAAAGATTCTATCGATATGTGAAGACAAATGTAGGTCCCTTACAGTTAGAATCTGGTGAATTCATAATGGACAACAAAGGATGGCAGACCAGTTGAACAAATACTTTGGATCTGTCTTCACTAAGATGTATACAAATAACCTTCCGGAAATGCTAGGGGACAGAGGGTCAAGCACAAAGGAGAAACTGAAGGAAACCCTTATTATTCAAAAAATGATATTGCGGAAATTCATGGGATTAAACCTGATAAATCCCCAGGGCCTGATGTTCTGCATCCCTGAGTACTTGAGGAAGAAGCCCTAGAAATAGTGGACGTATTAGTGATCAATTTCCAGCATTCTGTAAACTCTGGAAGAATTCCAATGGATTGTAACTCCACTTTTTAATAAAGGAAGTAGAGAGAAAATTGGGAATTATAGGCAGTTAGCCTGACATTGGTGGTGGGGAAAATGCTGGAGTCAATCATTAAGGATGAAATAACTGAGCATTTGGAAAGCGGTGACAGCATCAGTCTGAGTCAGCATGGATTCACTAAAGAGAAATCATCCTTGACAAATCTTCTGGAATTTTTTGAGAATGTGACCAGGAGAGTGTTCAAGGGTGAATCAGTGGATGTTGTGTATTTCGACTTTCAAAAGACATTTGACAAGTTTCCACACATGAGATTAGTAAGGAAAATTAAGGCTCATGGTATCAGAGGTGATTTGTTGACATAGATAGAGAACTGGTTGGCAGACAGGAAGCAGAGGGTTGAAATAAATGGGTCCTTTCCAGAGTGGCAGACAATGACGAGTGGGGTACTGCAAGGTTCAGTGCTGGTACCCCAGCTGTTCACAAGTTACACGAACAATTTAGACGAAGGAATTGAATGCAATATCTCCAAATTTGCAGACGACACTAAGCTGGGTGGCAGTGTGTGCTGTGAGGACGATGCTAAGTGGCTGCAAGGTGACTTGGACAGGCTGGCCGATTGGGCAAATACAATATAATGTGGATAAATATGAGGTTATCCACTTTGGTCACAAAAACAGGAAGGCTGATTATTATCTGAATGGTGGCAGTTTAGGAAATGGTGAGGCGCAATGATGCCTGGGTGTCAAGGGGGAACAGTCACTGAAGGTTGCCATGCAGGTGCAGCAGGCAGTGAGGAAAGCTAATAGCATGCTGGCCTTCATAGTGACAGGATTTGAGTATAGGAACGGGGATGTCTTGTTACAGTTATACAGGACCTTGGTGAGGCCACATCTTGAGTATTGTGTGTGCAGTTTTGGTCTCCTAGTCCGAGAAAGGGAGGCCAGCAAAGGTTTATTAGACTGATTCCCGGGATGGCAGCACTGACTGAAGAATGAGGTTTGTATCTCATAGTAACATAAGAAATCCTGATGAGACTGGACAACTAGATGCGGGAAGAATGTTCCTGATGTTGGGGAAGTGCAGAACTTGGGGTCACAGTCTAAGAATAAGGGGTAAGCCATTCAGGACTAAGATGAGGAAGAATTTCTTCATTCATTGTGAACCTTTGGAATTCTCTCCCACAGAAACCTGTTGGGGCCAGTTTGTTAGATATATTCAAGAGGGGGCTGGACATGACCCTTGCAGCTAAAGGGATCAAGGGGTATGAAGAGAGGGCAGAAGTGAGATACTGAAATTGCATGATCAGCCATAATCATTTTTAATGGTGATACAGGCTCAAAGGGCTGAATGACCTCCTCCTGCAACTATTGTCTATGTTTCTATGTTTCTATCCCTAACTGTCCAGGGGGCAGTTAAGAGTCAAACAGATTGATGTGGGTTTGGAGTCGCATGTAGCCAGACCAGGTAAGGGCAGCTGTTTTCTTCTCCAGAGGGCATTACTAAACTAGATAGGTTTTGCCAACAATGATAACATGGTCATCAACGGGCCTTTAATTCCAGATTTTTATTGAATTCAAATGTCACCTTCTGCTATGGTGGGATTCAAACCTAAATCCCTACAATATTAACTGAGTCTCAGAATTAATAGTTGAGCAATAACACCACTAGGCCATCTCGTTTCCCACTATGGTCACCATTAGTCTAGTTTTTAATTCCATATATTTTAATTGTCATAAAATATCACCAACTGTCATGGTAGAATTTGAACCTATGACTCCAGAATATTGATGTGGTGTTCTGGATTACAAAGACAATTACATTACCACTTGCCCTGAAATGCTGTTGGGTTTAAAATTGATAAGGAGAGAGTATTAGACTGATTATTTTTAAACTTGATAATGGCAGGATCTGCAGGTGAATTCACTATGGAACATCTGTGAGCTTTGCTAGGAACGTACTGTAAACCCCCTCTAACAGTCTGAGAGAAATAGAAGAATACATATGGAGGCAAATTTCAGAGATGTGTAAAAGTAATAGTGTAGTGATAGTCGGGGATTTCAGCTTCCCCAACATTAACTGGGGCAGTCATTGAATGAAATCTTCGGAGGGAGTAGAATTCTTACAGTGCATTCGGGCAGATTTTTAAGCCAGTATGCAGAAGATTCAAAATTGCTACAGGAAAGGACAGGATGAGCCTGAAATCAAAGTTCTCAACTGGGGGAATACGATGAGATATGATTTGGCCAGAGTGGACTGGAAGCAGATATTTTCAGGTAAATCTGTCTCAGAGCAGTGGAAGGCATTCAAGAAGAAAATATGGAGAGTACAGGCCCAACATGTTCCAATACAGAAAAAGGGTGGGACCAACCGATCCTGTGAACCCTGAATATCAGAGGATACACAGCATTGGATTAAGAGTGAAAGGGAGGCTTATGGCAGACGTCAAGGGCTCAAAACAGCAGAAGTCTTAAAGGAGTATAGAATGTGCAAAAGGGTCTTAACGAGGTTAGGAGAGCTGAAAGGGGATATGAAAGAATACTGGCAGGCACAATAAAGGAAAATCTTAAGTTGTTTTACAGGTACATTAACAGTAAAAAGATAATGAGGGAAACAGTATAGTCCATGAAGGATCAGAGTGGTAATATGTATGTGGAGCCAGAGGATGTAGGTAGGTTCTTGTATGAATACTTAGAGTTGGTGTTCACTACTAAGAGGAGCAATATGGTAGAAATCAAGGAGAAGGCCTGCGATGCAATTAAAGAATTTAGCATAGACAGAAAGGAGGTACTGAGTGGTCTGGCTGCTTAAAAGTAGATAAGACTCTAGGGACAGATGAAACGTATCCCAGGTTGATTGAGGCAAGGGAGGAAATAGCAGGGGCATTGGCAAAAATGTTCAATTCTTCTCAGGCCACAGGAGAGGTGTTGGAGGACTGGAGGCTGCCAATGTGGTACTGTTGCGGTGGAATAACCAAATGATTCACTTGACACTTAGGAAACATAGAATCCCTACAGTGTGGAAGCAGGTCCCTGGCCCATCAAGTCCACATTGACCTCTGAAGGGCATCCCACCCATACCCAGCCCCCTACCCTATCCTTATAACGCTTCATTTCCCATGGCTAATCCACCTAGCCTGTGCATCCCTATACACTATGGGATATTTAACATGGTCAATCCACCTAACCTGCACATCTTTGCACTGTGAGAGGAAACTGGAGCACCCAGAAGAAACCCACGCAGATATGGGAAGAATGCATAAACTACACACAGATAGTTGCCTGAGGCTGGAATCATACCCAGGACCCTAGTTCTGTGAGGCAGTAGTGCTAACCACTGAGCTACTGTGCCACCCCATTAGAGTTCACTTCCAGTATCAAAGAGTTTGTTCAAATTACACTGGTGGGAAGAAACCATCTGAAAATCCAGAAAGCTCTTCCCCACACAAAGGAAAGTCATACGTTTTTAAACATTTGTTTCATCCCACATTTAACAATTACAAACCAATCATATTATTAATTGATTACATGCATTTCCAATTAAGCCAATCACATGACGGCACAGCTAGAGATGAACAGGTTTGTGGTCAACCTCTGGTCTTCCATGGTCTCATTTTGTTTAAAAGGCTCTCTTATCTCCTTTTTTGCGGCTTTTCAGAATGGACCTCAGAATCTGCATTCCAAAGACTGCTAGTTTCTTTACTTGTGATCCAATTCTCCCTGTAATGATATGGGGGCTGTTTTTACTGTCTGAGACTAGTTTGCTCTCATAATTTTATTTGAATCTTTTCCACTAATGCTTTTAGTGATTTTATGTGAATCTATAACTACTTTGGAATCTATGTTGATGATTATTTGAAGGATTTTAGCTAAAACCTACTATTAGTATTGTATTACTATTAGTATTAGTATTGTAACTACTATTAGTATTAGTATTGTAACAGATTGATTAATAATTAAAGAGAGATTCACTAATTAAGTGTAGTGTGAAATGTTCTTATCTATGTCTTATGCATAAACAACCTCTGCTGCATATTCTATCACAGTTCTGTTACCTTGGGTCCACAGAGCTAGTATTTCATAAGACTACTGTCAGCCATGCTTTTACTGCTTTTGCCATGGACAATCATCGGCTGTTTAATGCTGCTCAGACATGGGCAGCCCTAACAGTACCATTGCTCAAGAAGGGAACAAGGAATAAATCAGGAAACTATAGGCCAGTCAATTCAACCTTGGTGGTAGGGAAACTATTGGAAGCAATTCTGAGGACAGAATTAATTTGCAGGGATTAATCAAGAACAGTCAGCTTCGTTTTGTTAAGGGGAGGTTACATCTGACCAACATGATTGAATTTTTAGTAGGTATGTAGATGAGAGTTTTTAATGTAGTCTACTTGGATTTCAACAAGGCTTTTGAAAAGGTCCTACATGGGAGACTGATGGCAAAGGAAAGAGCCCATGGGATCCAAAGAAATTGGGAAAATTGGATCTAGAATTAGGTGAACAGCAGGAAGCAAGAGATGATGGTTGAGGGGTATTTTTCTGACTGGAAATCTATATCCAGTGAAGTCTGACAGGCATCTCAGTTGAGACTTTGCTGACTGTGGTTTATATAAATGATTTACACTTGTACGTTGGAGGGTTGATTGGTAATTTGGCAGATGATGCAAAAATTAGTGGTGTGGTAAATAATGAGAAGGATTGCCTTGGACCACAAGAGGATGTAGACAGGCTAGTCAGAGGGGCTGATCCGTGGCAAATGGAATTCAATCTAGATAAAAGTGAGATTGGTAGGACAAACAAGGTGAGGCATGATGAATGGTAAGTCTCTCGGAAGCACTGAGGATCAGAGGAACTTTGGTGTGTATGTACACTGGTCTCTTAAGCAATCAGGGATAGTGTATAAAGGGTTAAGAAGGCATCTGGTATATTTGCCTTTAATTTCGAGGTCAGAAGTCAGACAACACCAGATTGTAGTCCAACAAGTTTATTTGAAATCACAAGCTTTCGAAGCATAGCCCCTTCATCAGGTAAAGTGAGAGATAGGCAATAGACACAGAATTTATAGGCAGACAGATCAAGGGCAGAGAGATCAAAAGATTATATAAATGGTGTGAATGGAGTGTTGAATAATAAGTCTCTGCAGGTGATCAAAAGTGTCAGAGACATTGAATTTAAGAACTTCAAGAGGAAATTGTGCTAAAACTATATAAATCGCTGATTAGGCCACAGCTAGAGTATTGTGTGCAGTTCCTGAATTCACATTATAGAATCATAAAATCATATAATCATTGAATCCTTATGGTGTGGAAGCAAGCTATTCTGCCCATCGAGTCACATCAATCCTCCAGAGAGCATCCAACCCTGCACCACACCCCAACTTCCCCAACCCTGTCCCTGTAACTTTGCATTTCTCACTGTTACTCCATCGAGCCTGTACAACCATGGACATTATGGACAATTTATCATGGCCAATCCACCTAACCTGCACATCTTTGGACTGAAGGGATGTGATAGCACTGGACAGGGTATAGAGGAATTTACCAGAATGTTGCCTGGACTGGGTAGCTTTAGCTATGAAGAGAAATTAGATAGACTGAGATAAAACAAAGAACTGTGAATTCTGGAAATCTGGACCATGAAGGTCTGGCAGCATCTTTGGAGAGAAACCAGAGTCAACATTTTGGCCCCAGTGACTCTTCTTCAGAGTGGACCTTTTGTTTGGTCAGACTGGGGTTGTTTTCCTTAGAGCAGAGGAGATTGAGAGGGGTGTTGATTGAGATGTATAAAATTATGACAGACACAGATAGGGCAGACAGGAGGAAACTATTCCCCTTGCTGGAGCGATCAATGACTAGGGGTCATAGATTTAAGGTAAGGGAAAGAAGGTTGAGAGGAGATGTGAGGAAAAAACTTTTTCACGCAGAAGGTAGTGGGAACCTGGAACTCACTGCCTGGAAGGATGATAGAAGCAGAAACCCTGATAACATTTAAGTATTTAGATATGCACTGCGATGCCAAGGTATTCAAGGCTATTGGGCCAATTGCTGGAAAATGGGATTAGAATAGTTAGATGGATGTTTTTGATTGGTGTAAACACAAAGGGCTGAAGGACCTTTGTCTGTGCTGTAGATGTAAGAATCCCAGGCTGCTATGGGAGACACGGGAGGAGATTGCTGGGGCCCTGGCTGAGATAATTAATGGTTCATTCACCACAGGTAAAGTGCAAGATGACTGAAGGTTAGCTAACGTGGTTCCTTTGTTCAAGAAGGGCAGCAGAGTAGGGAAATTATTGAAAAAAGTTCTGAAGAACAGGATAATCCATACTTTGGAAGGCAGAAATTGATCAGGGATCGTGAACATGGATTTGTTAAATGGAGATCCTGCCTGACTAATTTAATTAAGCTTTTTGGAAAGGTGACTAAATATATCAATGAGGATAGTGCATTTGATGTGGTTTACATAGACTTCAGTAAAGCTTTTGACAACATCCTGCATGGAAGGCTGGTCCAAAAGGTAAGAGCCTACGTGATCCAAGGCATGTTGGCAAACTGGTTTATAAATAGGAGGCAATAGTTGATGGTGGAAGGTTGGCTTTGTAAGTGGAAGCCTGTGATCAGTGGCGTACCACAGGGATCAGTGCTCAGACCCTTACTGTTTGTTATGTATGTTAACGACTTGGATGTGAATGTAGAAGGTATGTTTAGTAAGTATGCAGGTAACACAAAAATTGATGATGCCATTGATACTGAGAAGGATGGTGTCAGGCTGGATTCTGAAATTGATCAGTTGGTGAATTGGGCAGAGCAATGGCAGATGGAATTTAATCCTGATGAGTACAAAGGTGATATATTTTGGGAGGTCTAAAAAGGGAAGAACATATGCAATGAATGGCAGGTCCCTAGTGAGTACTGAGGGACAAAGGGATCTTGGTTGTTAAGTCCATAGATCCCTGAAGGTATCAGCACAGATAGACAAAGTAATGAAGAATACAGGATGTTTGCATTCATTAGCCAGGCATAGAATAGAGAAGAAAGGAAGACTTGTTACAACGTTGTGTAATATTGGTTAGGTCACAGATGGAATACTGCATGCAGTATGTTGCCACTCTATCAGAAGGACATGATTGCACTGGAAAGGGTGCAGAGGAGATTCACCAGGACATTGGCTGGGATAGAAAGTGTTGATTATGAGGACAGACTGAATAGGCTGGGTATGTTTTCCTTGGAGCATAAATTGGGTAGATCATGAGAATCTTTTCCCTGCAGCAGACATGTCTAAAACCAGACAGCATAAGCTTAAAGTGAGGAACAAATGGTTTCGAGATCTGAGAAAGAATTTTTCACCTAGAGGGTGGTAAGAATATGGAACGTGCTGTCTGAGAGACTGGTAGAAGCAGATACTCTTGTAACATTTAAGAAGCATCCAAATAAGTATTTAAAATGTCAGGCATACTAGGTTATTGATCAAGTGCATGTGAATGGTACTCGTTGGTCGGCATAGGCATGGTGAGCTGAAGAGCCTGCTTCTATGCGGCATGACTTTATGAGATCTCTATGATTCTATGACCAAGTAAATGTATCCAAGGATACTAAGGGAAGCAAGGGTGGAAATTGCAATGGCCATAATTTTTTAATCCCCCTCAGGGATAGGAGTAGAGCCAGCAATGTGGAAAACTGTAAATTTCACAGCATTTTTCAACAAAGGGAGTGAGGATAAGCTCAGCAACTGAGGCCACTCAGTTTCAGAAATAATGACCTGGGTATCAGTATACTGGTACATTTTCAAAAAATTGGCAGCTTTCTGTTTCCAGTATTTCTTGAAGAGTGGTGATAGATTTGTAGCGTTCCAACCTGTGGGACATTTCTAGAATCTATGAAATTTCAGAAGGTTATGACCCCAATATCCCCATTCTTTCTGTACTCACTTCCTTCAAGACGTTCAGCTGGAGACCATCTGATCCAGAGGAGTTGGCATCCTTTAGTCCCACTGAGAGACTCAAGTCTACTCATGGTAAACTCACAGAGTTCTGCCTTGTCTCCAAGCATAAATATTTTACACCTTATCCCGATCAAATCAATCTAAACCTTCCTTTGCTCTTGAAGAATCAAACCATACTGTCAGGCAGGGTATAGAACAGGTCACATGACCCCATTCATTTAAGCTGCTGTTCCAAAACACAATAATTTTATGAGACAACAAGGTGCAGGGCTGGATGAACACAGCAGGCCAAGCA
>NC_063364.1:660353-704742 GCF_021869965.1 Rhincodon typus | reverse complement strand
AGGTGGTTGCCCGATATGGAGACAGAGAGGTCCAGGAAGGGGAGAGAGGTGTTAGAGATGGTCCAGGTAAATTTAAGGTTGGGGTGGAAGGTGTTAGTGAAGTGTATGAACTGTTCAAGCTCCTCGTGGGAGCATGAGGCGGCGCCGATACAGTCATCAATGTAACGGAGGAAGAGGTGGGGTTTAGGGCCGGTGTAGGTACGGAAGAGGGATTGTTCCACGTAACCTACAAAGAGGCAGGCGTAGCTTGGGCCCATGCGGGTACCCATGGCTACCCCCTTTGTCTGTAGGAAGTGGGAGGAATTGAAAGAGAAGTTGTTGAGTGTGAGGACGAGTTCGGCTAAGCGGATGAGGGTATCAGTGGAGGGGGACTGGTCGGGCCTGCGGGACAGGAAGAAGCGGAGGGCCTTAAGGCCATCTGCATGGGGAATGCAGGTGTAGAGGGACTGGACATCCATGGTAAAGATGAGGTGTTGGGGACCGGGGAATTGGAAGTTCTGGAGGAGGTGGAGGGCGTGGGTGGTGTCACGGACATAGGTAGGGAGTTCCTGGACCAAGGGGGAGAAAATGGAGTCGAGATAGTTGGAGATCAGTTCGGTGGGGCAGGAGCAGGCGGAGACAATGGGTCGACCAGGGCATTCAGGTTTGTGGATTTTGGGAAGGAGATAGAAGCGGGCAGTGCGAGGTTGGGGAACGATGAGGTTGGGGGTTGGGTGGGAGGTCACCTGAGGTGATGAGGTTGTGGATGGTTTGCGAGATGATGGTTTGGTGCTCAGGGGTGGGGTCATGATCAAGGGGGCGGTAGGAGGAGGTGTCGGAGAGTTGGCGTCCGGCCTCGGCGATGTAGAGGTCAGTGCACCATACTACAACTGCGCCTCCCTTGTCCGCGGGTTTTATGGTGAAGTTGGGATTGGAGCGGAGGGCTGCACGTTCTGCGGGGGAGAGGTTGGAGTGGGTGAGAGGGGTGGAGAGGTTGAGACGAGATAATTTGGGAAATTCGCAGAATGATTTTGATTCAAAGGATGGAACTGTTCATATCAGAGAGGTTTATTTTTATGCAAGGCATTCAGTGAAGGGGCCAAGGTCTAGATGGTAAGGAAATGAAGGATTTCAGAGATTGTGGGATTTGAGGCTGTTAAGATCAGGGCAAGGGGTTAGGGGTGAAATCAGGGAAGGTGGGTAGAGGTCAGAGATTGAGAGAGATTGTTTAATATACCACAGGGTACGTGTTGGAGATTGCAGAGTACTGTTTTATTATTGGGCAATGATGAAAAGACTCCTGCTCTTCCTCATCAGTGTTGTCAAAACTTGATAGATATGATCCTGCTCACCTTTACGTGCCCTGCTTTTTAAGCCCTGGGAAATCTATTAATTAAATGAAACTGTTAAAATGGAGACACACAACTCCCAAAAATCTTCTATACAATAACCTGCATTTTTTCAAATGATTGATCACCCTTCCCACCTTACCTCCTCATCCTTTGAGCAGATTTATTGCTTTCCATTCCCGATCAGTCTTTGTTAATTGCTGAAATGAATGATTTTGACATGGGCTCGGTGAGGCTTAGAATTTAAAGTATTTATATTTCATCTGACCCAAGCATATCAGTTGTTGGGGTTAAAATGACCTGATTTATTTCTGATTGCCCTTTTGGCTGTGTTTCAAATGTGAGGTTTTATCAGATGTTTCTGCTCACGTTCTGGCATTCTCAGCTTCATCTTCCTTTCCTGGGAGTATGCTCCGCTGGATTAATGGCAACTGCATTCCAGCACTATCTCTCAGCCCAGCTCTAGCTTTTCACAAACAACAAGCCTCTCCTAGCCAGTTCTGGCCTAGATTTGTTTCCAGAGCTCAGATGCGGAAAAAATTACTGCTTCTGTGCTTTCAACCCCACTCTCTGCTGTAAATGGCTTGGTGGGTAACTTGCAGGTAATGGTGTTCCCATGTATCTGATGTCATTGTCCTTCCAGATGGTAGTGGCTTTGAGATTTGAAGGTGCTGTCTAAGGATCTTTGGTGAATTTCTGCAATGCATCTTGTAGATGGTGCCCACGGCTTCTGCTGAACATTGGTAGTGGAGGGAATGAATGCTTATGGATGTGATGCCAATCAAGCAGGCTGTTTTGTCCTGGATGGTGCCAAGCTTTTTGAGTGTTGTTGGAGTGGCACCCATCCAGGTGAGTGGGGAGTATTCCATCACACTCCTGACTTGCGCCTTGTAGATGGTGGACAGACTTTGGGGAGTAAGGAGGTGAGTTACTCACTACAGTATTTCTACTCTCTGACCCTGAGCTGTTGTTGTGGTCGTGTGGCAAGTCTAGTTGAGGTTCTAGGCAATAGTAACCCCAAAGATATTGATAGTGGGGGTTTCAGTGATGGTTATGCCATTGAATGTTAAGGGGCAGTGATTAGATTGTCTCTTATTGGGGATGGTCATTGCCTCGCATTTGTGCAGTGTGAATGTTACTTGCCACTAGTTAAGCCTGGATATTGTCCAGATCTTGTTGTGTTTGAACATGGATTGCTTCAGCATCTGATAAGCTGGGAATGGTGGTGAACATTGTGCAATCATTAGCGAATGTTCCCACTTCTGACCTTATGATGGAAGGTAGATCATTTATGGAGAAGTTGAAGATGGTTGGGCCTAGGATATTAACCTGAGGAACTCTTGCAAAGATGTCCTGGAACTGAGATGATTGACCTCCAACAACCACAACCATTTTCCTATATACCAGCAAAGAGCTTGCCCCCAATATCCATTGATTCCAATTTTGCCACATTCCTTGATGCCACACTTGGTTGAATATAGCTTGATGTCAAAGGCTGTCACTTTCACCTCCCCTCTGATATTCAGCTCTTTTGTCCAAGCTTGAACCAAGGCTGTAATGAGTGGCCTTGGTGGAATCCAAACTGGACATCACTAAGGAGGTTATTGCTGAGCAGGTGATGCTTGATAGCACTGTTGATTACACCTTCCATCACTTTACTGATGATCAAGAGTACACTGATGGTGCAGTAATTGGCTGGGTTGTATCTATCCTGCATTTTGTATACAGGACCGATGTGGGCAATTTTCTACATTGTTGGGTAAATGCCAGTGTTGTAACTGTATTAGAACAGCTAGGCTAAGGGAGCAACAAGTTTTGGAAACCAAGCCTTCAGTATTATTGCTGGAATGTTGTCAGGGTCCATTGCGTTTGTAGTGTCCAGTGCCTACATGTTTTCTTGATATCACATGGAGTGAATCAAATTAGCTGAAGATGGAGGAAGCTGAGATGAATCATCCATTTGGCACTTCTGGCTGAAGATTGCTACAAATGCTTTAGCTTTATATTTTGTACTTTTCTTTCGTACTATCTTTAGTTGGGCTCTACCATCATTGAGAATGGAGATATTTGCAGAGCCTCCTCCTGCTCCAATGAGTTGTTTAATTGTCCATCACCATTCACAACTAAATGTAATAGGACTGCAGAGCTTAGATCTGAATGGTTAGTTGTGGGATAGCTTAGCTCTGACCATCACTTGCTGCTTATGCTGTTTGGTAAGTACTCCTGCTTGGTAGTTTCACCAGGTTGCTCCTGGCATGCCCTCCTGCACTCTCCATTGAGCCAGGGTTGATCCCGTGGTTTGATGGTAATGGTTCAGTGGGGGATGCCAAATCATGAGGTTGCAGATTGTGCTGGAGTACAATTTTGCTGCTGTTGAAGGTCCACAGCACCTCATGGATGGGCGGGCGAGTTGCAAGATCTGTTCAAAGTCTGTCCCATTTAGTACAGTGATAGTGCCACACAACATGATGGAGGATATTCTCAATGTGAAGGCAGCCCAAAGACTGTGCGGTGGTCACTCTAATTGATAGTGTCGCAGGCAGATTTCTGAGGATAAGATTGAGTATGTTTTCCACCATTGTTGGTTTTCTCACCACCTGCTGCAGACCCAGTCTAGCAGCTATGTCTTTTAGTCCCTGACCAGCTCAATCAGTAATGCTACTGCTGAGCCACTCTTGGTGGTGGACATTGAAATCTCCCACCATGAGTACATTTTGTGCCTTTGCCATCCTCAGTGCCTTCTCCAAGTGTTGTTCAAAATGAAGGAGTACCGATTCATCAGCTGAGGGAGGATGGTACATGGTAATCATCAGGAGGCTTCCTCACCCATGTTTAAGCTGAAGCCATGAGAACGTTAGGGATCTGAAGTCAATGCTGAGGACTCCCAGGCAACTTCTTCCTGACTCCTAGCTGTGCTAGGTCTGTCATACCCGTGAGATTGCAACTGTTTTCAATACATATTAATGACTTGGAGGAAGGAATTGAATGTACAGTAGCCAAATTTGCAGCTGATGCAAAAATAGATAGAAAGACAGGTTGTGAGGGGCATAGAAACAGTTTACAGAGAAATATCGATAAGTCTTGTAAATGGGCAAAACATTGGCAAATGGAGTGTAATGTTTGAAAGGGAGAACAAAGAACAGTATTATTTAAATGGAGCAAAGCTGTGGAAAGTTGGCAGGAGGTTGGCCAGGATAGGACTTTATTTCTTGGAATGTAGGAGAATGAGGGGTGACCTTATTGAGGTGTATAAACTCATGAGGGGCATAGATAGGATGAATGCATATAATCTTATTCCCAGGTACAGCAAATTGAAAATGAGAGTGCATAGGTTTAAGGTAAGAGGGGATAGATTTAAAAAGGACCTGAGGGGCAACGTCTTCACACACAGAGTGGTGTGTATATGGAATGGGCTGCCGGAGAAAGTGGTTGAAGCAGGCACAACAGCAACATTTAAAAAACGTTTGGATAGGTACATGGATGAGAAGGGTTTAGAGGGATATGGATCAAATGCAGGCAATTGGAACTAGCTGAGTGGGCACCATTGTCAGCTTGGACCAGTTTGGGCCGAATGGCCTGTTTCCATGCTGTATTACTCTATGACTCTATAACAGCGCAGCATAGGAATATGTCCTTCAGCTTACCAAGACTGTAACAACACATGATGACTTTCTAAACCAAAAACCTCTACATGGTCCATATTCCTCTCTTCCCTGCCTATTCATATATCTGTCAAGATGAGTTTGAAGCGTTGCTTTTGTTTCCGCCTCCATCACCTCCTCTGGCAGTACATTCTAGGCACTTACCACCCTCTATGTAAAAAAACTGCCTCTCACACCTCCTTTAAATGTAGCCCTCTTTTACCTTAAAAGTGTATCTCCTAGTTAATGACTTTTCTACTCTGGGAAAAAGATTCCGATTATCCATTCCATTCCACCCATTTTGCAAACTTCTTTCAGGTTGTCCCTCATGTTTTGATGTTCAAATGAAAACAAATCAAGTTTGTTCAATCTCTCCTCATAGCTAATGCCCTCCAAACCGGCAGCATCCTGGTAAATCGTTTCTGAACCACATCAACTAAATCAACCTTATCAATTACAGACAATAATCTAAGAAATGATTACATAACCTTACCCACGAGTCACCAAACTCAAGTCTCTCAATCCTGCCCTCTATTTCTAACAGACTACAACCACAAAAAGTAAGTACTTTATCTGTCTCCAGACACTACTCACTGAATCTGCAAACCTGGTTTCTGAGCAGCCAAGTCTGTCATTTTTTTGAGTTGTGACATCACCCCTGGAACTCCACCCTAGATTCAGCGCCATGTTCACTCTGACTGACCCCATTCCTCAGGTATTTATCCTGCTGTCACTGGCACTGTTCACTCCTATGTTTCCTCTGTTACTGCTGCTGTTACTGCTTGGACTGACTATTGTATGGTGCATTTGCAAATTCCCCATTTCAATCTATTTTTGTGACACACAAAGCAAATGCTCTTATCTTTTACAGTTGTGAACAGAAATTCATTTTCCCATTTCACATGAAAGTTCTGCATTCTTGATTTCCTTTTAGATGATCTCAGTTCATCAATCATCATTATTGCGTGACCTTGGGGTTTATGACATCATTCTGTCACTGGTCACACAGCAGGAAAGTCTCTGAATCCACACCTCTGGAACATGCAGAATGTTGCTATTCAAATGTGGAGGCACAGGAGGTCACTTGTGATTTGTGACTAGTTGTTTCCAGCCCCTGTTTAGTTTGTGTTGGTCAGATACTGGACGGGATACAGCAGCATTCCCTGAAACTTTTCATAATCCTATACAGGTCTATTGGATAAGCAGCTGAAGAAAAATAATTGCTGAGAATGGGTGGAAAAACAGCTCTATCTTGGTTGTTTTTCAGAGAGTCCACATGGCCATGATGGGTTGAATAGCCTCCTAAGTTTCGAGGACTGCAAAATATTGGGTTATAGACATCAGCTCCTAATGTATTTCTTATTCACATATTCCAATTGCCACCATTTGTCAGTTCTGATAATCTGTAGATTTCTTAAAAACAACCTCTGCTTGTTTGAACATTTTGCAAACTAAAAACTTTTCTACTGAGATAATAGTGTGTTTACCCTTGTGTAAGGACAGAAAACAAAACTTGGTTATGATCCCAGGCAGGTCTCCTCTGAACTATTTCAGACTTTCAGTGTCTGGGTTTTGAACAAAACGAACAAATGAAACAAGTACAGCACAGGAACAGGCCCTTTGGCCCTCCAAGCCTGTGCTGACCATCATGCCCTAATTAATCTAAAAACAAACCTGCCATTTTTCACTCTGTATCCCTCTATTCCCTCCCTATTCATTTACCCGCCTAGATACCTCTTAAATGTCTTTAATGTGCCCGCTTCCACCACCTTTTCTGGTAGTGCATTCCAGGCTGCTACCACTCTCTGCATGAAAAACTTCCCTTGCACATCTCCCTTAAACTTTCCCCCTCTGACCTTGAACCTGTGCCCCTTGTAATTAACACTTCAACCCTGGGAAAAAGCCTCTGACTATCCACCCTATCTATGCCTCTCATAATTTTGTAGATCTCAGCCGCCGTGTTTCCAGTGAAAACAATCCTAGTCTTTTTACCCTTTCCTCATAGTCAATGCCCTGGAGACCAGGCAACATCCTGGTGAAGTTTCTCTGTACTCTTTCCAAAGCTTCCACATCCTTCTAGTAGTGTGGTGACCGAAACTGCACACAATACTCCAAATGCAGCCTAACAAGGGTTTTATGTAGCTGCAACATGTTTTGCCATATCTTGTACTCCATGCCAGGGGTGATGAAGGCAAGCATGCCATATGCCTTCTTAATCATCTTGGCTACCTGTGTTGCCACTTTCAGGGAACTGTGGACCTGCATGCCCAGATCCATCTGAATTTTAGTGTGCCTAAGGGTCCTTCCATTTACAATATAATTCACACCTGAAGTTGATCCTCCAAAATGAATCACCTCGCATTTTTCTGGACTAAACTCCATCTGCCATTTCTGTGCCCAAGTCGCCAATCTATCTATATCCTGGTGTATACTTTCACAATTGTTGGCACTATCAGTAACTCCACCAATCTTCATGCCATCAGCAAACTTACTTATCAAACCACACATATTTTCCTCCAGATCATTTATATATATTAAAAAACAACAAAGGACCTAAGACTGATCCCTGTGGAACACCACTAGTTACTGGTCTCCATTCTGAAAAACATCCTTCCACCACTACCCTCTGTCTTCTATGACCAAGCCAAAACAAGTCATTCAGCCCAACAAATCCAAACTGACTCACCCCCTATGCTGTAACCCTACATTTCCCATGACTAAACCATCTACGTACGCATTCCTGGACACTATGGATAATTTCCCATGGCCAATCCACCTAACCTACACATCTTTGGACTGTGGGAGGAAACTGGAGCAACTGGCAGAAACCTACACAGACACAGGGAGAATGTGCAAACTCCACACAGACAGTTGCCTGAGGCTGGAAAAGAACCCGGGTCCCCGGCGCTGTGAGGCAGCAATGATAACCACTGAGCCACTGTGCCACCCAAACTAAACTAAAACCAATTTTGGATTATTCTGAAATGAAAACAAACTAATGGCCTTCAATGTTTCTCTCTATCTCAATCTACCACAGTATAAACAATTTTCTATTAACACACCAGGGAGGTCTACCGCTAACTTATCTGAGCAATGCTGGATTCCATCACAGTTCCAGAAGCACTTTCTGATCTTAACCATTCACAATATCATATGCCACTATTTTGAAACCCAACCTTTTATATCACAGAGTTTTCATTATACTAATTTAGATAAAGCATAGGAATGGTCATATTAGAAACTGTGTAAAATAATTAAATTTATGTTGTCATCCATGCAGAAGCTAGAGAAAAACCATGCATTTTTCCCATCACAATTGTTACAGAACATTTAGAAAACAATGTTTGTGGACCCCTAAAGTTTAAGGTTCGGTTAAGGAAGCTTTCACATTTTTGCTGGTTATGGAAAAAAAACACAACAAATCCGGAATAAGAATAATTAATTGGGGGAAGGCAAGCTTCATTGAAGAGAACAGATCTGGTTCAGATAAATTGGTATCAAAGATTGGCAAGCAAAACCATAATTGAATTGAATTACTTTTAAAGAGGGTGATAGTTTAGGCACAGTAAAATGAACATTTTCATGAGGAGGGGGTGAAGTTGGTTAGACTATTACAATCTTCCTGGATGACAAGGCAGATAGAGAGCAGTATCAAGCAAAGGGTGCTTTTGATAAGTGACAGATGGATATTACAATTGATTATCCAGCTCATTACAGATGGTTCATAAGAGAAAGAAAAGAAACAATTAAGAGAAGCAAAAGGGGATATTGAGAAGAACCTGACAGCTAACATAAGAAGGAATTTGAAAGTCCTCTATATCCATACAAACAAACAATGAGTGGGAGGCTAGTAAAAGAAGGATTGATGTCAATGATAGCCCAGAAAGGATTTAAACATAGAGGTGTGGGTCATGGCTCAGGTACTAAATGAAAATTTTGCATCTGTCTTTACCAAGGAAGAAGATGCTGCCCAAGACATAATGAAAGAGAAGGTATTTGAGACACTGGATGGGGTAAAAAATGATAATGTAGTTGACAGAATGACTATAATTAATCTTGATAATTCACTAATATTGGATGAGATACAGATATGGTTCCAGAGAACTAGAAAACCGTAAATGTTACATTATTGTTCAAATAGGCTGTAAGGATAAGCCCAGCAATTACAGTCAGTTTACCCTTTGTGGTACTTAAGGAAGTAGGTTTGGAAATAATTGGTGGTCATCTTTCAACAGTCTACAGACTCTGGCACAGTACCTACAGAGTGGAGGGTAGCTAATGTAACCCCATTATTTAAAGAAAAGATAGAGAGAAAAGAGGGAATTAAAGACTAGCTGACCTGACATCAGTAGTAGGTAAAATATTAGCATCCATTATAAAAATCTTATAAAAGATTTAATAGCAGTTTGCTTAGAAAATAATAACAAGATCAGACAAAGTCAACGTGGATTTACAAAAAAAAAGGAACTCAAGCTTGACAAATTTACTGGAATTCTTTGAAGATGCTAATATTACAGTTGTTAAGGGTAAGCCAGTGGATGTTGTTTACTAGGACTTTCAGAAGGCTTTCGGTAAGGTTCTGCATAAGAGATTGGCATGGAAAATTAAAATACATGGCATTGAACATTGTGTATTGAATTGGAGAGAGAACCTTCAGAAGCAGGAAACAAGGAGTAGGAATGAACAGGTCTTTATCTGAGTGGCAGCCAGTGACTAGTGGGATAATGCAGGTATCAGTGCTTGGAACATAGCTATTCACAACGTATATTAATGATTTAGATGAGGAAACTAAATGTCTGCAGTATCCAAGTTTACAAGAGCACAAAGTTGGGTCATAGGTTGAACTGTGAGGAGGATCCTTTGGTGTGATTTGAACAAGTTGAGCGAGTGGGCAAATGCATGTCAGATGAAGTATAATGTGGATAAAAGTGAGGTTACCAACTTTGATGGCAAAAACAGGAAGGAAAGTTATCTGAATGGCAATAGATTGGGAGGTGTGGGGAAGTGCAACAAGACATGGGTGTCCTTGTACACCGGTCATTGAGTAAGCAGCCTGGTGCAGCAAGCAGTGAAGAAGGCAAATGGTATGTTAGCTTCATAGCGAGAGCACTTGAGTACAGGAGTTGGGGTGTCTTGCTACAATTGTAGTGGGTCTTGGTGAGACCACGTCTCTATTTCAGTTTGAGACTGTTAGTGGTATATAGTCCATCAAACAAGTATCTAGGAGATGGATGTGTTAGTTTGCTTTCCTCATCTGAGGAAAGATGTTCTGAGGAAAATGTGAAGTGATTCATTTTGGTAAGGCAAGACAATATACAATAAAATGTATAATTCTAAATGGAGTGCACATTGAAGGACATATATGCACAATGAAGGACCTGGACACATATGCACAAACTTGCAGGACTGGTTTAGAGCACAATTTAAAAATAAACAGGATCCTGGTCTCAATGAATGGGGGCATAAAATACAAATGCAATGCAGTGCTTCATGATGAACCTGTATAAAACACTCATTTGGCCTCAATTGGAGGACTTTTCCAGTTCTGGGCACACTTAGGAAAGATGTGAATGCAGTAGACAGGTAGCTGAACAGATTCACAAGAATAAGATTTTTATTTTCCTTTTATTCTTCATAGATTGTGAATATCACTGGCTGGACCAGCATTTGTTCCCCATTCCTAATTACCTCTTGATTTGAGTGGTCTGCTAGGACACTTCAGAGAGCAGTTAATAGTCAATCACATTTCTGCGTGTCAGGAATCACATGCAGGCCAAATCAGACAAGGACAGTAGTGAACCAGATGGGTTTTTATGACAGTTACCAGTGGTTACATGGCTACCACTAGACTAGCTTTCAATTCCAGATTTTTTTTTGAATTCAAATTTAACATCAGCCATGGTGAGATTCAGATATATATCCACAGATTACCAGCCCGGGATTGTGGATTACTATTTAAATGACATTACCAATATGCCACTGCTTCCCCACTGGAGCAGAAATAGGCCATTTGGGCAATTGTGTTTGCTCTGCCATTCAATGAAATCACAGCTGATCTGGTAATCCTGAGTTCCACTCTCCTGTCTTTTCCCTATAATACTGGAATCCCTTAATGATTAAAAGTCTGTTTGTCTTGACTTTGAATATTTTTAACTTCCTAGCCTTGACATCCATCTGCTTAAAGAATTCCATTGATTCTTTTCCCTCAGAGAGGAAATTTCTCCTCATCCCTTATTTGAAGATTATTCCCTCTTGTCTTAGACTCTCCCACAATGGAAACTATCCTCTCTGCATCTATCCTGGCAAGCACCTACCTAAGAATCTTATATTTCAGAAAGGTGCCCCTCATTCTTCTAACCTCCAATGAGAATAAGCCCAAACAACTCAACGTCTCCTCATAAAAAAATCCCTTCATACCCAGGATCAAACTAACAAACCTTCTCTGGGGTGAATCCAATGCCAAAATATCTTTTCTTTGATCAGTGTATCAAAACTGTTCTCAGACTTTTAGATATGGTCTAACAAGTGTCTTGTATAGTTTTAGCAAGACTTCCCCATTGTTATAGTCCATTCTCTTCAAAATAAAGGCCAACAGTCCTTTCACCTTCCCTATTACTTGCTGAACTTAGAACATAGGACAGTACAGCACAGTACAGGCCCTTCGGCCCACGATGTTGTGCTGAACTTTTACCCTAATCCTAAGGTCTATCTAACCTCCACCCCTACCTCATACTATCATCCATATGCCTATCTAATAGCCGCTTAAATGCCCCTAATGAGGCCGATGCGTTCCACGCACCTACCACTCTCTGAGTAAAGAACCTACCTCTGACATCTCCCCCATATCTACCTCCACTCACTTTAAAACTATGCCCCCTCGTAATAGCTACCTCCACCCGAGGAAAAAGTCTCTGGCTGTCTACTCTATCTATACCTCTGATCATTTTGTACACCCCTATCAAGTCACCTCTCATCCTGGGTCATTCTAAAGAGAAAAGCCCTAGTGATAGATTCCTCGTAAGACCTTCCCTCCATTCCAGGCAACTTGTATGCAAGTATTTTGTGATTCATGTATAAAAGACTTCCAAATCCTTGTGTTGCAACTTTCTGCAGTCTTTCTCCATTTAAATAATATTCAGATTGTCTATTTTTCCTACCAAAGTGCAAAACCTCACATTATCTGTCATTACATTCCATTTGCCAAGTTTTTGCTATTCACTTAACATGTTGATATCCCTCTGTATCATATCAGGGACGAGAAACTTCAGTTATGTCAATAGTTTATAGAAGTTGGGACTGTTTTCCTTGGAGAAGTAACGATCTAGAGGAGTTCTGACAAAGGTGTTCAAAATGATGAGGGGTTTAGACAGAGTAGATGAAGAAAAACTGCTCTCATTCACAGATGTTCAAGAACCAGAGGGCAAGGTAATTGTGAAAAAGCAAATGGTTTTATGAAGAAAAGACATTTTATGCAGTGAATGGATTAAGTCTGGAATACACTGTCTGACAGGGTGATAGAGGCATCTTCAGTTGAGGCTTACGAAAGAAAATAATAGTTGAGGAAAATTTGCAGGGTTATGGGGAAAGGTGGGAGGAATGCACAATGTAAATTGCTTTTATAAAGAGCCAGCACAGACATGATGGGCCAAAAGGCCTACTTTCATACTGTAGCTATTCTAATTACTATTCATTATTTGAAGTGAGCCTTGAATTCAAAATACACATTACACATGCATTAAGCAGATATTGTGGTACAAAAAAAAACTTAATAAACAGTTGCGACCTCTCTGCTGAACATTTACACCACTATGTGCAGAGCTATTTTCAAGCTGCAGTTTTCCTCGGTGTACGAACAAGCTCCAATATGGTATTTCTAAGCTGACTGAGCACAGTACTTGCTGAGAAGAAGTAGCACCAATAAGGATGCAATGATATTAGAACCAACCAAATTGAGAATTACTGTAAATTAACAGTATGTTCCCTTTTGAATGTGACTGAGGACTGGAGCACAGTGATAGAGCAAAGTTATGGATATGATTTTGAACAAAATTGTTTTCTTTTTATAAAAGAGTAAAACAGCATGGAAACAGGCTCTTTGGCCCAAACTGGTCCATGCTGACCATGGTGCCCACTCAGCTAGTTCCAATTGCCTGCATTTGGTCCATATTCCTCTTACCCTTTCCATCCATGTGTCTATCCAAATGTTTTTTAAATGTTGCTATTGTATCTGTCTCAACCACTTTCTCTGGCAGCCCATTCCATATACGCACCACTTTCTCGGTGAACAAGTTGTGACAGAAATTAAAAAAGGCTCCTACCAAATTAAACTAAACTAAAATGTTTCACAAATTTTACATAATCTTGAATCAAATGCTGTGCTGTTGCATGTGGTGTGTCTGGTGTGTGTGTGTGTAAACTACACAAATCCCATTTACCTGCACTTGTTCCAAATTGTCCTGGCATTTTAAGCGCTCATCCAGCTTTTTCTTAAATGTTGGAAGAGTACCTGCTTCCACCTCTCAGGCAGCACATTCCACCACATTTCTACCACCCTCTGGGAGTAATGTTTTTTCTCAGAATTCTTCTAAATCGCTTACTTCTCACATTAAGCGTATACCCTCTGGTCTTAGACACATCTACCAACTCTATCTACACGGCTGATAATTTTGTATACTTCAATCAGATTACACCCTCAGCCTCCTCTGCTACAAGGAAAACAAACCCAGTCTATCCAGTCTCTCCTCATAACTGAGATTTTCCATCCCAGGCAACATCCTGGTGAATCTCCTCTGCACTCTCTCCAGTGCAATCACGTCCTAGTATGACGACAGAACTGCACACAGTGTTCCATCTGTGGCCTAACTGATGGTTTACAAAGTTGTAACAACACGTCCTTCTTCCTGTATTCTATACCCCAGGTAATGAAGGCAAGCGTCCCATACGCTTTCTTCACCACCCTGTCTATCTGTGCTGACACCTTCCGGGATCTACGGACTTGATGCCAAGTTCCCTTTATTTCTCAGCACTCCCTAGGGTTCTGCCATTCATTGTATCTACTCTTCCCTCATTAGACCTCCCAAAATGCATCACCTTGCATTTATCAGGATTAAATTCCATCTGCCATTGTTCTGTCAAGTTACCAGCTGATTAATATCAGTCTGTAATTGATGTATGTGTTGCACTGGCATGTGTGTGTGTGTTTACATGTAAATTTTGCAAATTGGACAAGTGCAATACATTTCCCCTGTAAATTCTGATCCATTGAACTGCTTCACAAACCTTGCTGCTTTGACACATGTGAACTATGTCACTTGTCAGCCTGTTTGGGACTATACCTTGACATGGCAGGTCCTAAAGCCCTTTTAAGCAAGATGGGAAAGGAAACAGAAATGTGGGGATTGTACAACACTTTTCTTATAATTTAACAATAATCAGCTGTTTTTCTTTTCACAGCCATTGTTAGAGGTGGGCCACATGTGAGTATGCACCAGCACTTCTACAATATCATACGAGAAGAAGGCTTATTTGGTCTTTATCGAGGATTCACACCTAACTGCATGAAAGTGGTCCCTGCTGTGAGCATCAGCTTCGTTGTTTATGAGGAAATGAAAAATATCCTTGGCCTCACCTCAAATTAACAGCCATGAAAAGCCAAAACATTTAATTCACTCTTCCCCTCCTTCTCTTCAATCCTGAACCAGAAAAGCAAGACCTGATGGAATGGAGAGACAATTAGCAGATGTGTTGAGCAGAAACTCTAGTGGAAATCTAGTGGAGCTATCCAGTGCAACCGTAGTCTGCTTAGTGACAAGCAGACCACTAGCACTTAGCCAAAAAGCCACTTTCAGGCCAATTAGTAGCTTCCAGAACTGACCCAAATAGTCTCTAGAAATTAAATGATTAACCCATCCATTAACGGCCAGCAGCCAAACAATCCTGTCCAGCAAAGGCCAGCACACCAGAATATATACACAAGGGACCATGTCACCAATTAACCAATCCATGAAAGGGAATCTTCCAAACACTACCTCAATCAAGGCCAGCTTAGTTCAGCCATCAGAGACTATTTCATCATACAGAGGCAGTTGACCTGAGACCAGGTCGCCAGGTAGCCATTCCATCAAAGGCCATTTCTACAACTTCTCAAGTCAAACAACAACCTGCCAACTACTGAATCCACCAGAGCCAACCAGACAATTCACCAGAAACTAATTAGCATACTAGCCAAGTGACCAGAAACCAGCTAACCAGCTAACCAACTAACCAATCCACCAGAGACCAGCTCACCAACAGCCAATGCACTAAAGATCAGTTCGCCAGTGAGTCAATCCGAGACAGGCTTGCCAACTAGGTAATCCAACAGAGACCACTAAGCCAATTAGTCTAGCCACCAGAGATCAATTGACCAATCAGTCCTTCCACCAAAGACTATCTCTACAACTTTCCAATCCATTAGAGTATAAGTCATTAATCATTTAATGCAAAGGAGGCAGCTCACAAACCAACTCCTTAAACAGAAACCACCGAGCCAACTAGTCAAACTACCAGAAAACAGTTTGCCAACCAGGCAATTCCATGAGAAACCACTGAATCAACCTCTAGGAACCAGCCTGACAAATAGTCAATGCACCAGAACCTAGTTCGCCTCAAGTCAATGCACCTTAAATCAGCTTGTCAACTCTCCCAACTACTGAGATCACCTCACTAATTAGCCATTCCCCATAGACCATCTCTAGAACATTCCAATCCATCAGAGTATAACGTACAAATTAGATAATCCAGCATAGGCCAATACAGCTAACCAATCAGTCGATCTTCCAGAGACCAGTTTGACAATTAAAAATTCCTCCATACGGCATCCCTATAAATCTGTCAGAGAACAGCTCGGCAACTAGCCAAACCATCTAAAACCAACTTGCCAACTATTCAAAGTGTTAAAAAAAAAGTTTGCTAAATAACAATTTCACCAGAAAATAGTTTGCCAGAGAGTAAACTACCAGTTGACTAATTTTGCCAAAACACCAATCCACCTGAGATCATATTGCCCAGTTTTAATCATCTAGAAGCCACTGTACCAACTGGCCAGCACACAAGACACCCATTTGACAAATAGTCAGTCAATCAACTGGCTAACTAGCCAAACCATCAGAAGCCTCTGAGCCAACCAGCCAATTCAGAGAGTAGTTTGCAAATTTTCCAAAATATCAGAGGCAAGCTTGCCAATCAGCCGATCCTCCAGAGACCACTGTGCCAAATGACTAAACAGAGGCCCCTACCTAACTAGCCTATCCAGGCATTAACTCAAACTAGCCAAATCACCAGAAACCAGCTCAGCAACAAATGCCTAACCAGACATTTGCTTGCCAAAATGCCATTCAGCCAATTAAGTTTTCCACCAGAAAGCAGCATACCAAATAGTCAAATAACCAGAAGCCAACTTGTCAAGTTAGCAATTCACAAGGCAGCTAGCCTACCAGACCCTAAAACAGAGACGAACTCACCAATGAGCAAATCCACCAGAAACCAGCTCACCAGCTAACCAATTCAGACATTATTGACTCAGCCAATCCATCAGACAAGCTTGCCAACTAGCCAGTGTATCAAAGATCAACTCATCAGCTAAGCAACCCACCTGATAACAGCTCATCAAATTGTCAATCAACCAGAAACAATCTTGTCAATTAATTAATTCATCAGATATCATTGAGATAAACAGCTAATCCACTATTGGTGACTGAACCAGCTGTCCAAATAGTCAAGTCCACAGAAAGCTGCTCTCATTAAGCCAATATATCTGAGACCTGCTCGTCAACTAGCCCAGCCACATAGATAATTCACTGTAAAATAAATTTCCGAGGGACCAGATTGTCAATTTGCCATTCTACCAGAGACCATTTCTACAACTGTTCAATCCTTCAGAGTATAAAACACCAACTGGCTAATGCAGCAGAAGCTTGCGTCAACTAGCCTAACTGCACTAAGCAGCTTATCAATCGGCCCCATCAGCAGTGACCAGCTAGACAACACTCCAGAATCCAGCTCAATAAATGGCCAATTCACCAGACACTAAATTGCTAACTAGCCAATCCACCAAACCTTGTGATGTATCTAGCCAATAGATCAGCTCACTGACTAGCCAATGCACCAGAAAGTAGGTTCCAACTAGCAAACACACCTGAAACAAGATCACAGATGAGCCAAACCAGCAGAAACCAATTCACGAACTACCCAATCCACCAGAGATCAACTTGTTAATCAGCACCATAATAAGAGACCCCTTTGCTAACTAGCCAATGCCCCAGATGCTAAAAAGGCAACTAAATATTCCATCTGAAAACAACTCACTAACTAGCCAAACCATTAGAAACCACTTGTCAGCTGGCAAAACCACCAGAAATCAGCAATCCAACGAGACAATACTCCAGAGGCCAAATTAAAATAAGAATGAGACCATATATTTTCTTTTTTGGAAGCATAAATTGAAATGAAACTTGGACTGCTATAACTGAAGTATCAGGAGAGCTTTGCAACTTAAAAAAAAACAGCGCTGCATAGTTTGAGCTGCGAACTACAATGTTGCTTTTTGAAACAGTGAGAGGGGGAATTCAAGACTGAGTGGCACTGAGAATCTTTTAACTTAAGGATATTCTACTTGGCAAGTGTTTTGAGCTGCTGAGTGCTACAAAGCTATAAGCAGCAGTAGCACAGAGAGACAGAGAGAGAGAAAAGAATGTCTGGAGACTGCCACAGAAAGCATCTCTCTCTCTCCCTCTCTCACGTGTAGGAAAGCGACAGAAAACCAACACTGATAAAAAGAAAGAATTTTAAAACAGGAAAAGGCCTAATGCCACCTGATCAACAATCAAATCAAAGAACAACTATCACTCTATAGACAGCAGTGCTTAATTAGTGCTAAAAGTCATAGAGAAAAGACTGTAGGAGGCAATTTAATGCAACCTTGATATCTGGATTTATGATCTTTGGAATTTTGTTTATCCTGTGATTATTCTTTTCCAAGCGTATGTGTTAACCTGTTTGACTTTTGTCTGTATAATTGTGATTATGTATGTATATGGGGTTTTGTTGGGGTATACGTTAGCTTTCATGTAGTAGATTCAAAATCCTTTTTCCTGTTTTTTATTAAAATTTAGTTTGTTACAATTGTGATGAAGCAGAGGAGGTTGATACCTCTCTGATAATTAAAACTGAAACACCCAGAGAGTCTCGCCTCACCTTGTAATCTGTTAAAGGAAATATGAAAAGTGGTACAATCTGCCTCTCATCTCCAATCTGTTATAAAGGAATGGTTAAATGAAAGAAATCCCTGATACTTACTTTATGGGTAACAAGTAACAATTTATTTACCTAACTCTAACAGTGAACAAATTAACAGAACTACTAACAAACCAAACAATTCCCCACTTAACTACTAACAATTCCCGAATAAAACAAAATTCTCATGGTATGCTGTTCCAATAACTACAAGTCCCACTTATGTAAACTAAATTAATTTTAAAAAATTAAACGTAATCTCTTGAAATTACAGCCAGGATAAATCTTACAGAATGCTCTTTGCCATCTCCACTGTCCTCCAGTCAGGAATGCCTTCCTCTGTCGAATTCTTGTGTCGGGAATATTGCCTAAGAGGGCCGCTGTACCTTTAGTTTAGATGATGGTTTTCTGAGAGCTTAGAAAATTCTGTGAGAGTCAGTGATTCTTTTATAGCTGAGAACTGTTCTCTTGGTAGATGACAGTTGACTCTCAAACCGATTTTCAAATGCCCTCTTCTTTTAAACCCTTGATGACCTGTTAATTTCTTATAATAGGATTGGTCTGAGGTTGTCAAGACCATCCGATTTAAATTTAATTGGGTTTTGGTACCTAGGGCCTGGTTTAAATTAATTGGCTAAATTCAAAAACCTGTTGTTTTGGTAAAAATGCTGCTTCGCTTGCTAACAGTGCAGCCTTTTAATACAATGTTTCAATTTCAAGAACTCTCTGTGCAACCACTGCTGTCTGCAAACTTTTTAAAAAATCTCTAAGCCTAAAGAAATGCCATCTTTTACAGGGACCATGCACTCTTCCCTCCTTTCATTTTAGTAACATCAAATACTCTACCCATCTTTGCAATACCTTCCCCCTTAAGAAAAAAATTAACCATCATGATGAAAAGATGGCTTTTTTCCTCTAAATCTTAACACTATTATTGCTAGATCCATAGATCATTAGTCTAGACTTACACAATTTATACTAATTCTATATACATATGTATAACATTGAACACTACCATTTCTGTCTTATATACACATTTTTCTTTCAAACCTGCGATAACGCATCTGTAATAACATTTTCATGACCCGCAACATGTACAATCTGTAAATTAAATCTTTGTACCATAAGATTCCAAAGAAATAGTCTGGTGTTCTTGTCTTTAAATCTTTCCAAAAATGGCAATGGGTTGTGATCAGTGTATACACCTGTTTCTGATACATTGTTTGCAACATAAACATTGAAATGTAGTAAGGCCAGTACCAAGCTCAATAACTCTTTTTCAACAGTTGAATATTTTCTCTGATGGACATTGTGTTTCTTTGAAAAACAACCAATTGGCCTTTCAATTCCACAATCATCCTTCTGTAACAACACATCTCCAACCCCTACATCGCTTGAGTCAATGGTGAATTTAAGGGGTTTCAAGAAATTTGGCGTGGCTAAAACTGGTGCGGTAGTTAACAATGCCTTTAAGTTCTCAATTGCCTCATGGCAATGTTCTGTCCACCGAAATTTCGTGTTCATCTTTAACAAATCCATCAGCGGTGCCACCACACTACTAAAGTTTGGTACAAAGTTCCGATAGAATCCGCTCAGTCCCAAAAATCACAGCACCTCTTTCTTCGAGGTTGATCTTGGCAATTCTTCGATGGCCTTCAGCTTCAAGTTCCTTGGTGTCATCCTTCCATGTCTGATGTTGTGTCCTAAGAACGTCACTTCTGCCTTTGCAAATTCTGTCTTTGCCAGATTTATGACCAACTTTGCCTTCCGTGGTCTCTCAAAAAGCTCTGCCAAATGCACCATGTGATCTGTCCACAAATGGCTAAAGATCACTAAGTCATCTATATAGACAGCACGATTAGTCAATCCTGCCACAATCCTGTTCATAAGTCTCTGAAATGTGACACATGTTCTTCATTCCAAAGGGCATCAAATTGTTACAGCACATTTGGGATTACAAACACAGAAACTTCTTTCACTCTCTCCGGCAAAGGTACTTGCCAATAACCATGTGATGTGATGTAAGTGGCTTGTCCAACTTTTTCCACACAGTCCTCGTGCCTGGGAATTGGGTATGAGTCTGATTTAGTCATGGTGTGACCTTCCAACAATGTATGCAGAATCGTTGAGTACCATCATGTTTGGGAACCAACACGATCGGCGAACTCCAATCACTTTCACTTGGCTCGATTATGTCATCTTGGAGCGTCGCTTCCACTTCCTTCTGTTTATGTGCTTCTTTGAGATGATTAAGGGGTGTTTTTTTTAAAAATCAGAACAGCATTCCCTACATCAGCCTCATGCACTATAGTATTAGTCATCCCCATTCTATTTCTACACATGTCCTCATAGTGCTGCAATAAGCTTTTCAATTCAGTTCTCTGTTCCTGAGAAATAGCTTACTACCATATCCCATTCTTTCAGGACTTCCTCATTATTTTATTTATTTTGAAGCACATCAAAATCCAAGTCATCTGGATTTGATTCCTCATCTGAGTGGGAGTAACTAATACCTGCTTCTCCAGTTCCCGTTCCCTGTCATACTAGGGTTTCAGCATGTTCAATGACATACCCGATAATTTTTTTTTTCCTATCTGGCATCCTTATCAGATAATTCACCTGACTTATCTTCTTCTCAATCTGATAGGGACCACTAAACCTTGCTTTGAAGGGATCTCCTACCGCTGGTGTCAGCACCAATACTTTATCCCCACAAGCAAGTATACGAATTTTAGATTTCTTATTGGCATCTTGCTTTATTATGTGCTGTACCACCTTCAAATGTTGTCTAGCTAATTCACCTACTCTGTTTAATCTTTCTATCACCTCAGATACATAATCCAACTATGAGATCTTTGAGATAACAAGGTGTAGAGCTGGATGAACACAGCAGGCCAAGCAGCATCAGAGGAGCAGGAAGGCTGACGTTTCGGGCATAGACCCTTCTTCAGAAATGGGGGAGGGGAAGGGGGTTCTGAAATAAATAGGGAGAGAGGGGGAGGCTGATAGAAGATGGATAGAGGAGAAGATAGGTGGAGAGGAGACAGACAGGTCAAAGAGGCGGGGATGGAGCCAGTAAAGGTGAGTGTAGGTGGGGAGGTAGGGAGGAGATAGGTCAGTCCAGGGAGGACGGACAGGTCAAGGGGGCGGGATGAGGTTAGTAGGTAGGAGATGGGGGTGCGGCTTGAGGTGGGAGGGGGGGATAGGTGGGAGGAAGGACAGGTTAGGGAGGCGGGGACGAGCTGGGCTGGTTTTGGGATGCGGTAGAGGGAGGGGAGATTTTGAAGCTTGTGAAGTCCACATTGATACCATTGGGCTGCAGGGTTCCCAAACGGAATATGAGTTGCTGTTCCTGCAACTTTCGGATAGCATCGTTGTGGCACTGCAGGAGGCCCAGGATGGACATGTTGTCTGCGGAATGGGAGGGGGAGTTGAATGGTTCGCAACTGGGAGGTGCAGTTGTTTAGTGCGAACCGAGCGTAGGTGTTCCGCAAAGCGGTCCCCAAGCCTCCGCTTGGTTTCTCCGATGTAGAGGAGGCCACAACAGGAACAGTATACCACATTAGCAGATGTGCAGGTGAACATCTGCTTGATGTGGAAAGTCTTCCTGGGGCCTGGGATGGAGGTGAGTGGGGAGGTGTAGGGGCAGGTGTAGCACTTCCTGTGGTTGCAGGGCAAATTGCTGGGTGAGGTGGGGCTGGAGGGGAGTGTAGAGCGGACAAGGGAGTCACGGAGAGAGTGGTCCCTCCGGAAAGCAGATAAGGGTGGGGATGGAAAAATGTCTTTGGTGGTGGGGTCGGATTGCAGATGGCGGACGTGTCGGAGGATGATGCGTTGGATCCGGAGGTTGGTGGGGTGGTACGTTAGGATGAGGGGGATTCTGTTTTGGTTGTTATTGCAGGGGGGGATGTGAGGGATGAGTTGCGGGAAATGCGGGAGACACGGTCGATGGCATTCTCGACCACTGAGGGGGGGACGTTGCGGTCCTTGAAGAACAAGGAACGATCTCTTGACTTTGGATCTATCAACATTTCCGTAATTAATTTTAAAGGCCCTCTTATTTTGTGTCCGAATATCAAATCAAATGGAATAAACTGATTTGATTCATTTGGAGTTATCTCTAATAGCAAGTAATATAAATAGGATACCTTTAACCCAATTATTTGGGTAATCCTGGCAATAAGCCCTCAGCATGGTCTTTTGGGTATGGTGTCACCTTTCCAATGCTCCCTGGGATTCAGGATGGTACGCATTTGATTTAAAGTATTGGATGCCTAAACTATCCATGACCTCCTTAAGTAATTTAGCTCCAGTAAAACTGGAGCCTTGGTCTGATTGAATCTCCCTAGGTGTCCATAATGGGTAAAGAAAGCAAGCAACTCCTCCGCAACCTTTTTGCCTTGACATTCCGTAATGGAAATACCTCCGGAAATCTGGTAGCCGTATCCATTATGGTTAGCAAATACAGGTTCCCACTTTTGGTTTTAGGGAGGGGACCTACACAATCAGTCATAATCCATGTGAAAGGTTCTTCAAATGCAGGAATTGGCATCAAAGGTGCTAGTTTTATTACTTTCTGTGACTTTCCTACCATTTGATACGTATGACAGTACGGCAAAATTCACTCAAATCTTTATGTAATCCAGGCCAATAGAAATGCTTCTGTATCTTAGCCTGAGTCTTCCTCACTCCTAGATGACCTCTTACAGGTAATTTGTATGCAAGACATCCTGTCTGTATGCTACTGGCAACACAATCTGGTGCACGTCCGCCCATTTCTCCTCTGCTCTGACATGAGAAGGTCTCCACTTCCACCCTAAGATTTTATCATTAAGTTAATATCATTCTAGAATACATTCTGAATTGCTTTTCTGAGTAGGCTTTATGATATAAATCTTTTATTGTCTCATCTTTTTGTTGCAACTCCCTTAGTCTTTCAGAACTAAACTCCTCTGCCTGATCCTCTACCTACTTAGGTTTTTTCTTTACTATTTCATCAAACAAGGTGTCAGTTAACTGGACCTCAATTCTTTGGCTTTCTCTTTGGTTTTCCCTTCTTGCTGTAACTTATGACTATGGGATCTTGTCACCACACAGTCTGGAAAAATTCCAGGGTATTTTTCTTTTAACTCTTCAGTTCCCTGGTTTTCTTTTGGCTTCTCCACTGCGATGGGCATTACTCCCACCTTTGACCTGGCTAGGTCGTTTCCAAGAATAAACTGCATTCCTGGAACTGACACTCCTTCAATCACTCCCACTGTCACTTCCCCAGTCTTGATTGGACTCTCCAGCTTTACCTTACATAGGGAATGCTAAATCTCTCTCCATTTATTCCACAAATTATCACTCTCAGGTAACACTTCAGAAGGAGTGCAAATACATTCATCTCTTACTATTAGAGACTGACCAGCTACTGTAGGTCTCAATATTTTAACTTATTTACCTTCTCCCCTGTTCTTCCTGAGTAAACCATACCCACAGAGGTGAAGTCTTTGAAGAGATCAGGCACTACCTTACCATCCAGCCCGTGACTAGGCTGTGCACTTTCCTGCAGCTCCTTGACATCTCTTGGGATTTCCTTCATTACCTCAACTAATCCCGCTGGTTTAACCTCTTTTATCACATCCTTTTTTCCCGTGCCCCTCTTAATTAGAACCATCAGAAATCAACATGCCAACTCACAGCCACCAGAAACCAACTTATCAATTGGGCAATCAACCTGAAATCAGCCAAATGTACAAGCTAGCTCATCAACTGGCCAATGCACCAAAATACAGTTCACCGACTAGCCAAATCACCCAGAAACAAAAACTTGCCAACTAGTTAAATTTCCAGAAATCAGCTTACTAAGTATTAATCCACTAGAGGCCACTGAACCAACTAACCAATCCACAGACATCAGCTTGGCAACTAGGTGCTCCATCTGAAAGCAGCTCACCAATTAACCAATTCATTGGCAACTAGTTCACCAACAAATGAATGCATCACTAACTAGCCAAATCAGTGGAAGCCATCTTATTAACAAACCAAACTATCAAGGACTAACTCATAAACTAGCCAATCCACCAGAGACCATTGAGCCAATTTACTAATTCACCAGAGATTTTCTTACCAAATAGTTAAACCATCTGGAACCAACTTTCCAATGAGCCAAAGAACCAGAGAATAAAGTTAGCCAATCAACCGCTTAAACACAGACCCACAATAAACCAGCTCATCAACTAGCCAATGACCAAAGACCAGCATCTGACTAGTCAGTCCACTAGAAACCAGTTTGCCAATTAAATAGAGACCACTGAGCCAGCAAGCCAAACCACTCAAAAGTCTCTCAACAACTAGCAATGTAACCAGAGTCCATCCCACCAACTTAGCAGTCCACAAGAGACCTGCTTATCAACTAGCCAATGCATTAGTGCCCATATGACTAACCAGCCAATCCATCTGCGAGCAGCTCACCATTATCCAACTACAAGAAAGCAGCTCCCCAACTAGTCCAGCCACCAAATGAAACAAAACTGGACAGATCACCTGGTAGCGACCTAGGCACCGAAAAGACAATGGCAGAAACAGCCCTGTTGAACCTGCAAAGTCCTCCTCACTAATATCTGGACGCTAGTGCCAACACTGGGAGAGCTGTCTCACAGACTAGTCAAGCAACAGTCTGACATAGTCATATTCATGGAATCATTCCTTACAGACAAATGTCCCAGACACCACCATCACCATCCCTGGATATGTCCTCTCCCACCGGTAGGACAGACCCAGCAGAGGTGGCAGCGTAGTGGTATACAGTCTGGAAGGAGTTGCCCTGGGAGTCTTCAACACTGACTCTGGATCCCATGATCGTCTCGTGGCTTCAGGTTAAACATGGGCAAGGAAACCTCTTGCTGATTATCATGTACTGCTGTCCCTCAGCTAATGAATCGGTACTCCTCCATGTTGAACCATACTTAAAGGAAACACTGAGGATGGTAAGGGCACAAAATGCAGTCTGGGTGGGGGATTTCTATGTCCACCACCAACAGCAGCTCGGCAGCAGTACTACTGATTGAGATGATCCGGTCCTAAAGGACATAGCTACTCGACTGGGTCTGCGGCAGGTGGTGAGGGAAGCAACAAGAAGGAAAAACGTACATGACCTCATCCTTACTAATCTGCCAGTTGCAGGTGCATCTGTCCATGACAGCATTGGTAAGAGTGACCACCGCACAGTCCTTGTGGTGGCGAAGTCCTGCCTTCAAGTTGAGAATAACCTTCACCATGTTGTGTGGCAGTGTCACTAAATGTCACTAAATGGGATAGACTTCAAACACATTTAACAACTCACGACTGAGCATCCATGAGGCACCAGGACCATCAACAGCAGTAAAATTGTACTCCAGCACAATCTGTAACCTCATGGTCTTGGTGAAAATTTGTAGCTCGAGTTGTGGATGCAGTTGTTTGTTAGCTCGCCGAGCCGGTTGTTCTGTGGTGTGTGGACGTTTCGTTACCTTTCTCGGCAACATCATCAGTGCGACCTCTAATTGAAGCATTGATGTTCTGCTTCCTTCCAGATTTATATGATCCTCTGGTGTGATGGTCTTGTTGCTTCTGTTCAGTATACGGGATCTATTTCTATGAGTTTGTTAATGGAGTCCTGTGTTGAGAACCAGGCTTTCAGAAATTCCCTTACATGTCTGGTGTTCGCTGTTCCAGAATGGTCACTTTGCCTCAGTGGAACTGATGGCCCTCATTGTCTGTGTGTATTGAGACAAGTGAATATTGTCGTGTCTTTTTACTGCCAGCTGGTGTTCGTGTATCCTGGTCGTCAGTTTCCTCCTTGTTTGTCCAATGTAATGTTTATTGCACTAGCTGCATGGTATTCTGTATATCACGTTGGTCTGGTTTACTGTTGCTTTCTTTAGTCTTTGATAACATTAAGCATAGTATTGCTGTTGGTTTGTGTGCAATGATGATCTTATGTGGTCTTAGGAGTCTGGTAGTCATTTCTGATATATTTTTGACGTAGGGTAGCGTTGCTAGTGTCTTCTGTTGTACCATGTCTTCTGACTGTCGTTTTGTAGGCATCCATGGATGAAACATCTTGGGCATCCGTTATTGGTGAAAACTTTGTATAGGTGTTCCTTTTCCATTCTCTGGAGTTCTGGGGTATTTCAGCGTGATGCGGCTTATTTAAATAGTGCCTTGATGCAGCTCTGTTTGTGTATGGTGGGGTGGTTGCTATTGAAGTTAAGGATTTGGTCCGTGTATGTGGCCTTCCTGTATACTCAGGTCCAGAATTCACTGTTAGTCAGTTTCTCTACCATTACGTCTAAGAAAAGGAGCTGTTTGTTGTATACTTCCTCCCTAGTGAAATTTATATTTGCGAAGATGTTGTTGACAAGTTGGTGGGTTTCTTCTACTTCTACAGGGACGTGGGAAAACAGACTTCTTAGCAGCACTGGAGTCAACACTGAAAACCAATGGACTCACCGTTGGAATTCAACAAGCCTTCAGACAAACGGTAGTCCCAGCACTTACCCGTAAACACGAATCAGACACCTTCAGCATGGTGGAGAGAAGAGCCCTAGAAGGACTGAAGAAGAATAAAAACATCACAATCCTACCAGCGGACAAAGAACAAATGACCGTGGTACTGAACAGAACAGATTACACCGAGAAAGTACAGGCACTACTCGCAGATACAACCACATACCAACAGGTGGCATCAGACCCCACACCACAGCTAGGGAATAGGATAACCCAGACACTCAGGAGACTTAAACGTGCAGGAGAGATCACCAACACCAACTATATCAGAATGAAATCAGATGGCTCAAACACCACCCACTTCTATGGATGCCCCAAGATGCCCACAAACCTGAAATACCACTCAGACCAATAGTTTCCTCACGGGGCACACCTACACACAAGCTAGCGAGAGAATTACAACGGAGACTCAAACACCTGATTAGCGGATCCCCACACTCAATCCATTCAGCCCAAGAATTTCTCACACAGCTCAAGGGCACAAACATCGACGAGGACGAAATCATGATCTCCTTTGACGTTACAGAACTATTTATGTCCATTGACATACCGTTAGCTAGACAGATACTAGCCACACTACTAGATGGACCAGGAGCACCGATCAAAATCAATACCACTGATCCACTCAATCAGCAACTCAGTTCACTGAAGACCAGTTTGTCTACTATTGATCTTTCAGAAAAATGCCAAATAGCCAAACCAACAGAGACCAGCTTATTAACTAATCATACCAGAAGACATCACTGAGTCAACTAGCCAATTTACCTGACATCAAATTACCATTTGCCACACTATCAGAAACCCATCGCATACAAGCCAATCTCCCAGAGATAGCCCTCTAAACAGCCAATGCACATGATACCAGCCAGATAACCAGCTCTTCCATAAGATCCTAAGAAATAAAAAGAGTAGGACATTTGGCCCCTTGAATCTGCTCCTCCATTCAATAGGATCTTGGCTGATCCGACATACTTCGCATCCACTTTCCTTCCCTTTCCTCGTAACCCTTGATTCCCCTGCTGTTTGAGAATCTAGCGATCTCAACATGAAAAAAAAGGACTCTGCCTTGTCCTATCAGAGGACACAACCCTCTGAGAGAAGAAATTCCACTTCATTTCATACTTAAATTGGCACCACTTAATTCTGAGACTGTGCATTTACCCATTCAATCCTCTTAAGCCTCATGTTTCAATAAGATCATCTCTCATTCTTCTAAACTCCAGCGAGTAGAGTCCCAACCTGTTTAGCATTCGCTTAAAAAATAATTCTTCCATACCAGGGGGTTATCCTAGTGAACCTTCTCTGAACTGCCTCCAATGAAATGATATCTTTCTCTAATTAAGGAGACCAAACCTGATCACCATATTCCAGATGTGGTCTCACCAGTGTGTTGAACAGTTGCAGTAAGACTTCCCTGCTCTTTTACTCTAACTTCCTTGAAATTAGAGCCAATATTCCAATTGCCTTCCTGATTATCTGCTGCACTCGTATGTCAGCTTTCTGTGTTTTGTGCACAAGTCCCTTTATGTTGCAGCTATCTGCAGTTTTTGTCCATTTAAATAATGCTCTGTTCTTTTATTCTCCCTTCCAAACAGCTTGACATTTCCACACATTTGCCAAATTTTTACCCATTTATGTAACCTATTAATACCTATTTGTAAACTGAATCCCTCTCGCAACTTGCCTTTCCACCTACTTTTGTGACATCTGCAAATTTGGCTGTTGTACAATCGCTTCCTTCCTCAAGTTCAAGTTCGAGCAGAGGCCAGCTCTTCAACAAGCCAATCTACTGCAGGCAATTGAATGCATGGTACCCAATTCACCAGAGTCCTGCTCTATCAATCTACCAGCCACTAACACAAGAGGAGGCCAGCTCACTATCAGTAGAAATGAATACTTGCTTTTAATAGATCCATTCTCACTTTAAATGCTACCCTTGGCCAGCTGTTAACAAATAGTTTACCAGGCATCAGAAACCGGCATTTGACCAGAATCAACTCTGCCAACAACCAGCAAGCAATTGGAAATAACTTAACACCCACCAGAACCCAACTGGATGGTCAAAAATCATTAACCAGCTTATTGACCAGAAATGGACCAAGCAACAGATGTTGAATGGTGACCCCGAATTAAGCAGTGTCCAGATGTTGAGGGGTCACCGGACCCGAAACATTAACTCTGATTTTTTCTTCACAGATGCTGCCAGACCTGCTGAGCTTTTCCAGCAACTTTGTTTTTGTTCCTGATTTGCAGCATCTGCAGTCCTTTTGGTTTATAACTGATGTTGAATGGAGGCCAAAGGCAATCTGCAAATCTATAGCCAGTTTCTGTGGTAGGTAGCTAATCTTTCTGAAATATATCAGTGTAGCAAGTCACCCAAAAGCAGATAAACAGTTTACACAACCAGCACACCTTCAGACAACCTGTTTTACTGCTTTCCTGTTTTATATTGTTTTATGTTAAACACTAACATCTGTTCTCATAACTGCACAATCAGACCTTTCTTTTTAACAAGCTCATGTTACACAATATAATTGGAATACTCAGTTGAATTATACATTTGAATATGCAACTCTTTGTTACTTAGTTCAAGATTCACTTCAAGAAATCAGCTATCATGTTTGATGTAACAAAAAATGGTTTATTCAAAATGCTTAACACAATTCAATTCACTGAGATGAGCAGAAATTTCTTCATTCAGAGAGTGGTGAGCCTTTGGAGCTTGCTACCTGTCACTTCACATGATGTGGAGGTGTTGGTGTTGGACTGGGGTGGACAAAGTCAGATGTCAGGTGATACCAGGTTATAATCCAACAGGTTTATTTGAAATCACAAGCTTTCAAAGTGCTGCCCCTTCATCAAGTGAACTGAGACAGAAGCACACAGGCGTAGAATTTATAGGCACAGAGATCAATGGCAGAGAGGTTCAAAAGATCATACAAATGGTATGAGCGGAGTGTCAACAGGCCAAATAATAGATCTCTGTTGGTGATCAAGAGTGTCAGACAGTGTGAGTAAAGTGTCAACAGCTGAATAACAAGTGAAGGGATGACCTATAATCCCATTAAATGAGCCAGAGACATATTTACAAAAAATGAAAAATAAGGTGGTGCTGGAGACAAACCAAATGACTGGAATAACACAATAATTATAAGAATTGCATGTCAAGAGCCTAACCAAAGTAATAAGTAATCCAAAACTGTACAAACTAATTAAAGTAGACGATCATAACAATTTATCAAAGTGATGGTGTCAAAACAGGAGTTAAATTGGAAAGTGTACAAAGAAGATTTACGAGGATGTTGCTAGGCCAAGTAGGCCTGAGTTATAGGGACAGTTTGGTCAGAATAGGACTTTATTTCTCGGAACACAGGAGAATGAGGGGTGACCCTATGGAGGTGTATAAAATCATGAGGGGCATAGATAGGGTTGAATGCATATAGTCTTTTTCCCAGGGACGGGGAACTGAAAACTAGAGGGCATAGGTTTAAGGTGAGAGGGGAAAGATTTAAGAAGGACCTGAGGGGCAACTTCTTCACACAGACAGTGGTGCGTATATGGAATACAGGAAAAGAAATACTCAGCCATGGATGTCTAAGGAAATAAAGGAAAGTATCAGATTAAAAAAAACTTACAAAAAAGCAAAGATTAGTGGGAAACTAGTAGACTAGGAAATCTTTAAAGGCCAACAGAAAGCCACTAAAAAAGTTATAAAGAAAAGTAAAATAGATTATGAGAGTAAACTAGCTCAAAATATAAAAACAGGCAGCAAAAGTTTCTATAAATATGTAAATCGTAAAAGAGTGGCGAAGGTAAACATTGGTCCTTTAGAGGATGAGAAGGCCAATTTAATAGCTGGGAATGAGGAAATAGCCGAGGCATTAAACAATTATTTTGTGTCGGTCTTCACAGTGGAAGACACAAATAACATGCCGAAAACTGATGGCAAGAAGATTATAGCAGGTGAGGACCTACAAACTATCATCATCACTAAGGAGGCAGTGCTGGGCAAGCAAATGGGGCTAAAGGTAGACAAGTCTCTTGGTTCTGATGAAATGCATCCCAGGGTACTAAAAGAGGTGACAGGGGAAATAGCAAATGCACTAGTAATTATGTACCAAAATTCACTGGACTATGGGCTGGTTCCCGCAGATTGGAAAATAGCCAATGTGACGCCACTGTTTAAAAAAGGAAGTAGACATAAAGCAGGTAACTATAGGCCAGTTAGCGTAACTTTGGTAGTGGGGAAAATGCTTGAATCTATCATTAAGGAAGAAATAGCAAGACATCTGGATATAAATCCTCCCATTGGGAACACCCAGCGTGGGTTCATGAAGGGTAGGTCACGTTTAACTAATTTGGTGGAATTCTTTGAGGACATTACTTGCATGGTGGACAATGGGGAACCCGTGGATGTAGTGTATCTGGATTTCCAGAAGGCATTTGACATGGTGGCACACCAAAGGCTGCTATATAAGATAAAGTTGCACAGTATTAGGTAATGTATTGGCATGGATAGAGGATTGGTTGACCAGTAGAAAGCAAAGAGTAGGGGTAAATGGGTGTTTTTCTGGTTGGCGGTCAGTGGCTAGTGGTGTGCCTCAGGGATCAGTGTTGGGACTGCAATTGTTTACAATTAACATTGATGATTTGGAGTTGGGGACTAAGTGTGGTGTGTCAAAATTTGTAGATGACACTAAGATGAGTAGTAGACCAAAGTGTGCAGAAGACACTGCAAGTCTACTGAGGGATGTAGATAATCTAAGTGAGTGGGCACAGGTCCAGCAGATGGAGTACAATGTTGATAAGTGTGAGGTCATCCATTTTGGTAGAAATAATAGCAAAATAGATTATGTTTTAAATGGTAAAAAATTGCAGCACGCTGCTGTGCAGACGGACTTGGGTGTCTTTGTGCATGAATCGCTAAAAGTAGGATTGTAGGTGCAGCAGGTAATTAAAAAGGCAAATGGAATTTTGCCTGTTATTGCTAGAGGAATGGAGTTTAAAAACAGGGAGGCTATGCTGCAGCTGTATAGGTTCCTGGTGAGGCCCCACCTGGATTACTGTGTGCAGTTTTGGTCTCCTTACTTGAGAAGGGATATACTAGCACTGAAGGGGGTACAGAGGAGATTCACTTGGCTGATTCCAGAGTTGAGAGGGTTGGATTATGAGGAGAGACTGAGTAGGCTGGGATTATACTCATTGGAATTCAGAAGAATGAGGGGAGATCTTATAGAAACATATAAGATTATGAAGGGAATAGATAAGGTGGAGGCAGGGAGGTTGTTTCCACTAGCAGGTGAAACTAGGACTAGGGGGCGTAGCCTCAAAATAAAGGGAAGCAGATGTAGGACTGAGGTCAGGAGGAACTTGTTCACCCAAAGGGTTGTGAATTTGTGGAACTCCCTGCCCAGTGAAGCAGTTGAAGCTACCTCGCCGAATGTGTTTAAGGTAAGGCTAGATACATTTTTGAAGAGTAAAGGAATTAAGGGTTATGGTGTGCGGGCGGGTAAGTGGAGCTGAGTCTCAAAAAGATCAGCCATGATCTTATTGAATGGCGGGGAAGGCTCGAGGGGCCAGATGGCCTATTCCTGCTCCTAGTTCTTATGTTCTTATGAATGGGCTGCTGGAGAAAGTGGTTGAGGCAGGTACAATAGCAACATTTAAAAAGCATTGGGTAGGTACATGGATGGGACAGATTTAGAGGGCTATGGACCAAATGCGGGCAACTGGAACTAGCTGCGTGGGCACCATGGTCAGCATGGAGCATTTGGGCTGAAGGGCCTGTTTCCATGCTGTATTGCTGTATGACTCTATGACACCTTATTGTCTTTAATTAAAAATTAAGTTAAAATTTATAAAAGTGCTCATTTTTGGTCTCTCAAATGCATCAATTCAATTTATGAATTTGTAAAATGTTATCAAACCTCAGGTATGATGTGGAGACAATATTATATATGATAAACTGTGCACGTGGCTGTTAACTGGTTGTATCTCTATCTTTGGACCACACACCATGGATTCAAGTCCCACCTGTCCCAGATGTATATCATAATGTTAAAAATATCTATAATAAGCTGTAAAAATAAAGCTTCTAACCTCGTTTGATGTTTACTGATATCTGTTTATGCATTGCACAGTTGTGACTGAGGCACCAAACACACCCTACCATTCTATAATGTTACACTCTGCTGTGAAACATTCCAGTACCGCATGCCTCACAAAACTGATGCATTTCAATATTAATGGGAATGCAGGGGGGAAAACAGAGAGAATTATAAACTGTAAACTGCAGAACTTTCACAGTTGCTACATGGTACATTGCCTATGCCATAACTTCTGTGTTATTTGGTATTGAGATGTCCAGATTACTCCCAGAATCATCCTCAGTCACTTCTCACTACTCGCTCTGTAATTACTTAAAATAAATAACTCTTATTTAGTTTAGAAACCTAGACCATGCTTTCAACCTTGTCTGAAAGTCATGTAAAGTGGAGTACCTTACAAAAAAGCTTTAATTTTAGATATGAGTCTGGGAATAGTGAGGCTGAATTTACAGTATGTTACCCTAGTGGATCGAAACATTTCAGCATTCTTCTTTTCATTAGCACGTCATGGGCGAGGGTAACAACTATGCTCAGCTTTATGCAAATTTCCTGCAGTAACTGCATTCTGTCTCAGTCAGTATGTCAATGTACCTTGATGAGACATGCCCATAGCATTATCAGTACATGTGATCAAAGGGTTTAATGGTGTCATTCTCCATCTTATACCAGGATCGCATAAAGGATGACATGCTACATGAAGCATGCTCTCTGTGTAATCTAATGCTAGCTGAGACACTGATGAATGTGTGAAAGTAGTGTTGCTATATAATTGTTAGCTGTAATAAGTATGTTAGATTCTTAAATACCTTCATGACCCCTATAAAAGGACCCCTTCCATTGTGGATACCTTTCCCAGTCCAACTGTTTCAAATGGAGCAAAATTAACCAGGTTTTCTTGAGTTAAATTAGCTTATTAGCTACTAAATACATGAAAAGTAATACAATATGACACACATACAGATTAGAAATGTAAGTTGAGTAAAAAGATAAAGTGCATCTGTGGTTCTGTGAAGAGTAGATGATAGAACATTGTGGCCAATAATTTGGAAGATATTGGTAACAATGATGACAACGTTAGAATGCTTGGTTCATCAAGTCAGAAAGGCTTTTGCCTTGTTTAAGTAAACCATTCAGCATCTCAAGTCTATTACACATTTCAGTAGTATCACGGCTGATTTGATGTTCCTTATGTCTGCTTTTCTGCCCTTTCTATGCAATTCTTGATTCCCCACTGATCAAGAATCTCAGCCTTAAATGCACACAAAGACACCCACTCCTCCGTGAATCCCCTTGTCAGTTGTGGTTAGTGAGCCAATTTCTCTCTGAACCAAAGAACAAGAAACAAAGAACAAAGAAAATTACAGCACAGGAACAGGCCCTTCGGCCCTCCAAGCCTGCGCTGATCCAGATCCTCTATCTAAACCTGTTGCCTATTTTCCAAGGATCTGTATCCCTCTGCTCCCTGCGCATTCATGTATCTGTCTAGATACATCTTAAATGATGCTATCGTGCCCGCCTCTACCACCTCCGCTGGCAATGCGTTCCAGGCACCCACCACCCTCTGTGTAAAGAACTTTCCACGCATATCTCCCTTAAACTTTTCCCCTCTCACCTTGAAATCGTGACCCCTAGCAATTGAGTCCCCCACTCTGGGAAAAAACTTCTTGTTATCCACCCTGTCTATACCTCTCATGATTTTGTAGACCTCAATCAAGTCCCCCCTCTTTCTAATCCGTCTTTCTAATGTAAATAATCAACCTCTCTTCATAGTTAGCGTCCTCCATACCAGGCAACATCCTGGTGAACCTCCTCTGTACCCTCTCCAAAGCATCCACACCCTTTTGTTAATGTGGTGACCAGAACTGCATGCAGTATTCCAAATGTGGTCGAACCAAAGTCCTATACAACTGTAACATGATCTGCCAACTCTTGTACTCAATACCCCATCCGATGAATGAAAGCATGCAGTATGCCTTCTTGACCACTCTATCGACCTGCATTGCCACCTTCAGGGTACAATGGACCTGAACACCCAGATCTCTCTGTGCATCAATTTTCCCCAGGGCTTTTCCATTTACCGTATAGTTCGCTCTTGAATTGGATCTTCCAAAATGCATCACCTCGCATTTGCCTGGATTGAACTGGATTGAACTCCATCTGCCATTTCTCTGCCCAGCTCTCCAATCTATCTATATTCTGCTGCATTCTCCGACAGTCCCCTTCACTATCTGCTACTCCATCAATCTTAGTGTCATCTGCAAACTTGTTAATCAGACCATCTACAGATCATTTACGTATATCACAACCAACAGTGGTCCCAACACGGATCCCTGTGGAACACCACTGGTCACAGTTCTCCATCTTCCACTAACTTCCCTTCCAATACTCCTCAGTCATTTCTCATTACCGCCCTGTCATGGATGCTCTCCCTCCCATTTAGCACCAGGTCCTTCGTGATCCCCTCTTCAGTTATGGTGAGCAAGCTGACTTCTCCTAAAATCCTTCTCAATCACTTTGCAATGCTGGCATCTGTATTTACTTATAATAAAGTTATTTATTAGCTACTAAATGTGTGAAAAGAATAAAATGTTGCACACACAGATTAGAAATGTAAATAAGATTAACAGTTAAAAAGTCTCTGTAGTTCTGTGAAGGTGGAGGAAAATTATGACAATTAATTTGAATTATAATGGTAACATTGATGATGACTTTGCAATTCTTAGTTCTGCAAGTTAGAAAAGACTTTTGTCTTGTTTCCTTTTCATAAGGCTGTGAGAAGTACGAAAGTAGGTCATTCAGCCCCTCAAGTCTATGCCTCCATTTGATAGGATCATGGATGATCTGACATTCCTTATGTCCACTTTCCTGCTGTTTCCCCATAACCCTCAAGTCCCAACTGGACAAGAATCTATCTATCTTTCAGCCGCAGGAGTGGTGAGGACATGAGTCAGGGTGCCATCGGGAAGGTAAGGCTTTCTCCTTATAAAAACTTACCTCGTGCAGCAGCGGCCTTCTTGCTTTCAGCGGCGGGAGTGGTGAGGAAATAATATATTAGGGCATTGACTAAACCCAAAACACTACACGTGTAGTGTCTCCCACCCATCCTCCTCCTCTAACCAAAAAAAAAGACTGTGCGGAGGGTCGGTAAGGTAAGGCTTTTTTAAAATTCTTCTGGAAACCTAGAGTACAGGGAATGGAAGCTCGGGCAGTTGCATGCACGTCTTGTGGGATGTGGGAGGTAAGGGTCACTGCTAGTGTCCCCTCTGACTTCACCTGCGAGAATTGCACCCAACTCCAGCTCCTCAAAAACCACATTAGGGAACTGGAGCTGGATGAACTCCGGATCATTCGGGAGGCTGAGGGGGTGACAGAGAGGAGTGAAAAGGAGGTGGTCACACCCAAGGTACAGGAAAAAGGTAGCTGGGTGACTGTCAGGAAGGGAAAAGGGAATAGGAAAACAGTGCAGGGATCCCCTGTGGCCATTCCTCTCAATAACAAGTATACCGTTTTGGATACTGTTGTGGGGGATGACCTACCAGGGGAAGACCATAGCAGACAGGTCTCTGGTACTGAGCCTGGCCCTGCGGCACAGAAGGGAAGGGGGAAGAATAGGAAAGCAATTGTAGTGGGGGATTCAATAGTAAGAGGCACAGACAGGTGGTTCTGTAGACGTGAACATGATGAACAGATGGTATGTTGCCTCCCGGGTGCCAGGGTCCATGATGTCTCGGATTATGTCTTTAAGATCCTTAAGGGGGAGGGTGAGCAACCAGCAGTCATGGTACACATCGGTACCAATGACAGAGGTAGAAAAAGGACTGAGAATGTGAAAAACGAGTACAGGGAGTTAGGTTGGAAGCTGAAGTCCAGGACAAAGAGGGTAGTTATCTCTGGATTACTACCAGTGCCATGTACTAATGAGGTAAGAAATAGGGAGAAAGTGCAGCTAAACACGTGGCTACAGGGCTGGTATAGGAGGGAGGGCTTCCATTATGTGGATAATTGGAGCACATTCTGGGGAAGGTGGGACCTGTACAGTAAGGACAAGTTGCACCTGAACTGGAAGGGCACAAATATCCTGGGAGGGAGGTTTGCTCAAGCTATAGAGGATGGTTTAAACTAGATTGGCAGGGGCTGGGGAACCGGATTTGTAATTCAGAGGATGAGGTATTCAGCCTTCCAACAGACACAACAGGGAGTGGGGTTGTTAATAAAGAAATGCGGCCGATGGAGCATAATTGTGGACACCGGGATGTTTTGAGGCGTGTATACTTCAATGCTAGAAGTATCAGAAATAAGGCGGATGAACTTAGAGCATGGGTCATTTCTTGGAACTACGATGTTTTGGCCATTACAGAAACTCAGGGACAGGAATGGTTGTTGGAAGTTCTGGGATTTAGATGCTTTAAAAGAAAGAGGGAGGGTGGTAAAATAGGCGGGGGAAGGGCATTGCTAGTCAGGGTGAGTAGAGCAGCTACTGAAAGGCAGTTCGAGAATGATATGTCTACAGAGTCAGTTTGGGTTGAGGTCAGGAACAAGAAAGGAACAGTCACTTTGTTCGGGGTTTTTTTACAGACACCTGGATAGTTGCAGAGAAGTGGAGGAGCGGATTGGGAGGCAGATACTGGAAAGGCGCAGAAGTCACAGGGTTGTCGTCATGGGTGACTTCAACTTTCCAAATATTGATTAAAAACTTTTTAGTTGTAATAGTTTAGATGGAGTGGATTTTGTCCTGTGCGTTCAGAAGGATGCCTGACACAGTACGTAGATAGATCAACACGAGGAGAGGCCACTTTGGATTTGGTGCTTGGCAATGAACCGGGCCAAGTGTCAGACCTGTTGATAGGAAAGCATTTTGGCGGTAACAAGCATAACTCTGTTACTTTTACAATAGTCATGGAAAAGGATAGGTACATACAGCAGGGTAAGATTTATAATTGGGAGAAGGATAATTACAATTCTGTTAGGCAAGAACTGGGTAACATAAAATGGGAACAGATGCTGTCACAGAAGAGCACTGTAGAAATGTGGAGATTGCTGAAGGAATGCATACTGCGTTTGCTCGAAATGTTTGTCCCTAGCAGGCAGGGAAGATGCGGTCAAGTGAGGGAGCCTTGGTTCTCAAGAGAGGTCGAACGACTAGTTAAGAGGAAGAAGGTTGCTTATATAAGGTTTAGGAAACAAGGATCGGAAAAGGCTCTAGAGGGATACAAGTTAGCCAGGAAGGAGCTGAAGAAAGGGCTTAGAAGAGCTATAAGGGGTGCATGAGAAAACCTTGGCAGATAGGATCAAGGAAAACTCCAAGGCTTTTTACATGTATGCGAGCAATAAGAGAATGACCAGAGAAAGGATAAGGCCGATCAAGGATTGTAAAGGGAATTTGTGCACGGAGCCTAAAGAGATAGGAGATGTCCTTAATGAATACTTTTCTTCAGTATTCACAACTGAGAGGGACCTAGTTGTAGAGGAGGACAGTGTGAAACAGGCTAGTAGGCTAGAGGAGGTCGATGTTAATAAGGAAGATCTATTAGGAATTTTAAGGAACTTGAAGATAGATAAGTCCCCCGGGCCTGATGGGATTTATCCAAGGATTCTATGGGAAGCGAGGGAAGAAATCGCAGGGCCTTTGGCAATGATCTTTTCGTCCTCACTGTCCACGGGTATAGTGCCGGAAGATTGGAGAGAGGCAAACGTCATTCTCTTGTTCAAAAAAGGGAATAGGGATAACCCCGGAAATTATAGGCCAGTTAGTCTTACATCAGTGGTGGGCAAATTATTGGAAAGGGCTCTGAGGGATAGGATTTATGATCACTTGGATAGGCACAGTTTGATTCGTGATAGTCAGAATGGATTTGTGAGGAGTAGATCATGCCTCACCAACCTTAATGAATTCTTTGAAGAGGTGACCAAACACGTGGATGAAGGTAGGGCAGTGGATGTGGTATACATGGATTTAAGTAAGGCGTTTGATAAGGTTCCCCATGGCAGGCGCATGCAGAAAGCAAAGAGGCATAGGATAGGGGGAAATGTGGCAGATTGGATTCAGAATTGGCTGACCCTTAGAAGACAAAGGGTGGTAGTGGATGGAAAATACTCAACATAGTGCTCAGTTACGAGTAGTGTACCACAAGGATCTGTTCTCGGTCCTCTTCTATTTGTGATTTTTGTAATGATTTGGATGTAGGAATGGAAGGGTGGATTAGTAAGTTCGCGGACGACACGAAGGTGGGTCGAGTTGTGGATAGTGTGGAGGGTTGTTCTCGTTACAAAGGGACATTGATAGGATGTAGAGCTGGGCTGAAAAGTGGCAGATGGAGTTTAACCCTGAAAAGTGTGAGGTGATTCATTTTGGAAGGACAAATTTGAAAGCAGAATACAGGGTTAATGGAAAGATTCTTGGCAGTGTGGAGGAGAAGAGGGATCTTGGGGTTCATGTCCACAGTTCCCTGAAAGCTGCCACCCAGGTGGATAGAGTTGTTAAGAAGGTGTATGGTATGTTAGCTTTCATTAATAGAGGGATTGAGTTCAAGAGCCATGAAGTTACGCTCCAGCTATACAAAAGCCTGGTTTGGCCACATCTGGAGTATTATGTCCAGTTCTGGTTACCTCATTACAGGAAAGATGTGGAAGCGTTGGAAAAGGTGCAGAGGAGATTTACCAGGATGTTGCCTGGAATGGAGGGAAGGTCTTATGAGGAAAGGTTGAGAGAGCTGCGGCTTTTCTCTTTAGAACGACGTCGGATGAGCGGTGACTTGACAGAGGTGTACAAAATGATCAGAGGTATAGATAGAGTGGACAGCCAGAGACATTCTCCTGGGGTGGAGGTAGCTATTACGAGGGGGCACAGTTTTAAACTGAGTGGAGGTAGATACAGGGGAGATGTCAGAGGTAGGTTCTTTACTCAGAGAGTGGTGGGGCGTGGAATGCATCGGCCTCATTATGGGCATTTAAGCAGCTATTAGATACGCATATGGATGATAGTATAAGGTAGGGGTGGAGGTTAGATAGACCTTAGGATTAGGGTAAAAGTTCAGCACAACATCGTGGGCCGAAGGGCCAGTACTGTTCTATGTTCTATCTCAGCTTAAACATGCTAACGGACTCTGCTCCCACGGCTCCTTGTGGCACCGCGTTCCAAAGACTCTTAACTCTCTGAGAAGAAATTCTTCCTTCTGTGAGTCTTAAATTGGGATGCCTTTATCCTGAGACTGTGCCCTTTGGTCCTAGAATCTCCAATGAGGGGAATCATCCTTTCAGCATTTACCCTGTCAAGCACCTTAAACATCATGCAGCTTAAGATGGCAGCAAAGTAGGTTGCTCCTGTGAGAGCTCCTCTTATTTTCCTTATTTTTTCCTTTTTTTTTCTCTTCTTTTCTCCCCTCAGCACCACGTCCAGAAGCAAATCCAGAGCAGCAAGCCCTCGTGCCCTAGAACACCGCGAGCCCTGCAGCAGCACACAGGTAAGCAGCCCCAGAGCATCACGCAGGCAGTGAGCGCGAGTCGGCGGTGCAAGTGGGAGCCGGAGGGAGCAAGCAACCCGCGGCGAGCGGGAGAAGGCAACTCGGGGCAGCCAATGGTGAGTGCAAGAGCAGGCAGCCCAAGGCGGCGACAGAGAGGCCAAGTCCCTGAAACGGCAGCGAAGTCATATCCCCGGAGCGGCGGGGGGGTTGAGTCCCAGAGTGATGGAGGGGCCGAGGTACGAATCCCGGTACAGCGCGACTTTACCTGGTTGCTGCTGAGTGAGGTACGGACTGGAGGGTGGAGTGAATGTGGGACAATTGCTGAAATTGGGCCTGTCACCACATGCTGAGCTGCTGTAATTTAAAACCTTTTCACTATGTTGTAACTATCTCTATAAGTAATGCTTATGCTTTCTTCAATCCTCTTTGTATGTGACCACTTTTTTTTTACTCTGTAAGATTTGTACCTAGGTACTTGTATCTAATATGGAGCCATTAAAAGGCAGTCATTGTAAAAACTTTTCACTGTACTCCTATACTTCTGTATTGTAGTACAAGTGACGATAAAGGATATTCTATTCTATGTGTTTCAATTATATCACATTTCATTCTTCTAAATTCCAATGAATTCCCTACCTATTTAACATTTACTCATAAGACAATTCCTTCATACTGGGGAACATCCTAGTGAACATTCGCTGAACTACCTCCAATGAAATAATATCTTTCCTTAAATAAGGGGACCAAAGTAGCTCACATTACTCAGTACACAGTCTCACCAGCACTTCGTACCATTGTAATAAGATTTCCCCACTCTTGAAATAAGGGTGAGCATTCAATTAACCTTCCTGATTATCTGCTGCACCTTTGTACCTTTCTGCTTATTTTTGTAGCATCTACAAATTTAGCAACAGAAAAGTTGGTAATGCCTTGATTTGACTTTCAAGTCGAGCTTCAACAAGGAGGATATAATGGTTTTGTAGTTTTTCAAGAATCCCCTTGAATGTCAAGCAGAACATGAGTACACCATACTGATACAAAGGAACTCACATATTCATAAAGTCTGCTGATTCTCTTTCAGAATGCTAACCTATCAATTTTCATCCTCTACAAAGGGTAGTCCAGATGCAGCTGTGGGACAAGTCAAGTCAAGACTGCAGAAATACTTTGCAACTTACAGGGATTGTAATAACTTAGCATCCTAATTATAGGATAAGTATCTTTATGAGCCTTTGTGTTGAGTTCCTCATGAGGTGTATGGGGGGGAAGAGTTAAGGCTTGACCATTTTCAACTAACACCTTGTTCCAAAGACTCTTGCAGATATTCCAGGAGGACCTCTCAGTACAGTGATGGAATCTGGCAGTGAGAAATATTTACTAGATAACCTTCTTTGGACACAATCCTGTGGGTCACTGGGTTCCAATATCATAAGTCAACCAGAAAGTTCCTTGATAACACAGTGTGGAGCTGGAGGAACACAGCAGGCCAGACAGCATCAGAGCAGCAGGAAAGCTGACGTTTCGGGTCGGGACCCTTCTTCATTTTCTGAAGAAGGGTCCCGACCCGAAATGTCAGCTTTCCTGCTCCTCTGATGCTGCCTAGCCTGTTGTGCTCCTCCACCTCCACACTGTTATCTCAGACTCCAGCATCGGCAGTTCTTACTATCTCTGAAAGTTTCTTGTATTTGGGTAACAGTAGAAATGAGCTGCCTTCTTTGGTGTGTCCTCCAATGGGCTGATGGTTACCTTTGAGATGATGCTGAAGATGACTTCCACAGTAGGTCCATTCTCCAAAACAGTGACAGCTTTAAGCACATTTATCAGAGTTCTTGGGTTGAAGGTAAATGTCTTTATCACTGAACCTAGCGATCTGAATGGGTGCTCCAGTCTTTCCTCCCACAGTAGCTACAGCTGCTCACACAGTGACACCACACGGTATCTCTGCTACATGTGAAACATGAAGTGCAAGCATAGCCTGATGTTGACCAGTTGGGAACTACTGGCATGAGCTTTCAAGAACAGTGATGTTGTGGGATAGTATGAGAATAGCCCAATTTCCTGCTACTCAAATGATTCTAAGACCCTGTGTAGTAGGCTGATACACATTAAACACGAGGAAAGATTGAGAATTCTTGACACCTTCTTACCAAATTTATATTATGATACATTTCTGGGTTACTTACATGGATCACCACACAGCCTTGGGCCAATGGGTCTTTAGACATTTCTAGTGTTTTTGCAAATCTATCCAGCCTCATTCCCATTAACAGGTAGAATATTGAGAAGAGGTGTGGGCTTCCTATTTCTGCAGAGTTAAGCAAAAGAACATTTGAAGCGTATTCATGGTTTAAGCTTAAGAATTCAACATCTTCCTCCAACAGCCAAGCCCAAAGAGTCTGGAGCTGCACTGGCCTCCCACATTGACTTGATCAGTTTCGACTCTTCAACCACCTGTTCCATCTCTGACGAATTCCTCTCCATCACGTCCACTATGATTCCCTGCTGCATTGTGGAATATTACTGCTAAATCTAAAATTTAATGAGATTGTTAAGCACATTGAATGTCCAAAGTCAGTAGTCAAGACACTAGGGCCTGGTGCAAGTACCGTCATTACACCGGAATCAACCTTCTTTGTTCTTTTCTTTGCAAATTGCATCAGTCATGCGTGTTGAGTAAGTTACTATTTATAATTCTGTGCTGGCTCTACTTAATTAACTCAAACCTTTCTGAATGATGCAAACTGTTTTCCACGTTTATTGTTTCTAAAATCTTACCCAACACAGATACTAAACGGCTTTTTTTTACAGATACTAAACTGACCGGATTGTACATCCTAATATCCTTAAGTGAGTAAAAGTATCAAATTTTCCCCTCTCCAATTCTCTAGCATAACCAAATTGGAAACTCTAGCAAAGTCTTCCACTATGTTCAGCCCCACGTCCTATGGTAGCCGAGGAATCGAGCTTTCTGGATTAGAGGACTTGTCCATTCCAAGAACAGTCTGTCATTCCACTAAATGCAGAAAAATCTATCTATTCCATACTTAATCTCCTTTCTTCTAATGCTGCAGTCGATCTTTTCTTAAATAGATGACCAGTACCTTGCCCATATCACCCAATATTGATTAGGATCGGCATTGGAGGTAAATTTGTAACTCTACAGGATAATAGGACCAGTTGATTCTGAGGAGAGCCAGTGTGGATAACATGGCCACTTTTTGTGCCCTTAAGTCTATGACTCTTTCAAACATACTACAGGCAGTTGCCAGGTTGTGAATGAGTTTTGTTCTGGAGTCCATTTGCAAGTTGTTTTATACTCAAGTTGGAACACAATAAAGGAGCTGATCATAAGTACAGGAAATGATCATACATCGAATCTTTAAAATTATACCCCGTACATGATTGTGTTCGTAAGTTGTACTTTCTTTAATCAGGGCCCCCTGTAAACTTAATTGACTGTAGAGTGATTAGTACATCAGTGCATAGAGAATACCCAGGTGCAAGTGCATGATAGTGTGTCCAGAGAAGAACATCAAACTAGGCAGGGTCAGACCAAGAGGGGCATGGTAGGTATTACATGAATGACACGGTGGGAGAATATGACTGGGGTGGAGAGTGACATGGGTGGGAAGAATAAAGGACAGACGAAAGAGGGTCATTAGGAGAGAAGGACAGTGGGGAAGAAGGACCTAGGGGAGGGATATGATGCGGGAGAGGGATAGTGAAGACAGCGGGATCGGGAGAGGGATGGTCAGGGAGAGTGACAATAGAAGAGGGACGGTGGGGGAAATGGGATGGTGGTGACAGTACGGGAAATGGACAGGTTAGTGAGGGAGGCAATGGGGAGATGGATGATGAATGTACAGAGTGGAGGGGAGGGGTGACAGTAACACAGTGTGGAAGGGGCAGGAGTGACAGGTTGAGGGGAAGTGATGGGTGTGGGGTGAGGGAGCGATCAGAAATTGGCTAGCTGTAAGAAGACAGATGGTGGTGGTTAAAATTGAATCAGAGATAGTAGGAACTGCAGATGCTGGAGAATCCGAGACAAC